>NC_067222.1:25717758-26092758 GCF_019924925.1 Ctenopharyngodon idella
TTGTTCCAAACCTGTATGAATTTCTTTGTTCTGCTGAACACAAAGGAAGAAATTTGGAAGACTGTTTGTAACCAAGCAGATCTCACCCCCCATTGACTACCATAGTAGTAAAAAATATATACTATGGTAGTCAATGGGGTTGGATACGAACATTCTTCCAAATATCTTCCTTTGTGTATTGGTACAGCAGAACAAATAAATTTATACAGGTTTGGAACAACTTAAGGGGGAGTAAATGATGACAGAATTTTCATTTTCACTTCAACTCGAGAACCGCTGTAACCTGATCATCACTCTTAAAATAAATAAATGTTCTTAATTGGCATCCATGATTCCATGAATAACCTTTAATATTCATAGAACATTTTGAATCCACAAAAAGTTCTTTATAGTGGAAAAAGTTTCTTCAGATGTTCTTCACTGAGAAAAAAAAAGGTTCTTTAAAGGGGCAAATTTTTGAGCAATGTCAAATCTATTGCCAACCCAATAAACACTTTATTGTAAACACTTAGGGGGTCCGTTAGGGGTCCGCACTTTATTTCAACTTTTCAAATATTTTCTTTGTTTTTATTAATTATAAATGCCTTTCCGAACTGATTTGTGATAGGAAAAGGGAGAAGAGCAAGTTTGGCAAAAGGCAGATTCGATCACGTCAAAAGCTACTTTCACGTGCCATACGCCCTACAGCCTACGCCACTACAGGTATTAAACAGAATGCGTCTTTTTAGTATTTAACTGAAAACATTCGGTGGCTAAATTACATCCTGCGCACATTAAATTGGACACCTGTTGGTATTTTAAGCATTAAATGAGGTCAGTTCCCTGTTTTGGGTTGACACATGACAACTTACCAGCGTAAAAAGATATAAGTTCACTCTCCTTTTCTTCGCTCCACTGCCGCTGAGAGGCCACCATCTTGTTTGAATTTTTTTCTGAAATCTCCAAGCCGGTCACGTGATCGGCTGCTAGCATTCTGATTGGAGGATCTCAAAAAATTGCCCACGACCGATCTAAAGTATCCAGATAGAAATTTGTTGCTCATTCTCAATGGGAAAGTGCCCAAGCAACATTGCTCTGCAACTTTGCCCGGCAACATTGCTCAAAAATTTGCCCCGTGTATCATCACCTTAAGACCTGTTCACTGAAAGGATCTTTGGGAAACCAAAATGTCCTTTTTTGGCATTACTGCAAAAAAAAAAAAAAACCTTTTGTAACCTTTATTCATTGTTTGGATTAAAAATAAATGATAATATGTTTTATTTATATAGCACATTTTCAAGGTTTACAGAGGCAAAAAATAAATGTGTACGTTCTTCTTGAGTTCCACTCCCTGACTATGCTTTAACAGCTCAACAGACTATCGAGTAATGACCTAAATTTTAGTCTCGTATGACTTCAGAAGACTTGGAATATACATTAGGGTGAGTAAATAATAACAGAATTAGTTTTTTAGGCTGACTATTCCTTTAAGAAGGCCAGAAACTCATTTTTTCCTCAATGTGAGTGTGTCTGTCATTATCGGAACAGTCACACTGTCTACCCATTTTTCCTTCAGTCTTTCTTTTTCTCCTGCTGTCTTTGTCTCTGCCTCCCCTCCTTCTCCTTTTGTCCATCTCTCTCAGGCTTCTATGAAAAACACCCTGTCAATCTTGTTTTCTTTTATTCTCCCTATTCTATAGTTAATAGGCTCCTATTTTCTCTGCTAAGAAGCTGTGTATTAATGATCAGGTGGACTTTTTTTTTTTTTTTACAATGCTAAACGAGACTGAAAAAAAGAGAGAACAGTGTGCATAGACTGTGTATTCGTGTTTGCGCAAAAGAGAGACTGAATGGATGTGTTGACTCTCTTCAGATAGCCAGTAACAGCCAGTAAAAGACAAGGAAATTGGCCCAAATGGGGTATGGGTAATTTCACATCTGCTGTGTTCAATCAACCTCTATCTGGCTTTTGTGCAGGCCAGCTCTCGACAAACAGGCAGGTGTGTGTTAGCATGTGTGTTTTTGACCGTGAGTGTGAGAGAGAGAGAGATTGCTAAGCACAAGACAATGTGTAATATTGGAAAACAAAGCATTCAGTGCTTTAGTTTGTTTGGACAATGCAAACACATTCACACAGTACTTTGGTTGAAGATATACTGTACGCATTGAACATAAAATGCCTTCGCAACAAACAAACAAAATATATATATAGGACAAGGCTTTATTTTATTTTATCGGGGGTTGGTTGGATAGCGAAAATACTCTTCAAATGTATTTGTTTACTTGGATATCTGTAAAATATGTTGCAGAAGATTCACTGAGACCAGTAACTTATAAACCATAAAACTGAGCTGAATGCTTAAAGGTAGGGTAGGTTATTTTCGGAGAGGCTAGCAATAGAAAGCTTGAGATCCCACCCTCCCTTCAGAGTGTCTCCAAAGCCAAAACACATGAACACGCACAGCCAAAGTCTGTAAAGCATCACGAGAGACAACGTTAAATTGTCTTGTGTCTCAAAGCACATAACATTACAATAATAATGAACAAAAACAACTTACAGAGCTTTTACTTGTACCACCTGACTGCTGCAGATTCATTTCGGCATTGATAGTGTTGACAGTGTTGACATTCAGACCGAATGCAATGATTGGACGAGCAATGTTTGGTCCTGAGACTTCCACAGAGGATATATGTTTTTAGACAACTTCTATTATTATTTGCTACTAGGATGTGAATAGAGTTTCAACCAGTATAACAAAAAGTGTTTATAAAAAAAATTGCCTACCCTACCTTTAAGTAAATGACACAAACCAACGACAAGGAGAATGGCACAAATAAAACAGCAATAAAAGCAGACAGACAAATGTATTGAACAAAGCAGTTAACACTTTTTTGGCACAAACATAACGCCATAATTTTTGGAAACAGCCTTTCATAAATGACAGGACAAGATGACATAAAGAACATACACATCAAAATATAGTAATTTATTTTAACAAGTAGCCAATAACTGTAGACATGAACGAATATAGTACAAAGAGGTCGACTTCTTTTTGGCACAAATGGAGCCTCATATAAATAAAATGTATTGTGTATATGCAGTCCATTGTGTTGCTTTGGTCCCTGTTAAGTTGTGATGGTGTACATTTGATTTTACTGTTTGTATATAAGGAGGCTGTCATTCATGTATCACAATAATCACCTTAGAAAGACTGGGGAATCTGTGAAATGTATTATAATAACTTTTTTGTCTGTTGCAGTTAGTCTAGTGTGTGTGTGAGTGTGTGTGTGTGTGTGTGTGTGTGTGTGTGTGTGTGTGTGAGTGTGTGAGTGTGTGTGTGCCTGCTGGGACTCGTGTGTAAGGTGGGTGTTGGGAAAGTGGGTTTGCTCTGGCGGGAAATGGCTATTTATGTAGCTGCAAATGGAGTGACACACACACACATGCTTTTTCTCTGTTTCACACACACACAGACAAGTAACGCACACTGCCCTGCAGGCATAGGTAACCTTCACTAGCCGATGTAAGCCATTGAAAGGACAGGAAAGAAGTGAGAAACAAGTGGGGAAGGAAGGTATGCTGGTGTTGTACCGAGTCATGAGAAGGAGGTAGATGAGAAGATGGATGGATGGATAGAAAATCATTCAAAATACTGTCAATAGAAAAACAGAAAGAAGTGGTTGTTTTGAAAGGCAAGAGCATTTCAACTGGCCACTTGTATTAAACAAGTAGCCCACTGTTTCTCTCAGAAGCTTCTGGCTCAAAGCTGTCCACTTCCACCCCACCTCTACTCCACACTGGCCCCCGGTCACCACACCTCCACAGAACTCAACTCACTCCAAGTTCTGCTTCCATATTCAAATCTATGTCTCCTCGGCCAGGGAAAAACTGCACATTTTTTGCAATAAAGTGATATGTAGGAGGACTAGGGATGGTTGCCACACCTTTTATTTTAACGTCTGTAATTTTCAGCATCATTACTCAAGTCTTTGAGTGTCACATGATGCTTCAGAAAGCATTCTAATATGATGATTTGCTGTATTTCTTACTATTATCAATGCTGAAAACATCTTTTTTTTTTTTTTTTTATGATTCTTTGAATAGAAAGTTCAAAAGAACAGCATTTTGAAATAGAAATCTTTCATAAGAAAATATAAACTTGCTCCACCTCATTTGACCAGAGTTTTAAGTTTGACCCAGAGCAACATCTTTTTGGCACAAACCGTTAACGTGAATGTGCCTCTGATGCTTTTCAATCAGTTAAGCAGTGGAGGATTACAGCTTTTCTGGGGCGTTTAGATTGAAAATGAAAAACACACTGAATGAGAGAACAACAGAGAGAGAGGATTAAGGGATGAAATCGAGTTTGAATGACTAGTTCATGGGTGCATGTTAGTACGGCATCTAGTTCTGCTCCTTTACTGTGGGTCAATACTTAGAAATGATACTACATGCTATGTGCTAAACGATGTTCATAAACTGATATAGGATCTTTGGCAACAGAATCGAATTAATGCATTTTAATGGGTTAAATTTGTTGCAGGTGCAGATCAGGACGTTTCCTTGTTTAACGGTGAGTTTAGGTAATGACAGACCCTCACACATGGCACATTTCCTAATGGGTTGGCAGTCAGGGGTCTTGGAGGATCCAACCCTGATATTATTCCACGATTTCCCGGCTGTGAGGAGTGGCCACAGTGATTGGAGCACCGTGAAAGGAAGTGGTTTTCCCTGGTCCACTGATTATATCAGTTAGGTCCCGGCTCATTTCCTATGAATGCTTTTGTGTGTTTTGGAAGAGTGTGGAAGTGTATGAAGAGGATGATTTAGGTGAAATGTTAGATGATTATTGCGTCCATGTTCTTAAATGCCTGAAAGGGTGCTGATTGCATTTACCATATTGGTGCATGTCATATAAACGTTGAAAAAAAATTCATTCAGATTTAAATTCTAAAAACAGATGTTTTTATGCACTGGTTTGCATTCCTCTTGGTGGTGGAAAGCAGGATTGTAGGGGAGAGTGGGGTAAGATGAGCCATTTTTTACTTATGTGGTGCTCAAGATAAGGGAAAATGAGGCAGAAGTACAATGAAAGTATTTAAAGTAATTTCAGGATGTTTCCTATCATTTTAAATAATCAGAATACATCTATGACAAAGGGTTCTAAAAATATGGATTCTTATAAAAAAGTGTTAATGTGGCTCAATTTACCCTAGGTTAGGGGTAAGTTGAGCCGAGTCAGTAGGTGGGTGTAAACTGACCATCTAACTGAATCTGAATCAAACCCATGTGAAATTTTAAAGATAATGTACCTATTTTAAAAACTAATTTAATAATCAAATTTCCTTTTACAAATATTCTTTGTAAAATATTTTACAAATATTTCTTTTTTTAAAGCTAAATTAAACAACATAAAACCAACCAAATGAAGTTGAAATTTCAATATCTTCAATTGTTTGCATTTCTGAAACAATATGTTGAACATACCTATACATAACCTTCCCATAAACAGACTAAACAGAGAGTTTGTTGAGTAAAATTAAATAAAAACTAAATAAGAATGAATAAATGTCACTGAATCTGATAAATATTTTAGTCAAAAGGTTCTTGTCATGGTAGTTTTTCTGCAATGTCGACCATGTTAGGCCATTAGAGACTACAGGTGGAAATATATATATGATTAAACATCCTCTGGTTCGTATCAGAGAAGGATTTGGTGTACTTGTACACTATTCCTAACAAATAAACTCGAAAATAAAGATAAACTAAACCAGTTGTGTAATATTACATTGAAATGACACCAGTTTATACTTCAAATTTAACTTAAATTCATTGCCTTATGGTGGGGTAAGTTAAAACGCTGGCTCAATTTACCCCACAGCATTTGGCTCACTTTGCCCCATAGCTGACATTTTAGGAAAACCTAGCTAGCTTACCAATTCAGGCTAATATTTAGCTAAATGACTTGCATGGTTTTATACGTTGCTAAATCACCAATATGCATCATAAATTGTTTTAGACCTGGACAAATTTGCTTTGATGAAACAGCCATTACATCTGTTATGTTAAAATCTTACTTTGACAAGCCAAAAACAGTTTTTAGAAGTAAATAAGCGACTTCCACTCCTCCAGTGTGCTTCTCCTTTTCAAAGTCTGGCAGAAATGATGGGTGGTTCCAAAATATATGGTCACATGACAATAAAATGGTACGGTTGCCAAGATACAGGGGGTGGGTCAACTTACCCACTGGCTCATCTTACCCCACTCTCCCCTATGGACTGTGTGTTGAGACCCGACTTTAAAAATGCTGAAGTATAGGCCTACAGGTATCTTAACTGAGTTTAAAGTTGCAATGTAACATCAGATTTTGTTCAGTATTGTGACATGCATCCGAGTGAAATCGATTATCGAAAAGAAAAATACGTAGGACGGGGTATTTGTCTAATTCATTAGTTGTTGATTGGATGGAGACAGACCTGAATGCAAACTTGCACTTGATTGTCAGAAGGGGTTCGGAGTTTAAATGGACTAAATGTTTGGAGAAATCTGGCATATCATCAAAGAGAAATCACTGGAATATTTAGTTGTCATTTTAATAAAAGAAACATGGATGAACTGCTCACAGATCATTAAAAATGCATTTAGAAAAAAAGATAGGGTGAATTCACATTTCATGCTGACTTTAAAACTTTAAAACATTGAGTGCAAAGTTAATAGAAGAGTTACAAGTATTGTAAGAAACAGGCCTACAGTTTGTATCTTTGTTTATGTATCATTTAAAATGCATTAGCATTTAGTTAACTTTGTTTCAGTATTCACATCACTTGAATCATAACATCTATGATACTTCAGCTGCCTATACATGATTAATCAATGAGAAAATTATTTGTGTTTGTTGATGCAACTGAGTTGAGTGCATGTATGTCCATTATGTGTGAATATCTGTGTGCATGTGTAAGTGTCAGTTTGTTTTCTGTTGATGTGCTGTAAAGTTCAAATGTGCTTTTGTGTGGGTGGATTAGGTAAAGCCACTCAGCTGCGCCTCTCCAGACCTCTAGTCAAGGACTCTTATCATTTGAGTATCTCACTAAAGGTGAATCATCCCTGGGTGACATTCAGCCTCCCTCCTCTGGTCTGGGTCCGTTTAAGAGCCTCTCCATCATCACATCTTTTAGAAGCTTCACTTATAATCACCCTAAAGAGATGGCAGTATCTACCATTACTACGCAAGTTTTAGGTTATAACCGAGGGCTCGACCATTAATTCAATTTTATTTTCAGTTTTGGCTCCCAACGATTACATAAACAAGATAACTGAGATAAAATGATTTTTGTGCCTTGATTCTGTTATATTAGTTTTTTGAAGTGCATTACAACATAGTCTACCTTTTATTTTTATAAAAAATGTTTAAATAATTTTTATATTATTTAAGTATATATATATAGCAACAGTGAATATAAAGCCAGAGAAAGAATGCAATTGGTTGGAATGTGTGTGTGTGTGTGTGTGTGTGTGTGTAAAAAAAAATTGTTCTTTCTACTCACTCCCACACTCATATCAGCACTCACCAATGACTCACTCCTTTACAGACACTTACAGTTCTTGGTATAACACGGAGCATATAGCAAACTAAAGGGCTTTACTCTGCTCTATAATTTATATTCAGTATATGTTAGGTATGTGTGGATGTTTTGGTAGCCTTAATGTAAGGAACAAAAAGCATGTATTCCAATCTAATTGGGAGCTGAATTAATGAATCAGTATAGCCTATATAGCCTATTTAAAATGGCCTAAGTGATCACAGAGGGTACTTGGAATTGGGGATGGGTGACCTTTGTTCAATTAGTAACCTGACTGATAAATCAATTGGGAAACAATATAGTGCATTTCAGGAATAAAAATGCATGAGAGAGTGAGCATAGCAATTACATTGTGTATTGTAATAAAAAAAAAATCTATGCTGGCATTATCACAATATCGATGCATCTTCATACCGTTCATCTTCATCTTCATTCACATCTTCATGACATGCGTTGCACTTCTTATCTTTCTGATCAAAGAAATTATGCGATTGTTGAAAGCGTTAAATGCGAATGAACAGGACCTGTATATTCATTCATGAGCCGTTCATTGGGGTGTGAAGGTGACCAGGGTCTTTCGATTACACTCTGTACACCTTAATGGTTTATTGATTAAATACAAAATAATTAAGAGGCACACAGTCAGTGAAACGAATGGACTGGAGTCTATACTGGGCTTGAGGACAGCTCCCTAGAACAAATTACAAAGCAAATGCTCTTCATCTACTTCATTAAGAGTCAGATGTGTTTTAAGTATTTACTGCTTACGGTCTCTCACACCAGGGAAATGGATCCCAGAAGGTTAAAGCTTTATTGACACAATAAACATGGGTTTACACTGATCATTAATAAACATGATGCAGGTATACACAAACATACAACATCTGTAGTGGAATCAAATCTTTGAAACATAGAGTTTTGTTTGAGGCACTGATTGATGAGTCAACTCCGTATCCACAAGCAGAACTGCATCTTCTTCTGTGTATAGGCATTGCAGCACCATTACTATATTTTTTTTTCACACAGGTCTTTTATATTATTGTGGTTAATTACACTGGTATGGAAGCTTGTTTCCGGCATGGAATAAAAAAAGTCTGAATTGTGAGATAAAAAGTCATAATTACCTAGCCTTGGCAGGCTAGATCTGCTACACTGCTGCTGTTGGTAATTGCTGCTTCTGCAACAATCAAAGCAAACAATGAATGAGACTATTTAAATGATGAGCAAGCAATCTCATTGGCTGCAAGATCAGCAAAGTCCAATCAGCTTGTGTCATGCGGTAATGATGTGATTGCTTTTTGCACCTGATTCTTGTTCAATTTATTTTTCCTGTGTATTTAAGTCCTTAATGTAGTTCTACTGATTGTCCAGTATTATCTTTGCTTTGGTAAAGCTATTGTGTTGGTTATCTTCTGTGGACTGTTTTTATGTCTGATTGCCTTCTTCTATTTAGCCCAGGAATGATAAATGTACATTTTTCATTACATCATGGAAAAAAACCTGTCTCAAGACAGAAAAACAAACAAACTGCCATTTGTTGGTCAGACAGTCACTTCCTGTCTAAACGGGTGATTGCAAAGTGGAAGTGAACGAGTCTTGTTCTCAATATGTGTGTAATTAGAAGTGTAGTTCTCTTTCCACCTCATTTTGCGTTTAGGAGCACAGACTCTTCTTGTAAGGCTAGACACTACAGACAAAACCATTATTTGTTTTTTTTGTTTGTTTTTCTCTTGCTCTGGTCACTTTGGGCTATTTTGCTTCGATGTCTTCTCTTAGACTAGTGGAAAAATACACCCAAAATACACATTTAGGCCTTTATTTTATTACACTTCACCTATATGTGGTATCCTGTATCTCTGATATACCCCCCTCCCCCACTCAAAATGTTGTTAGAGCTTGGCATAACTAGAAATATTCATTATAAAAATAACAAAATACAAAGAAATATCTTGATTTTCAGTTATAGCTTATTTTAATGCTTGTTTTGTTTTACTTAAAATAATTGTAAGTCTGGAGGCCCCCTTGGAAGTTAGTTGAGTCCCCCTAGTGGCCCTCATGTCCCTGGTTGACAACCACTGCTTTATGAAGCAATTTCATGAACAGAGGCAGTTCATAGTAAACCAAACTCAAGTGTTGAAGTAGTTGTCCACATAATCATAGAACAGGGTGGATGGAGATCAAAATGAGGCGGTTCTGAGTGATTTCATAGTGCCTTGAGCTCACAAGTGTTTACGAGGATTCAGGTCTGCTGGAACAAACAGTGTGTGTGCCTATTCGCATGCTCAAACTGGATAGTGATCCTTTGCAGTGCCTTTAAGCATATGAGGAAAATGAATCATCTTCCTCTCTCTCTCTAAACCCTCTCTTTCTAAGAGTAATGGAGGGTGTACAGAATAAAAGCATTCCATCAGTTTGCTCTCTCATTGATTACACCTCTCTGAAAAGGAAGACACGGGAGTGAAGGAGAGTGAAGACTGCCAGAAAATTGGAAGGAAAGGATGAAGGAATGCCAGAGGAGATGCATACATTTTCTGTGGTCTCAACAAATTGTGTTTTATTTCTCTCAACAGCGCATGTAACTACATAAATATTAGGGATAACATTTCAATAAATTATTTTATTTCACTGTCAGCTGATTTAGATTACCCATGTCTTCTTCAAAAGTTAATCTTTAAAAACACCAATACTTAATATACTTTTAAAAGTAATCTTAGCAAATATCCCTTTTATATATCCATAATGTACATTTTTGATGTTGTGATAATTAAATTCACTTTAATTCAATTAAATTCACACTTAAACAAAACAAAACAAAAAAATAGAATTTTAATATCATGCATTCATTGGTTGTCAGCCATAAAATTTACAAGAAACAATTATTGCCTTGTTTTTAAAGTCAGAATTTTAATATTGGTCAATGCTGTCTTTTCCTATAAGCTTTTATTTTATTACAACATAAAAGCTGTATTATATAGCTATATGACAATGGAGAATAAAGATGGAACAATAATATAAAAAATTAAAGTCATAACCAAGACTGAGGGTTTGTGGACAGATAACTATCCTTTAGTTTCCAACAACTTTCAGAAAGCATAAAAAACACATTCAGATGTGGAGAAGAGAACTTTGTTTTTTCCTTCCAACCATTTAAGCTAGAGCTTTTATATCAAACCAATATAACACCTTGTTCAACCCAGAGAGCGTTGGACTTCAGCTTCTATTGTCTTTGTCTTGTTCTTTCACTTCTCCTTCAATCCATTAAATTTAATCTTTTCACAGTCACTCAAAAGGCTCCATTCAACTCTAAATTTGAAAGTCCCTACTGTTTGAAAGCATGATGTGCACTTTACTGCCAGTTACCATGGAAACCAGGTGATTCGAATGGAAACTGTGGATTGGGTTTGAAAGCCAATACTGATTGGATATGTTTTGATTTTACTGTGTTTGTGTGTATATGTTGTGTCTGTGTGTCAGTAAAGTGGCAAAATACAAAAAGTGTAAGTCAAAAAGTGGAAAGTCCCCAAAACATAGAAACCCAACATGTGTGTGTGAGTGTGTGTGTGGTCCTGGTAAACCCTGCATTATGGGGACCAATTGTCCCCAAAGATTATTATGAAGATAATATTTACCATGTGGGGAAATTTTTTGGTCCCCATGAGGAAAATAACTTATAAATCATACTAAATCAGGTTTTTTGAAAATGTAAAAATGCAGAAAGTTTTTTTGTGATGGGTAGGTATTGGGGTAGGGTTTGGGATAGGGGATAAAAATACAGTTTGTACAGTATAAAAATCATTGTGTCAATGGAAAGTCCCTATAAAACATGTGTGTGTGTGTGCAGTTAGGTGGGGTGTGGTATTCTGTTTCGTCCTGCTCCACAGGGTGGGACTGTCGTTTTATTTTGGTTGGCTGCTTGCTGTTGGTTGATTAGAGCATCAGAGTAGAGAAAAGGATCAGTGAAGCTTTAAGTGTGTTTACAAGAGCATCCATCAGCCAAGTGCTGAAAGCAATAAATGAGCACACAAACACCAGCTATGATATTCTACCTCGATCCAAAAGCATTAAAATATATATCCTCAAATGATACCTGTGGCAAGACCACTTTTTGACACTTTTTGTTTGTGTTTGCTTCTTTTGTTAGTATGAATAGAGCTTTAGTTTTGCTTGATTCAGTATTTAGAAAGACAATAAAAAGCATATCACAACCTCTTTGTTGTTTAATCTACATTTTAACAAGGACATCCGAAGTAATGTTTATCTTATTCTTAATTTAAAGGGATATTTCTGTAAAATCTTCTCCTCATGGGCGTCTCAGAAAGTTCTTGAAAGCCAGATGAGTTCTGATAAGATAGGTTAATTAGCCGATCAATAACAATTTCAGAATGCATTGTTTTAGCCACCCACACTATTAAGATTATAAATTAATCATGGTAGGCAGACCTCAACAAAAAATGATCAGATTCTGATTAATGACAACGCTGACAGTGTGGTGATTATAGTAGTTGTGACAACTATCATTTTCAGCAGCTTAATTTGAAACTGTTGTCACTGTGGTCATTAAACATGGACAAAGCAGTGGCACACTTGCAGCTCACTGCAGCAGTTGAGCAGGGGGAGCCCTTTATGGATGTGTGGGGATAGTCTTTGTAATCGACATACTCTTCAGCTTATCTTGCTGTCCTTGAGGTGGGAGCTTTGAAGAAACCCTGCCATACCGACGCCAGGCGCATTAGGGTGTGTTGATGGGGCTTACACTGAATGCATAGCATAATTTATGACCACCAACCAGTCAGCATGTGGGATGTTTGGCACAGACCACTCAGCTCAGGAGGAGCTGTCATTCTGAGGTACTGACACATTTGATGGGTCGGTAATTTATAGTTCTGACCTATTTATTAATTTAGCTAATTCAAACTCCTCTTTAACAGGTAAAATTGAGAAACATAAAACATTAAATGAAATTGCAGTGCCTCAAATTTGGGTGAGAAAATATTCAAAAGTACAAAATGTTTTATTTTGTAAAATTCTACAAACTTTTTTAAAAATAAAAATCACCAACATTGAGAAATTTTATGTTAGACCTCAGTTTGTGACTATATACTGGTCAGTAAAGACTACAACGGAGAATTCAATATATAGGCCTATTCTTTAATTGACTGACACTCAGGAGAATACAGGAACAGGAATAGTAAACACTAACCAAACATGCAATGTTAACACAAGACAAAACACTGAGGAGAAATAAGAGCTTAAATACACAAAGAGAGGTAATGAGGTAACTAAATGAACATCAGGTGAACTTAATCAGTAACTAAGGGAACAAACTGCCACACACTAGGAAACTAGGTCAACTTACAATGACAGGGAACATAGTCAAACAGGAAAAAAAGAACCAAAACATTTTAATTTTTGACCATAATGAAACAAGGCTGTGAGGGATAGAAGGACATTCAATGGATTGTTGCTTTCCAAAACTCTATCAGTAGTAGCTGTAATTACGAGCTTTATGAGGACGTGTACGCTTTTTACAAGCTGAAATCTCATAATTATGGCAATTATAACATGGTGTGAACACACCTTTAGTAAAATTACATGTGATTTTTATACAGTGCATGCCACTGTAAAGACTGTCTGTGCCTCACAGCCTAATTTTCATCTGTGTAAAATTCAATATGGCATCTATCCTGACTAATGTTTTTTTATTAAGAAAACCAAAAAAATTTACAAGATTACATTCAACTTTCTCAACATCATAAGCTGTTTGGGGTATTTTTGACCCCAATGGTTAGGGTTGATGTAAATCAGCTTAGGGTCAAAATAAATAAATAAATTGGAATGATATCTGGTTGTATGTTAGCATGAAAAAAAGTCCCTCTCAGGGTTGAAATGAATGGAGAAATTAAAAAATTGTTACTTTTTTTTTTTATATTTGTCAAATAAAAAAACTAAATCAGCCACAACACATCCCTGATAGAGTAAACACACACAACATCCTGACTGTACATCCCAAACGAGTAGCTTATAAGGCTTAAAAGGCTATATCTGCACAGGCTCAAAAGAATAAATAGGCTAATAATCTTCTAAACACAATGACTGCAAAATTGTCACAGGAATATTAACAAAATATTAAATAAGTTATGTTTTTATTTTGACAGGTTTTTCAGAATTTAACCAAATAATGCTTAAAGACTACAAACAGGTGAGAGATTAAAAATGTACATTTGTGAATAAAATAAATAAATAAATAAATAAAATTCATAATTACTAAGGACGAATCACGTGAGCTCCTCCACATCAATGTGATTAGCTGACCCTGTCAACGTAAATCCCTCCTATTGTGTGCTCAACAGGTAGTCTACAAGTTAAAATCGACAGTCTGAGAAAACGAAACTCACCCACTTGGATATTACCGCATTAGTCAAACATGAATTGAAATAAACTTGATATTACTTCCTTGATTTAGAGATCACTTAGCCCAGTCAAGTTACCTGTTACGTTTACCGATAAGTACTTCCTTCACGTGCCTTCGAAATTGCACCAGTTGCTGCATTTAGAGGTTCCATATGAATGCCCCTTCAAATCGTAGAGAATATATAAAATATATATGTATTTTGTACGTTTTTGTATTTACATGGAGGATAGTGAATATTGGATAGGGCTAAACTCCCGACCACAAGCGTGTAAATGCAGCACTATTGGTTCAAAAAGATTAGGATTAACGTTAGGTGATTAATAATAAAAGCTGAACACTTGTTTAAAAACGATTAAACTTGAGATTTCAGTTTTTCATAGTACACTAATGTGTCAGTTGCTTGTTGTATAATTATAAAACGTAAAATGTTCACTGGACAAAAACTGAGAGGGGGGAGTTCTGCCTCATTTCAAAAGACCACCACACACCACTACTCTGTAGCTACAATATTGCGTGATAGTGTTTAAGAAAGAAGAAAAGTCTGGAAAGTTCCCCTGAAGAGAGCTTTCACGCGCGCAGTTAGTGTGAATGACACGAGCTTTGCTGGAGAGCCGTTGGTTTGTGACGCACGGGTGACCACTGAGCTGCGCGAGGTACTCACGTATCAGTTCAGTTCAGCTCAGCTCGGGAACACCGGAGACCGAGAAGTACGGTAGTAATGTTGGGCTCAGAGGACCACGGAGAGATTCGCAAACGCAACGGTACGGGTAAGCACCCCTTTCATTCGCTATACTTTCATTACGACTCTCAGTTTAGATTGAAACGGCAGGTGTTGGACCAAACCGAAAGGGGGGTAAGTTTGGATGCGCGAGTGACATGCTGTCAGACGAACACATCAATCATATTTGTGATATCAAATACCGACTGTAATGAACTTATATTGTAAGAATGTAGAAACAGTGTATAAAAAGTATAAATGATACATAGTAGAAGGGATTATTTTTGGAATAAATTGAATTTTTGTCGTTCCTTCGCCGAGCTCTGTGATAAAGCATTGCCTTGTTTACTTTGCTGTCAAAACAGGCAATATTCCTCTGGCATCCTGCAAATGGATGAAACTTAAGTGAAATGCGGTGTGAAAGCTCACACAATCTCATTGCTTCAGACAAGCAGTATTACCCCGTCATGATGAATGTGCCTTGACATTTATCATATTTTTCAGTTCATTGATTTTAGCACAAACACATTAAGGGGAAATAGGAGGAGGGTCTTGCTTTCCCTCATCATAACTTGGGAAAATATAACCTGTATTTTAATATATTTTTTAATTCTATAACTGTACTGTAGTTTATCATATTTGAATGCTATGAGCTGCCTTTGGTGTTTTTATTATTATTTTTTTTATCTAGGGTAACGTTAAAGTAAAAGAAAAGGGGGGGAAAACAGTTAACACATTAATTCCAGTAGTCCTTAGGTTTATTGATTTGATCAGTATATGCTGCAAATCTGATGACCCACCAGTGGTTTAAACTCTTAACTTAAAAATTACAACATGGCACATCTCATCAGGCAGAAAACAAAGCTGGGCATTACATGTAAATGTGCTGAAAATGGGTGTTGTATGTCTTGTTCTGTTGGAAAAGCCCGTCTGGATGTGCTACCACCACCATGGTTGTGAGTCAAGTCCGATTCACCGATGCGGTCTGACTCTCATTGCTTGCATGTTTTCTTTACTTTACTTGGGATGAATTGTCATCCGGTAGATCCACTTTCTAGGAGCAAATTTATCTTTCTAAAGAAGGATTTATTTGTGATCTCCTTTTTCTAATTTGCTTATGTTTGTTCACTTTATATGTGTATTTGGTCGGTGTGCTGACAGTCTTCGCTTTTGATTTTATTTAGATGAGTTAGCTGCGATTAGAATTGTTAATTTCTATGGAGATGCCCACGTCTTAATGTATCCCCTTTACATTTCAAATCGTTCCTTCGCTTATTATCTTTAATCATAATTTGAAATTGCTGAACACCCATTTTCCACATTTCACAGTGGCAGAGTGAAAGCATCGCATAGCAGGTGTGATATGAGAGATGATGCATAGAGTCAGCCAGTTTATTCGTCCACTCTGACGGGTTTGATATGGACAAGTCTAGACCGTTTTAAAATGTTTTCAATACCTTACTTATTTAGCATTGCTATTTCACTCTTTCATTATGTATGAAATGTGCAAAGGTTGAAGTGTGTTGCCGTGTCTGTCACGGACGTGTTAAACATAAAAGGCTTTTTGAAAAGCTGTGTTACGTATCAGGAAGTAAATTGCTCACAATTTAAAGCAATGCTTGGGCTTTTTCAAGCACAGACTTTTTGAAGAACACAATAACTCTAAATAACATAATACACCTCTTCTCCTCAAGCTGCGTGACTCCTAGTGAATGCCACATTGTGATCTAAGAGAGGAAGTGCTTAGGCCCAAGGCCATTGCTTCAGGGTGAACACAAGAAGATGATTAAGGATCTTTGCTCATCATTAGTGGAGCATATAAACTCAAATAATCAATGTGCAGTTTACTCTTGAGGATTCATTATATCGATTCTTAAAGTTTTAAGAACAAACCACATTTAAACAAACCACTTTCCTACTCCAAGGCGAGCGATGTTGGTGTTCACGTTTACTGGATGTTGATGATCTTCTTGTGTTCTGAGCAGGCGCTGTGGCCGGCGGCACAAACGGATAAATTACGCCAGGAAGAAATGCGTTCAGCTGGGGCAGGATGATGTTTACGTAGTGCCGCTTCTGCAGAGATCGTGACTTTATGCACCTTGCTCTCTCCTCTTCTGCAGATTCAGTCCTGCAACCAATCTCAGTTATGAAATACGAACAGGACTGATTTATAAATAGAAATATGCTTTTAGAGGCACTGATTTGTTGGCAAGGGGTTGTAAATGTCCAGTTTCAGATAAGTATACAGACCACACAAGTGAGTATGCCAGCTATCAGGATATAGCGTGAAGAGGCAGTTGATTCTGTTGGCAGTACAGGCTCGTGGACAGGCTGGATTTTCTTATATTCTCCTCCAGTCAGTGTATAACAATGGCAATCTGATAACAGACTCCTGTATTTTGGCAATATATTTGTGATATGCTTATTTATGTTTTGACATTCTGTCTGGGTCTCTTTTTAAAGGATTTAGATGCTATACATCTGTCTTATCTTTTATTCAAGTAATACTGAAAGAGGCTGCGTATCAAGAAATATTACAGTCTGAACTGATCGTTGTCTCACTTGCCGGGACAGTAAATCACCACACAGTTTCATGGCCTCTACATCTAGGCCCACAACAGCTGTTTGGTTGATTGGTTAGAGAAAACATTACATTTCTGCACATTTAATAGAAAAAGACATAGAACCACTGCCATATACAGTACTTAAAGGCACAATATGTACGATTTTTAGATTAAAATATCCAAAAATCGCTAGAAGAATGTTATATATTTTGTTCACATGTGTACTTGCATTATCCTAAAAGTTTCCAACAATGTTTAAATCCAGAGAAATCAGCAATTTTAACCAGGACATGGACCGTGTCATTGCGTCACCTGTCAATGATGTCATACCCGCGTTACCCTCAATTTCCAGTTTTACTAATATAGATCTACATTACTGCAAAGTGCAACAAGTCTCTCATAGCAGCCACAGAGCGAACGCACAGAGTAACATTATAACATATCTTTCAACACACTCAAATGTAGGGGTGTAGAACCGAAAAAATGCAATACTCTCATGGCATACCGAACATGACTGCTGCCCTGCCCAGTCATGGCCCATTGGATCTACATGACGAATACAGCGTTGTAGCCTAACCGTCATTAACCACCAATAATCACAATAAGCTTTGCGTTTTGTTACTTTCGATAAGAAACAGAGCGCCATCTTTCAAATTATGTCCATTTTATCACGAAAAAAACAAAAAATGCCGTTTTGATGCTCTTTAATGTGGTGTGACAGATCACTGTACAGTCGCCTCATTTCACGCCAGCTCTTTAATACTAGTTACAGAATAAACATGAATGAACGTCTGAAGGTATGTTGAAAGATACAGTACAACTTATATATGTTGAAAGATACAGTACAACATATAAACATATATCTTGTGCAATCGCTCAATCAGTGTTTCAAAGGCGGAAAGACGTCAGAAAAACAGCTTGTAAACACTGTCACATAGCATTTACCTCAGGTGAGTCCACAGCTTGTTAGTTCGCCAGAGAAATGCACTCTCGCTAAATATATGCACTATAGTAGCCTATATATTTATTATATTTTACTTAACTTGTTAGTGATGTCTTGATTATTTCATGTGCGTTTAAATAAATCTGTCATTCATGGACTCCAGATTGGTGTGTACCGCAGGTGTCTTACATTAGCATTTGCTCCTGCGGTCTCATTCTGCTTACAAGTACATAGTATATTTTTACTATTTTTGTTAGCCTTTTTTGATTGAGCAAAGACTAATAAACCGGTTTACACCAGATATTTGAGTCCAACATCTATTCTGGGAAAGTTGCCAGAATCACTGCATGAGTATTTACCTTCTCAGTAGGTACAAAAATGGATTTGAATGTGATTTCTATCAATGAACTGCTCTTTCTCAACCCATTCAACTTCTGATTACAGTGCAGTTCCTGTGTCTGGTGTCGTTTTTTGACAAATGTGTGAGAGACAGTTTTGAGGTGTAAATAAACAAAAGCAGGGCTGTTTACTATTTATCCTTCTATTTTTTTAAACCTAATTTTCTTTTGTGTTAAATAAGATAAGGAACTTTTAATAAACCATCTAAAAGGAAAAAAAATATCAATAAGAGCTTAGTGTAATGATGTTGTTTGATATATTATTTCACATGATATTTAATTGTCTTTAACATTAATCCGACAACATTCATGATTCTTCTGAAAAGGTACATTTGAATTATTATATATTCTACAAACAGGACTTGTGTTGGTGGAGAGTGAAGGCAAATTTGCGAAGCTACATTATGATTGATTAAAGAATGAATGAATGATGTAACTAGTGTTAGAATCTTCCTGGTAGAATTAACACATAGGTTTCCATTTCTATTTGCACGCATGAGGGACTGATAAGAACTTTAACTATGGACAGATAGTGGTGTGTGTGTATGTGTGTTTAGTTGTATGGATCTGTTTCTAAGCTTTGAAGGGCATGAGGGTGATGACACCTGTCGGGTAATAGCTGCACTGGAATGTAAACTGTTGGGCAGAATGCTTTGCTTTTAAATATAGGATTTTCTCTCTGTGTCATTTCGCTCTTCTCAGCTCATCACTCTCTCTTAATCATTCATTACCTCTTCAATCATTCTATTTTCATGGCAGTGAGTGAGCTGGTGATGGAGAGAGACGAAAGATGAGAAACAAAGAGAGAGAATGAATTATTTGCAATACAAATTTAGGTTTAGAGTACAGAATAGAGGGTATGCATAGATGTCACTTTCCCGCCGGAACCCGCTCTGTCAGCTGGACTGAGTGGCAAAAGAACCTGCCGCATGACTGGATTTAATAGGAGAAACTGCGAAAACGCGAGTAAAACAAACGATTACACTAAAGGTTGTGCTCGAAAGTGTTCCTTATAACATGTCAAAGAAACCTAATCCTTGGATACTGACATGCAGCAAGGAATCGTGTTTCCTGACATTTATATGTGCCTGATTTAGACGCCGGGGAAATACATAAAGCAAATCGGCCTGTGAACACTTTATATAACTACAATATAGGTAGGTCTAAATCGGAGTGATCACTTATATCAATGTTATATATTTCGTCATATCGTCCAGCCCTAAAACTTACATAGTTTTTGTCAGTGTTTATTTAAAAACACCCAATTATGCAGAATATAAGATGGTAAATATTAAACTGATGAGTTGTCAACACAATATATAACAATACAATATATAGGGTATGATTTTACCCCCAAATCCAACATTTTGACACAAAATGATAACTGCAAAACATGTTTCTTTGCCTGGAGTCCAGTTGTTTCTGTGAATTGCAGCGACCTACTTACTTCTTTTTTTCTGTAGTTTTCAGCAGCCTGTAAAAATATGCCTCAGATTTTGTGTCAAAGCTATTTGTACATGATTTTATAACATCATATATCAACATAGAGCAAAATGGTATTAAAATTATGTGAAGAAGTTGTTGCTTTGTTATGAGAAAGAACGTCTGGAAAAATGAATTTCATTGATGTCATTCGGAGTAACCAATATAAAGGGACCATTTTGGATCGTGTGTTTAATATCATTTGACAGGATGTGACATCATTCATACACCTGCAAAAGACCACATGGTCATGAAGCAAAGTAACTAACTCTCTCTTAACTATTTGAAAAATTAGTTTTTAGTTTAGTTTAGTTTCCACTTGCTCATACGCATGTCCCGAAACATCAGGTCATTCGGTACAACCGCTATAAACCATGGAAAATGTTGTAATATTTTAAAAACCTGTACTAAATATAAAATGTTTGGTTGTCCTTTTGTTAGCTAGCTAGCAAGCTAACTAGCTAGATATCAGCCTGTTAGCATTGTTTGAAAATCTCGTCATTCGGTATAACCAAAAGTGTCATTCGGTAAAACCGAAATTTTGGTTAAACCGAATGGCTTTTTTGGTGACAAATTTTGTCCATCTTGTAAAAAATGACAAAAGCAGTGTTAATTGATTATAAAAACCACATAATCTCATTGTTAACACTTTTACACTTTTAAAAACATTATTTGTCATTGACCCATGTACAATAGCCAGAATAAGCAATTTAATTCTAAAGACCAGAAGTACATGGTCCCTTTAAAACCTTTTTATGTCATTCAAACTTTGTGTAAATTTTTTTCTTTATATAATATGATTTTTTTTATGATGTTTATTTTTACAATTACTATCTCTGCTTTCCTACAAAATTTCAAATAGCATCAATAAATCTACTCAGCTGTTTGACCAGCTAAACAGAATTTTAAGCAGGCAGTTTATTGGATGGCCTGGGCTTTCCTGTTTAAATGAGCTGACAGACATGTGACAATGTGACTGTGTCTTAATGAGACATGACATGATGAAATCAAAGTGTTTAAAGTTAACCATCTTCCATGCACTTGTTTTGGCCTAACCAGCAGCAACGAGCTGTAGGTTTTATTTTTTGTTTTTATTTTCTGCGACAGCCTGTTCAGTAGTTCTGCCCACAGTGAAATCTCATTAAAAATCCCACTCCAGATAACAGAATATAAAATGCAGGTTAAAAATAGCTTCCGATTGGCTGTTATTTTGCCACGTCACACAGCATATTCTCTTTCAGTGTAGACAGACGAATTGCTTGTCGCTGGAATGTGGTTTGGACACAGTGTAGTATGTGCACACGTGTATATCTACACCCTACTCCGTCCTGGTGGCTTTCATCACTTCAGCAGACAGTGCGGTCAAGTGGGAGAACCCCTGTCAATTCTCTTTCCCCTTTCCCCGTAGCACCAGCTCTGTTCTTCTCACCCTCTGCTATGCTTTTCCCCTGTGTATAAGTGTGTGTCCTTGTACATGCGCTTCTGTAGCGTGTATACTATGGTGTATGACAGCTGTCTAGGCCCCAAGGGCACGCAACCTGCCCTTTTCTGAAGCGAGCCTCCAGCACCCCCTCATCATGCTGTCTGAGCTTCCCGCTGGTGAGTGCTCGACTCTAGGCTGTGGTCAGCGGGAACTGGCCTCTTCTCAGCGGGGGCCAGAGGTCTGGAGGGTTAATGTTTCAGCACTGTGACCTCTCTCATTTCTCATCACCTGACAGCCGGTGGTTACCGCTGCCTTTCTCTTCCCTACTGTACAGGACACACATACATATGGAGACACAAATCAAACAGGCTCTATATATTTAAGTGTTCAACGTCTGCACGTACAGATTATAGATGTATGAATGATGAGTGTCAGGAACTGAGAAATGTTTGTATCCTACAAGGGGTCAAACAACTACACACACACACACACAAATACACAGTGTGATTCTTGTTACTGCTCTTGTTTTAAGTGCTCTAATGGATTAGGACAGCAATTCTGATTCTCAGTGGTTGGTTGTGATATTGCGATAATTGGTGGTCAATGGTGGTTAATGGGCTACACTCTGTATTCTTTGTATTCGTCGATACACATGTGTACCAAACCAAAAGACGCTTACCGAACATTTTCGGTATGAATACGTGTACCATTACACCCCTATATGTAGGATAACGAGGTTTTCAAGCAATGGAGATTGCTGAATTATTGGCTTCTGAGAAACATTAAACTAACATTTATAAAATCCAACACTCAAATTTTAAAGACACATGTAAATCACATTTCTTCTGTTGTTTTTTTGTTTACAGAACTGTTAGTTTCCCTGTGTTGTGTTGTGAATACATTTTGTTGGGTCTTTGCCCATCATGGTAATTTTAATTTTCAATTTTAGATTTATTTTAATTTTAGATTTTTCTACTCTTTTGGATGATTAACATACTTGGTACTACGTTATGTCACTACTACTACTTGATGTCCAGTGTAAAATCCAGGTCCTGCAATAAAACCATATAAGAGTCACTGGCCTGCTTAGTGCCACAGAGGGGTTTTGCGCTAGTCGACGGGGAGCCAACAAACACTCTGTGAACAGAGGTGGTGTGTGTGTATAGGAACAGGTTGGCATTTTTCTTCCCAGGCACCTTTAAGCCTGTCTAACATAAATGAGGGCACTGTTTGCCTTTTAGCAAGCACTTTTAGCGAGTGTTTTTATATGGCTATATGTGTGTGTTAGGTGTGTGTGTGTGAGTACCAGCAGCTTTTTTCTCTCAGAATGAGTGGAGTGTTAAGCAGCCACTCCTTCTCATAAAAGTGTTTCAAGGTGAGCTATGTGTGTGTGTGTTTGTAAATGCCAAGTAGATGCCACGCAAGTAGATATCTGGAGAAAAGGGGTTCACCCTTGAGAGATTTCACATCGGAAGCTGAGTCAAGTTTCAGAATGGAAAAAATACACTCTTTTAATGATGCTCAAGGTGTACTATGCACTTTCCATTTACCTCAAATTCATTAGTCGACATTTATTTAGTCGAAAATATTACTTATTCTTTTTCTCAGTTCTTTTCTGTTTATTCTGCTTGAACAGCTTAACATTAAACTTTGCTTTGTAGGTTGTTGCAGGTCTGTTTTCTAATTTGGTCTTTGTAAACTTTATAGTTTTTAAGTAATTTAAAGGATTAGTTCACTTCAGAATTAAATTTCCCTGATAATTTACTCACCCCCATGTCATCCAAGATGTTCATGTCTTTCTTTCTTCAGTCGAAAAGAAATTTTTGAGGAAAACATTCCAGGATTTTTCTCCATATAGTGGACTTTAAAGGCTACCAACGAGTTGAAGGTCCAAATTGTAGTTTAAATGCAGCTTCAAGGGGCTCTACACGATCCCAGATGAGGAATAAGGGTCTTGTCTAGCGAAACGTTTGGTCATTTTCTAAAAAAAAAATGTATATATACTTTTTAACAACAAATGCTCATCTTGCACTAGCTCTGCGATGCGCCACGCATTACGTAATTACATTGGAAAGGTCACACAATACGTAGGCGGAAGTACCGAGCAAGTGTTTACAAAGCGAACGTACAAATACTAAAGGCCGTTCACACCAAGAACGATAACTATAACTATATTTGTGTCCATATCAACAAACAATAACAGTCTGTTTATTCTAATCTCACGCGCTGCAGTTTCAAAGTGTTCAACATGTTTTTGCTGTTCTTGTTGCATTTACACGGCTTTAACCAGCAGATGTCCTCAGCATGCTACGTTTTGAGTGAATAGCTAGTGAAATCGATCTAATCTAACAGTGAATTTAGCTGACGAAGTCAATAGTGGAATAAAAACAACACCTAGTCTTTTTCGCTGCAAGACAACATGTTTTCGAAACTAGTGCTGGATACCTGAGGTAATTTTATGTTACACTGTTTGCTAGCCTGGCATAATGATCTTTTTCTGGACCTTGTTGTTTAACTTCTCCGCAATGACATCTGCCTTATTAAAAAAATTAGATTGGATTCTGATTTGCTGTCAGTGTTTTAGCGTTCAACAGCTGGAAAAAAATGTTGTGAAAGTGATCCCAACGATATTGTTTCTCTTTATCATTATTGTTTTATAGCTGTGGTGTGGACAGTGCTATTCTTTTATATTTAGAACGATTTTTAGAACTATATCTTTATCGTTATCTTTATAGTAATCGTTCTTGGTGTGAACAGGCCTTAAGTCAAATGGCCTTTACCAAAAAAAGGTAAAACAACGATGTCGGAAGTTTTTGAAGTTGGAGGAGAAAATGAGATGGAGTTTTTCACCCTACCGCAGTACCTCTGCCTACGTCACGCTTGACCTCTCCAACATGATTTTGTAATACGTGGCGCGTTGCAGAGCAGTGCAAGATGAGCATTTGTGCTTAAAAAGTATATACATTTTTTTTTTTTTTAGAAAATGACCGATCGTTTCGCTACATAAGACCCTTATTCCTTGTCTGGGATCGTGTAGAGCCCTTTGAAACTGCTATGAAACTGTAATTTGGACCTTCAACCCGTTGGTAACTGTTGAAGTCCACTATATGGAGAAAAATCCTGGAATGTTTTCCTCAAAAAACATAATTTCTGTTCGACTGAAGAAAAAAAGACATAAACATCTTAGAAGACATGGGGGTGAGTAAATTATCAGGATTAGTGAACTAATCCTTTAAAAGTGAAGTTATGGAAAAGTCTCCTATTGACTTCCATTGTTAGTCTGTTCACCTTCAGAAATTACATCATTGTAATATTTGCATATTGAGTTGCAATTGGTTTTCTTTCTTGAATTTACTTGTCTATTGAATTGTTATTGGTCTTTTATTCCTTGTATCTATTTTATCACCATAGTCGCCTTTAGGTGGCAGAGAAGCTACATTATATTGTTTTGCATGTACCGCTAAATGCGTGTCATGACATGCATTTATTCCTCAGTTTAAATTTCAAATGTGTTTGTGACTGCTGAGTATTTGGTATAACTCCATCCCCACTGCTGTTCAGAAGTAAGTGTAATCATTAGATGATGTTTAATGAGCTATGTTGTTGTGTTGAAAAACAAGCAGATGTTAAGCTGAAAGGCAAGCCTTCATTTGAACTGTCTCTCAGTCTCTTAGTAGAATGAGGTTTAGAAACTACAGTGATAATTCTTTTGTGTACGTGGGGTGTGTGTGTCTGTGTCTGTGTCTGTGTGTGTGTGTGTGTGTTTCTCAGAGAGAGAGAGAGAAAGAGAGAGAGAGAGCGAGACGGAGAGAATGCATCATGGTAAATGGAACTGGCATGAATTCCCAGCATCCCTGTGGATTGAGAGAAATGATAGGTGTTAGTCAACTGCATCAGGCTAGGATTGTTTTTTATCACACACAGCCATTTTGGAGTATTGATCCAATACGCTTCTGCCATGGTTAGAAGACTCTCAAATAAAGTTCAAAATCAGCTGTATTAGCATGTTGAAGCACTATCTAATGGCATCAATACTCTTCTGATGTTTTGATGAATGTGTGTGTGTGTGTGTGTGTGTGTTAGACAGGGAGAGACAGACAGAAAAACCAGAGACTGATTGCAGTAGAGATGATTTAGCTGTGTCATGATCAAAGAGCTTCTTGAACCTTCCAATTTGCTGTAGTTTTGTTGCTTCCTTCCATCTTCAGGTCCTCCTGTATGAACCTCCAGACTAACCTCTCTGCCTCTGTAATGGCTTACAGCGAGCGCTGCTCTGATTAAAGCTGAGATTATGGGAGTGATTGTTCTGCACTCACACTAATCCCTCCCCATGCTTTCTCTGAGTGTTACTCTCTGATACCATCGTGCATGTGTATTCACTCTTTCTTCACACGTGTACATCTGTTTTCACCTGCAAATGGAATTCGTATGCATTTTATATATGTTAGGATGGATGGGTGGTCAGATGGATGGATAAATTAACGGACGGGTGGACAGTGTTGGCAACAGCGTATTTGCGTAACACGAGTTACATATTATGACTAGCACTTAGTTTAAGTTTACCTGTGCAGTTGTAAGTTGTAATGTGTTTATGTGGCTATGGCTGAAAAGTCTTTATACACTACCGTTTACCATTTTCTTTTTTGGGTGAACTAACCCTTTAAAACATTTTTAAAAATGTCTTTAAAAAGAATAATTTTACTGACCCCACAATGTATGTATATATCCCAAGATATGGATTATTTGAATCAGTTCTTTCTATCTTTTTTATCTTCTTCTACATACATTGTTAGTGCATCTTAATGTGATATTTTTTTCTGGTAACTGCTAAGAGTAAATAGTAGTAGATACTGTATAAATAGCAACAAATAGCTTGTTGTTTACACTAGGTGCAAATAGCAGTAGATACTATTCACACAAAGTGTAAATAGAAGTGATATGCTATTTGTACTAAGGGCAAATTGTCTGAGAAGTAGTGGGCGGTATTGGTGAAAATAGCCTCTGCCATCATGCTTGACTATGTTCCCTTAGTGTACAGTGCCTTATTGTAATATAAATATAATTTAGGTATTTGTCATTATTGTTATATGATCTTGAATGAACTTTTTTCATCTTGCATTGTCTTCATTATTGCTGACGAAATCAAAAGTCCTGCATCATAGGAAACAACAAAGAGGCAAAGATCACCTCAAAACCTTGATGTGTTGGTGTTTATTTGTGGAGGTGCTGCAGTGGGGAACAGTAATGAGGCTCTCAAGGACAAAACACACCCCTGCTCCTCCAGGTCTCCCCATGTGACCCCCAGCCCACTCCCATCTCCACCTCAGGCGGCATGCTTGTGAGGCGGGCTCTGGAGGAGATGGTGACGTCTAGACCGGCTGACTCACGCTGAGGAGGCAGACTCTTGACTTTATATCCCCTTATCTCTCCCTTTTTCTTCCTCCTTCCATCTATTTTTACTTTCCTCTGTGTCTCTACATCTCCTGATCTTTTTCCTGATGACTTCCTAGCAGGAGAGCATGCAGAACCACGGATATGGGTTTCAAGATGAGAAGGTGAAATTGCGTTTTCTATCAGCGTTTTTTTTTTTTTTTTTTTGCAGGGGTTTAGTGATGTTGGTACATAGGCATGAAGAATCCACAGTGGGTGATTAAAGATTGAGCTGCAACACTGAGTGATTCATACTCTGAGCAGGAGAGCAGCTTTTGAATGTTCATATCAGCTCATGAGAGGAGTGGATGAATAGGTACTTCTGTGTGTGTGTGTGTGTGTGTGTGTGTGTGTGTGTGTGTGTGTGTATGTGTGTGTTCCTGCTTTTGTAGGATGTTACTGTTGGTGTGTGTGTGTGTTTGGTCAGTGAGTGAACTTTCCCTTCACCTGATGATTAAATATTCCCTTTGCCCATGTAGCACACACATAGAGCCAACACTTAGAACAAGACCACACTGTGTGTGTGTTCGTTTATGTGTGTGTTTGTGTTTTAGATGGCAATCTGGGTTTGGTGCGGAGGAGGTATGGGTGCAGGGGATGAGAGGGTGGAAAACAGTGGAGCTCTGTACCTACCCAAACATGCACGCACGCACACACAGTACATATGCTAAATGAGGACTTGCCTTATATATTTTCGTTGGTTTTATAAAAAGCTAATTATACAGTTGAGCTCAAAAGTGTACATACCCCTTGCAGAATCTAGAAAAATGTGAATCATTTTAACAAAATAAGAAGGATCATGAAAATTGCATGTTATTTTTTTATTTAGCACTGTCCTGAATAAACTATTTCACATAACAGTTGTTTACATAAAGTCCACAAGACAAAAAAATTGCTGAATTTATAAAAATGACCTTGTTCAAAAGTTTACATACCCTTGATTTTTAATACTGTGTGGTTACCTGGATAATCCATGACTGTTTTTTTGTTTTGTGATGGTTGTTCATGAGTCCCTTGTTTGTTCTGAGCAGTTAAACTGAGCTCTGTTCTTCAGAAAAATCCTCCAGGTCCTGCAGATTCTTTGGTTTTCCAGCATCTTTTGCATATTTGAACCCTTTACAGCAGCGACTGAATGATTCTGAGATCCGTCTTTTCACACTGAGGACAACTGAGGGACTCAAACACAACTATTAAACAAGCTGCAAACAATCACTGATGCTCCAGAAGGAAACACGACGCATTAGGAGTCGGGATGTAGACTTTTTGAATTGGATGAACAGAATAAATTGTACTTTTTTTTTGTCTTCTGGGAAGCATGTAAGTATCTTTTGTAGCTTCCAAAGGGCAGAACTAAATGAAAAAATATGTTCTTTAAACAAAATAAAAAAAACCTTAATGCATCGTGCTTCCTTCTGGAGCATCAGTGAATGTTTGAACCTTTTGTTATAGTTTTGTCTGAGTTCCTCAGTTGTCCTCCATGTGAAAAGATGGATCTCAAAATCATACAGTCACTAATGGAAAGGGTTCAAATATGCAGAAGATGCTGGAAAACTGAAGAATCTGCAGGACCTGAAGGATTTTCCTGAAGAACAGAGCTCAGTTTAACTGCTCAGAACAAACAAGGGACTCATGAACAATCATCATAAAACAAAAAAACAGTCATGGATTATCCAGGTAACCACACAGTATTAAGAATCAAGGGTATGTAAACTTTTGAACAAGGTCATTTTTATAAATTCTGCTATTTTTTTGTCTTGTGGACTTTATGTAAACAACTGTTATGTGAAATAGTTTATTCAGGACAGTACTAAATAAAAAATAACATGCAATTTTCATGATCCTTCTTATTTCGTTAAAATGATTCACATTTTTGCAGATTCTGCAAGGGGTATATAAACTTTTGAGCTCAACTGTAATTAATAGGGACAAACCAAAAGCCTTGAGTTTAAAAGTTAAAAAGTAATTCATTAATAATAATAATAATAAATATTTTTCATTCTAATATTATACAACTTTTATAGTATTAAAATCAAAATTATTTATTATTATTAATTAATTATTATTTTTTTAATTCATGCTATATCAATGGCAGGTGAATTGGAAAAGTATAAAATAGTAAAATAAATATTTCTTATTGGTGGAGATGTACGATGTATTGTTTATCTGCTGATTTTTACATACTTTTTAATTGGTATTTTTATGGATATATATTGGCCAATTTTGGATTAATTTTGTCCATGCTCTTTCTCTTTATTTTTACATTTAGATTACCGTCATCAGTTAGTTAAACACAATAATAAATGAATAAAACTGATAAATGTAATCTTTTATTAATCTCTATATGAATAGGCCTGTATATTTCTCCTACTGTACTTTATAATGTTGTGATGTGTTTGTGATTGATTTAATTTGTGCACGTCACTTACATCATAAAGGGTTGGTTGATCATTATTTCTACAAGTTGACTTACTGTAAGTTATGTAATATTGCATAAAGTTACAGGCCTCTTTACTGGCATTTGGTAAATGTTTTTTTTTTTTTTTTTTTTTTTTTACCCTGGGACGTTTTATCAGATTTAGCTAACTTCTAGAGACAGCTTTTTCCTCAAAGATCTATGAGAAAACACACATCTTTGTTAGTCTTGATTGTATTCCTCTAATGTTCCAATGTCATACAAAATGCACTGCTCGTGACACATTTTTACCTTTTCTACTTTTCTCTCTCCATCCTTTTCTTCTTCTCTCATTCTTTCCATCAGTGTTCTTAAATAGCATCAGAATGGCCCATTAAATGCTCTTTTAATTATTCTTTCTGCCTGTCTTTGACCTTGGCACACATTATCTCCTTCAGTTAATTGTGACGTGTGATTCACTCCAAACACAGCTGATGGAAAGATGGCGCACAGTCTCAGCTCAGGCCTCCATCATCTTGTAAAATGCAGATGACACAGCACATCATGGTGTTATAATCTGCACAGAGTGGGTGTTGTTTGAACACACACACAGAAACAGACATTGCCGGATTGCTACTTTTGCCAGTTTGACAGCGAGGATGGTGTAGAATAGCTGTAACTTCCAGAGGCTCCTCAGAGCCCTCCATCCTATGCTTTGACTCTCTGTCTATCTGTGTACTTGTCTCCTTTGTCCTCTCTCTCTTTTTAAATGTTCTCTTTAACCTGGCCAAGTGAGCCACTTTTCCTGTTTACCCCCCACCGGTTTCCCTGAAGGGGAATATCTCATAGACGGGTGCATACACACACACATACACACATACACACACACACACACACACACACACACACACACACACACATGGCTCCTGTACCATTTCTCATTACTGACATTGTTGCTGCAGGTTCAAAACCATGCCAGGCATAGCTGTGACCTGTACACACATACATAGTGAAAGTACCTGCAAAGTTTCCTGCTGGGCAGGAGGAAGTGTGTGTGATTTAAGTGTTCATTGCTCTGTATGTGTTTGTTTTCAACCATCACACATGCAGTCTGCCTGTATGTCTGTATGTCTTTCTGTCTATCTGTCTTTTCATCCATGTGTCTGTAAACCTGTCTGTCTATCTGTTAGGGCTACGTGATATTGTAAAAAACTGATATTTTGTTTTTCTGTGATATGAAAAAAATTCACCTGATGACTTGAATATCTCTGTTTGTTATTAATTAAAGGATTAGTTCACTTCTGAATTAAAATTTCCTGATAATTTACTCACCCTCATGTCATCCAAGATGTCCATGACTTTTTCTTCAGTAGAAAAAAAGTTTTTGAGGAAAAATTACAGTATTTTTCTCCATATAGTGGACTTCATTTGGGTTCACTGGGTGGAAGGTCCAAATTGTAGTTTCAGTGCAGCTTCAAAGGGCTCTACACGATACCAGATGAGGAATAAGGGTCTTATCTAGCAAAACGATTGGTCATTTTCTAAATTTTTTTTAAAGTTATATACTTTTTAACCTCAAATGCTTGTCTTACACTGCTCTGCGATGTGCCACGCATAACGTTGAAAGGTCACGCGTGACGTAGGCGGAAGTACCGCGGTAGGGCGAGAAACTTAATTTGATTTTCCCCTCTAACTTCAAAATCATCCGATAAGTTTGTTTTACCTTTTTTTGTAAAGGCCGTTTGGCTTAATCTTTGCACGTTTGCTTTGTAGACACTAGATCAGTACTTCCGCCTGCGTCACGTAGACCTTTGTAACGTGATTACGTCATGTGTGCGGATCGCAGGGCTAGTGCAAGATGACCATTTGTGGTTGAAAAAGTATATACGTTTTAATTTTTTTTAGAAAATGACTGATTGTTTCGCTAGACAAGACCCTCATTCCTCGTCTGGGATCTTGTAGAGCCCTTTGAAGCTGCACTGAAACTGCAATTTGGACCTTCAACCTGGTGAGCCCCACTGAAGTCCACTATATGGAGAAAAATCCTGGAATGTTTTCCTCAAAAGCCTTAATTTCTTTTCGATTGAAGAAAGAAAGACATGAACATCTTGGATGACATGGGGGTGAGTAAATTCTCAGGAAATGTTCATTCAGAAGTGAACTAATTCTTTAATCATTCTTGAATGATTGGGGTGATTTTGTAGGGGAGTAAATATGCATAACAGTATTCAGGTACAGAAACTGTGAATAATTGTAATTGTAAAAAATGTAAAATAACAGTCTTCACTGTATAAATGAAATATAATTAGTCTTTGTTACAGCTACAAAAGTGATTTTCTCTTTGTTATTTTGTTGTTTGATTAACATTAATGACAAACAGCAGCAGGGATGTTAGGCTGATGTCACTTTAAAATCGAATGCACAGATCCAATATAAGGTGTAAGGTAATATAGGATAGGGTGTTCTTGACTTGATGCGATGCAGCGCAGACACCAGTGTATGACATCAAAGTACCACGAGAGCAATTGGAGAGCAGACGACTCCATATTCTTTTGAATCACTCTCACAGTACTTTGATTTCATACACCGATCAGTCTGCGCAGTGCTGCTTCAAGCCGAACACACTTATAATGATATGCATCTGTTTTCTTTCTTAATTGTTTACGTAAGCCATGAGCAACTGTGTTTATGAGGATACTTGCCGAGACAGGCATTTTGACATAGTTTTGCATGTATCTGTCCGTTTAAGCACAAATAGTCGTGAAAGAGAACAGATCTATCTATCTATCTATCTATCTATCTATCTATCTATCTATCTATCTATCTATCTATCTCTGTCTGTCTGTCTACTCTTTTTTTTGTTGATAAATCTGCATATTCATGTCTCTCCTCACTGTTTTATCTGTAGCGCCTCTGTCACTTAGAGTGCAATTTTGTTTCCTCTGCGGTACCACATTGCCACTATCGCCTCTCTTTGTGTAATGTATTTGTGTGTTTTTGTGTGTCTGTGTAAATTGCACTGATGAATATGTAATGTGTGAAAGAGCATGTAAACACATGCTGAGAGCGAGGATGGCTGCTTGTGAAATGGACAAAAATTATTCAGGGTTATAAGGATTCACCCTCAGTGTGTGTTTGTGTGCAAGTGTGTCACAAATATAGGTTCATTAAAATATTTTGAGGTGCTCAGTGTTGCGGAAAATGCAAGCAGGTGGGCAGACGTGACAAGTATGTGTTGTTTTGTGTGTGTGTGTCAGGGTGACTTGTGTCTCCTCGTCGAGCACATGTCTCATCCTGACACCTGTTTGCTCCTAAACTGTTTTGGGTTGCCACGGCTCCTCTGGGGAGTCTGCTTGCTACCAAAGCGGTTAACCGCCACAGGAATGTGGAGAACCCTGTCCCTCTCCTCTCAGCAGACAATTATTTACCCCTCTTTTTTCCTCCTGTTTCCTCTAATTGATTTCATTCACTTTTTAACCCTTTCTTGTAATGTGGGAAATGTACAACATAATGTGTGTGTGCATAGCGGATGGTTAGAGTGTAACAGCAATTACTTTTGCCCTCTGGGTCCAATTAACACCCCACAGTTTGACCCAGACTTTATCCCGTATGTATCAAAAGCCAGACGCGCGCACACACACACTTAGCTGTAAAGTGAGGTGACTCTTAATCTGTACAACATGACTTTGCATAATAAACAGGATGGATGGATGGATGGATGGATGGACGGATAGATACATGACTGGATGGATGGATGGACGGATAGATACATGACTGGATGGATGGATGGATGGATGGACAGATAGATGGATAGATATACGGCTGGATGGATGGATAGATATATGATTGGATGGATAGATAGATAGATATACAACTGGATGGATGGATGGATGGATGGATGGACGGACAGATAGATGGATAGATACATGACTGGATGGATGGATGGATGGACAGATAGATGGATAGATACATGACTGGATGAATGGATGGATGGATGGATACACTACTGGATGAATGGATGGGCAGACGACTGGATGGATGGATGGACGAATGGATGGATAGATAGAAAGACAATTGGATGGATGGATGGATAGATACACGACTGGATGAATGGATGGACGGGAGGGATGACTGGATGGATAGATAGATAGACGACTGGATGGCTGGAGGAATGGCTGGATGAATGGACGACTGGGATGGATGGATAGAAGGATGGATGGATGGATGGATAGACAACTGGGATGGATGTATGGATGGATGCTGGATGGATGGATGGATGACTGGGATGGATGGATGGATGGACAGATAGATGGAAGATATAAGGATAGATAGATAGATAGATAGATAGATAGATAGATAGACAGACAAACAAACAAGCTTCTTGATGAAGCTGTACTGAAGTGAAGAGAGAGCTGCCCATATTCAGTCCGTCAGCTGGTGAGCTTAACACAGAACAAGCCCGGTTTATACCAGGTTTATACCCCATAACCCCTTCAGAAACTTCACACACACACACTTCAGTGGGTCCTTTTAGTGATGCATGTTTACACAAGTCTTTTTTTTTCCTTTCTCAGAATGCACTCCTGGTATGCCTTTCACAGTCACATCTCTGTATTTGAGTGAGTTCTGTGTAAATGTGTGCAGCCTCACATAAGTGCTTTTGATTTAAATGCATTCAGCGTTGTTTCTTGGTTTTGTTTGGATATTTATTTCTGCATTGCACAGGCTGTGGCTTATGTGACCCAACGCCCCTAAATAATAGTCACATTCAAATCGACACCTTTAAATGTTTCTAAGCTGACACAGTGTAATGAGAATGAACTCTGTGACACCTAATGTCATCTAAAGATCTGTATGTTGGCATGCAGTGTTTGTTTAATAAGTCGTAATGCACATAAAATAAACAGACAGCTATTTAAGAGATGACAGGGGTTCATGACGGGGTGCGATGATCAAATGGCGTTGCGGTTAACCCGTGCCTGGAAATGTGGTCGGTCATTCCTGGAATGTGTGTTTGGTCTCTGAGCTTTGAGCCGTGCTGCATCCATAAAGGCTTTAAATAAAGTTTATTCGAAATATGCAACCGTACAAGATGACTGCAAACAGGAAGATCAACAACCATGTGTCTTTATCGCTTCCATTTATACACCCAAAGCCTACAGTGTACGTTTGTGTCATTTAGCAAATGAAATGATATAGTCCAGCTTGATTTATTAAGTGCATAGCAGTATGCTTCTATCATTTGATCAGTCTGAGTGTGTGTGTTTGTGTGTGTCGTAACGTGGCAGGTGTGTTTTCGTCGTGATTGACAGGGTAATCAGGATGGATTAGGGCTGAAGTGAGTACAAATGTGATGGAAAACGTTTTTAGTTACACACTAAGCCCTCTGTTGTTTAATCTAGCCCTCCTGCCCTACACGCACACAAATCTACAGATGGAAGGAGTGAGAGGGGTTATTCAAAAGGCCGGTTCAGTTTGCCCTTAGTGTTAGTGACATCGAATCAACTTACTTGTTTGCTTTGGAAGGGCTTTGCTGTGTTTGAATGTGTGTCTAGCTGCAAATAGCCCACCTCACTATGCAAGCAATACACACTTGTGCCGACACATGTGGAAACCTTTTAAAAAAGCATTGCTTGAGCTTAAGGATTCAACTGATGGTAAAAGTTTCAAACCATCTTCTGAGAATGGTGCTGCTGAGTAGGTGTAGTACAGTGTTTGATGATTATATTACGAAACTAGTCTGCTTGTGCTGGAATGGAGGTGGCCAGCTACCAAATCCATTCAAATCCCTGCACTTAATGGAGATGGAGCATCATTTTCTCTCCCCCTCCCTCCCTCCCTCCCTCCTCTGTGTTTCCCCTTTTCTCTTTTACACACACTCTCTCACACACACACACACACACACACACACACACACACACACACAGAAACACACACACACATTTAATTTTCAGTCATGGTGGGGATTTTCTGTTGTTTTTGTACTGAGATAAAGGTATTTTTATCCACCAACCCTAAATTATGACACTTACAGATACTTCTCTGCATTTTTACATTTTCATTTAGACACTATTTAGTCTTTTTATCAAGCAGTTTTCTAAATTGGAACTGTTGGCTTTCCTCCACAGTATAAAGTAGTTGATAATGTAGGTGAGGTTTTACTTTTTTAGTTTCTACACTTTATTTACTTTTTATTTTTATTTATCCTATTATATTTATTTATTCACTTTATTCTGTCAATTTGTTCTACACTTTTATTTTTTAGGCTTTTATGTGGTGTAAGTCTATGAAAACTATGAATTTCACCCAAAAATGAAAATTCTGTCATCATTTACTCTCCTTCCTGTTGTTCCAAACCTGTATGGAACTTTTTTGAGTTAACTTTCCCTTTAAGTGACCTTGAATTTGAGATTTTCAGGTCTGAAAACTCTGCAAAGAGGAGATGCATGTGATAGGCTATTAGATCTTTTTCTTAGTAGAAAATTATTTAAAAATGAAATTTCTGTCATTAATTACTCACCCTCATGTTGTCCCAAACCTGTAAGACCTTCGTTCATCTTCGGAACACAAATTAAGTTATTTTTGATGAAATCCGATCTGATCTACACATAGACAACAACGACATTGCACCTTTTGAGGTCCAGAAAGGTACTAAAGTCATTGTTAAAACCGTCAATGTGACTACAGTGGTTCAACCTTAATGTTATGAAACGACGAGAATACTTTTTATGTGCAAAAACAAAACAAAAATAACAACTTTATTCAACAAATTCATCTGTCCCCTGTCATACTGCTACGCCATTTTCTTTGCAGAGCTCCAGTGTTTACGTCCGAACGGCGGCTCAGTATTGGCCAGCTCTGGTCATGTGAGCAGCACGACGCATGCGTGTGCGCATCGTTACTTTTGTTTTGTTTTTGCGCACAAAAAGTGTTCTTGTCACTTCATAATAATAAGGTTGAACCACTGTAGTCGCGTCAACGGTTTTAAAAATGTCTTTAATACCTTTCTGGACCTCAAAAGGTGCAATGTCTTTGCTGCCTGTGTGTGGATCAAATCGGATTTTATCAAAAATATCTTAATTTGTGTTCCGAAGACAAACGATGGTCTTACGAGTTTGGGACGACATGAGGGTGAGTAATTAATGACAGAAATTTCACTGACCCTTTAAGCCATGACACTTAATAATTAAAAAAAAAAGAGTCTCCATTGGCTCTCCATTTAATATCATTGCTGTCTAAGAGAAACATTTGAGATAATGGAGAGATCTCATGTTTTATTTAATCATCAATATGAGTAATCTCATAACCAGTAAAATGATTGATTTTATAAAACAAGCTGTACTGTACTTTTGCCATAGTTCTCCAGACCAAAGCTCATCCAAGAATCCCTCTCTGAACCTTCTTCGGATTCCTTTTCCTCTAGACTGTAATGCCAACTGGGATTTAAGCACCACCAAAACTGGCATAAGGCCTAATCTTCAGAGAGGCAAAGTTTTTAATGCAAATGTCATGTTATATTGAAAGTGTGACTGCATCACTCTTGTTTCTGTGACCTTTGAAGCAAGAGATTTTGATGCACCGAGATGCATTTGTCCAAAACGTTGCCACCCTTTACTTGAAAAGTCAAGCCCTTTTGAAAATACCTGTTCTCTTGTGGGCCATTAAAGTATAGAGATGGCTTGATTCACTTGAAAACTGTCAATAAAGTATGTTTAAGTCACAAGAGATCATAAGGTTCCTGGCTTCAAGGATACCTTATATTCCAGTGTAAAAATGTGAGAATAAACAATTGAAAAATTCATATCAACCAGTTTGAATATTGGGGTGGGTACTGGGTACAGACAAAAAAATAAAGTTCTCAAAGTGTCTTATTTTATGTTCTACAAAAAGGAAGTCTTTTGGAATTACATAAAGGTGTTATTCCTTTAAAAAAAATGTTTTTTTTTTGTTTTTTTTGAGTGTGAGAGACTGCAAATTTTGTGCATCCAACTTTTTTTCAAAATAAGCAAATTATGTAAAATGAAGTTGTATAAATGTAATTAAATTTGCCATTGTCTGTAATAGTACTGTACAGTATATCAGTAATTTTTGTAACTATTCTACTGTCCTATTTCTTTTCATTTAAAGACCTACAATCACACACATGCACACAGACAAATTGTGTGTAATCACAAGTCATTTTTTTTTTACTATCTTATTGTATTAGGATTCAGTAATAAGTAATAGTGTGTGTGTGTGTTTCTCTGTATAGTTTCTCTGTATTTAGTGTCCATCATGGCTGTGCTGCTTTCCTGACGTCATACATCAGTTTCAAAACAACACTATTCCTTTTGCTCCTCACAGCTCACAAAGCTAGAATAATTTGTTAATGGCTGTGTAATGATGGTTTTTATGATTTTTTTTTTTTTTTTTCGTTTAATGACCTGCTTTCAAAATGTCTGCAGTGTATAATGTGCATGATTGTGGGTGTGTGCACTGCATGAATAAGAGAGTATTGTCATATCTCATTCTCCTCCTCTAACTGTATTCTCTGCATGCATTTGGTAAAACAGCTTGCTGAATTTATGAGCGTTTGTTCCTCATATATATTTTGACTGAAGCTAGTTTACACACATACTTAAACTCTTATTTGATGATGCAGTACATCAACCTCAGGTGTCAGAGAGCTGATTGACCTGCTGTGTGTGTGTGTGAAGCATTAGATGATTGTGTGTGGGTGTTTGAAAGAGTGGCAGAATCACATAAAGCATTGTGCCTTTTAGCAGCCTTTGTAACAACAGAAACATGCGCTCGACTTTGTAACAGAAACTTCATTATAGCATAAAATATAATATAAAAACTGCACCTTTTTTATGTGTGCACCAGTAAGTATTGATGGCTTTACACTTAGTAGACAGAGCAAAGCTGCTTAAGTGGCTATTCAAGAGAATCAATTCATGCCTGTCGTTTTTGTATTGTTATAGTTACCTACGATACCTAAAGATACCGTAACAGATTTCCGCAGATATTCATATTTCTGCTTTGTAGGGTTTAAGATTACTTCAGAGTCAATATCAGTAAAGAGTATTGTGCCTTCCGCTGCATTCTCTTGAGACGAATAACCATTTTTCTACCCTAGTTTATTTCTGAATATAATTTCTTGCAGGTTAATTGGCCCCTCTACTGAGTTTTCTGGATAATTTTCCCCAGTGATCTGTAGTTCATAATGCTCACATTTGATTCAGCAGTCCCCAGACGTCCTCTCCTTGATCTCACGGACACTCACTTATCACTGAGACACATGAAGCAGAGCCCGATCTCTTCCCCCACTGGAAAATATGGCACTGTCAGTAAGCAAAAGAGAGAGAGAGATAAGAGGCCGTGCAGGTTGATGTTTAGTTATGCTAATGCATACCATCAACCGGCCGTCTCTTTCACTGTGAGTTTGCTATCCGCTATTATTTGACTTCACCTGCATAATTCTGAATTTATAATGATGTTCTGTGCTGTTGTACAGCTCAAAGACAGGAGATCTGGACAGATCGTGCTCTTCATGAACCTCCATAGTCTATACAGCATCTGTTAGCATAATCAGAACTGGATCATGCCTGCTCTTTAAAATGTAATAACTGTTTATCAATACAAAAATTTAATTGAGTTAGCTACATTGTCTGCTGATTAATGAAATAAATTTTGCATATAAATTGCAGATTTTGCAATAAATTGCACGAGTCAATGACATGATGCCTTTTTGTATTAATGTAAAATACATACAATACATGCGTAGAGTGACTAGATCATGTTTTTACACTTTAGGGTCAGTAAGATTTTTGAAAGTTCAAAAGAACAGCATTTATTTTAAATATAAATCTTTTTTAACATAAATTTCTTTACTGTCACTTTTGATAAATTTTATGCATGCTTGTTAAATTTTTTTTTACTAACCCTAAACTTTTGAATGGGTAGTGTACTTTTTTTATTTTATTTATCAAGATGTGTAAACTCGCATATATTGAACGTGTAGAGAAAATGTTTTAAAATATGTTTTAAAAAAGTTTGCTTGATGCTTACACCCAGGGCCTAGAAATGTAACTTTTTGCCACACCTGCCAATGGCAGTTATGAAACCAATAATTTAGATACTAATGAAAATGCACAATCCTCTATTCCAATTTCGATACCACGGCTAAAACTACTAGCTTAACTAATATTTTAATAGCCTACAATTTTAAAGACAAGTTAACAGTCAGTAATAAAATAAGAACAAATAATCAAATTACAAGCAATAGCACAAATAAATATATTACAACAAAGATACAGATGAAATGAAATAAACTGTGCTTTTCAGGCAGATCTAGCAGTAGTTTTCAGGTACAGAAATTGAATAAAGTAGTCTAATCAAATAAATAACATCGCATAATCTTCATATCCTTTTTTAAAGTTCAAGAGCAGTGAGTGATTTTTTTTTTTTTTTTTTTTTTTTTTTTCCTTTGTTGTTTGGTTAACATTAAAACCTGCACAGCAGCAGGATTATTAGGATGCTGTCATACATAACCGACTATGTTTACAGAGCATTTTTTGACATAATTTTGTGAATTTGTCGTTCAAGCACAGGAAGGCATTAAAGGGAGCTCAGCTTAGTATTTGTGCGCTGTCTGAGACACAGCTTTCAGGGCGTGCACTTCGGATGTTTCGGATGTTGAACTTCCCACATAGCATGCCCTTTCGCGTGTTCTAATGCTTGATATTTACATTGGAAAGGCTTAAATTTTCATGATGATGCAGCACTGACCCATCAACCGTACAAAGCATCGTTCACATTTGTTCACGTTCATGTTCTCATAACATTGAATTGTTAGAATTCAATGTTACATTGACATTGCGTCGGGTGTATGATAGGGCCCTTAATTTTAGGCTCTGCTTACACCATATGACATTTTTAGGCCTGGTTTCACAGACAGGGCTTAGCCTAAGCCAGGATTAGGCTTTAGTTCAATTAGGGCATTTAAGTAGCTTTTACAAACGTTCACTAGGGGGGAAAAAAAAAAAAACATTACTGGTGTACATTTTGAGACAAAACAATGGCACTGACATATTTTAAGATATGTCAGTACAAGTTGCTTTCAGTTAAAGCAGTTCAAACATGCATATTAGTGTGGGACTAGCTTAAGCCTTTTTTGTGAAACCAGGGGTTAGAGTCATTAAATTTTAAACATCTTAAAAAAGGGTAGGTTTTTTAAAGGTTTTTCCTTTTCTTTAGCTTGGCCAGTCTTATGTCATATATCAGTATGTGATGGAGAAAAGCCCCCTAATAAGGATAATTCAGAGACTGTATACACACCAATACACACACACACACCACTCATATGATACAGAAAGTCATTTAACATGGATTAAACTGACGTTATGAAACAGACAGCAGATGTTACAAAGCTATGAAATTTCTTCTTGTCCCAACTGAGTTGAACACACACACATTCCCTCACAAACACGCACACATAGCATGGCCTGACAAACACACCCAGCTCCACTGGTAATGCCAGCGGCCCTCAGCAAACTTATTAGGGAGAGAGCATCCAGTCAGCCGTTCACACAACTCATCGTGTTCCACAGGGCTGTGTCTCCAAACCAGACTGAGCACCACTTTAGTGGAAAAACAACAGAAGACTCATCACTCCAGCTCAGCCAGCCAATTACAGATTCATCTGAACATACAACACCAGTGGCTAATAATGTTACGCACACAACTACTGTAGCTTCCTTTTGTTAGATTGAGTTTAAAGCTTTTGGCAAACGGTGTATTTGTACTGGCATATCTTTATTGTGTCTGATAGTAAATATTACTGTGGCACTCCAGAGCTGATTTTATCTTCACTTTGAGCTCTTATGACCACTTATCTTTGATTTGGCTGGAATGAAAGTGGTGTTTACTGCTGAAATTAGACGAACCTTTCAGAGTTCAGAATGACAAGCGGAATCAGAATGGCAAATTCAGATTTGTGCCACCTGTGTGTGTGTGTGTGTGTGTGTGTGTATATATATCAATTAGGTCTATTATTAGTTAGGTCTATTCCATTTTCACTTTTATTTATACGCATATTACACAATTTACACATAGCCTATATTCAAATAATAGAATATTTTTGTGGTGGTACCAATGAAAATTGTTCTGTACAAATTTATTATAATTAAATAAAAATAAAAATAAATGTATATTTAATAAAAATAAATGCATTGATAATAATATATTATTATAATTATTAAAAATTTTTGTTATTTTTACTCGGGCTATTTTTTTTTACTCTATTTACTCAGACTCTGCTATATGCACTTGACCTGTGGAGGGCGCTTTGTCCAGAAGTTAACCATGTCATGTTGCAGTTGAGTATTTTTGGAGCGCTGAACAATCTGCCCTGCTGTTTGTGCATTTGTTTGTTTGCGTGCGTGAGCAAGAGTGACAGAAATACACATATGTCCCTATATTAGTGACTTTCAGCAGGATATCCGTGCACTGATTAATGCGGTCTCGTGGGGAGACGTGGATAGAAGAAGTGAAACAAGACACGCTCAGCACAGCACAGAAGATCGCACACATCGCTAACAGCCCTGTCCTTGATCCACTGCCACTCCTTCAGCTGTGTGTCGAGACGACAGGGTGACCTCAGGGCTCTTTTCAGATGTTTAAATAAGACAAATACTGTTCCATGATGTCAGCATGACCAACAGTGACAAGGCTCAACAATACGGGTTTTGTCCCACTAGCCTGTCATTTTTTATTTTTTTACTTGCCCTGCCAAACCCCCACAAAATTATACATTTTATTTTTAGCCATATATTGTTATACTATGAGTAAAAAATAAACTCTCTCTCTCTCTAAACACTGGGCCCTGCCATCCTTATCATGCAGCCCTGCAGTAAAGAGCTTAAAGGGCTGAGAGTATCAGTTGTGTATGGTTATTAATGGTAGCCGTTTCTGAGGAATATCGTCATTCCTTGCAGTTTATCACCCATTAATAACGTCATTCCGTTACAGTTTATAACCCAGTTTTAAAACAAAATCCTTGTAGAATCAATCTGAACAAATGTTGATTAAATAGTGTTTTGTTTGACTATTTTACTTATTTTTGTATTTTATTTTGCTTGTAATGTTTGACCATTCATAGTTAGAGTGTTGTGAATTGGGAGGGGTGGGTTTACAGTGTGTTTGGGCAGCAAAGACAGATGTGTGTTTGTGCTCTGTGGTCAGGGAGTGGTGTTTAGAGAAGGAGGTGCAGGATCAATGGGGCCTGTGTGTGTGTATGGGTGGTTCAGATATACCCTACATTACGGAGACAAAATGTACTCACAAAGATGGCAATATCCAAAATCCTTGTCCTTGTGGGAACATTTTTTGGCCCACATTAGGAAAACAGCTTATAAATCGTACTAAGTGATGCTTTTTGAAAATGTAAAAATGCAGAAAGTTTTCTGTGATGGGTAGGTTTAGGTGTAGGTTTTGGTTTAGGGGATAGAATATACAATTTGTACAGTATAAAAATCATTGTGTCTATGGAATGTCCCCATAAATCATTAAAACCCAATGTGTGTGAGTGTGTGTGTGTACACGCACGTGTGAATGTGTATTTAAAAAGCTCTAGTATATGTTTGTGCATGTGAGATATATGGGTGTGTGTTTGATAGACAAGTCCAGAGATGGAGTTTGCTGTAGTAGGCTAGTAGAGCACAAAACCATATTCGTAATGCTGCATGCAAAGAAATGTTCTTTATGAAGAAAGAAATAAAAAATTGAGCATTGACAAGAGTTTCATATTTAACACATGACTGCATTTAACTGTAACAAACATGCAGGATTTCCAAACTTTCTGGGCACTGTTGATGAATATCTCCCCCTAGTGGAGGTCAGTAGCACTGCTGTAATCCCCAGAGAATGTCAATAATGTGAAAAGAATATGTTGTTGTAAGTAATATATATACATTATAATTCAAGAGTTTGGGGTCAGTATGATTTTTCTGGAAAGAAATTAATACTTTTATTCAGCAAGGAAGCATTAAACTGATCAACATTGACAGTTAAGACATGTATAATGTTACAACAAATAAATGCTGTTTTTTACTTTCTATTTATCAAAGAATTCTGAAAAATGTATCATGGTTTACACAAAAATATTAAGCAGCACTATTTCTTTTTTACTATTTGTAATGTTTCACCGTGTCAGTTTATAATACTCTTTCGATGTGACAAATAAATGGTTCAAAGTGCAAATATTTCATGTCATCTATCAATTGTATGTATAAAGTCATAAAATGAAGTCATGAAGTTTAGTATTATTATACAATTGGAAAATGTCGTTTTAGATGGAGTATTGCATGTCACACTGCAGAACACTTCTGCCACTGCCTGGCTTAGCTATCCAGATGCCTATAATATTTCAGATCAAAGAACTTAAAACTTTTATTCTCTCTTTAGGAATGAAGCGTCCATTTAGTCCTGTTGAAGACGGATCGAACAGACTGACTGAACAGACTGGGCATGAGGGTGTGACCTCTGATGGGGTGGAGTTTACCAGACAGGACGCCCCATCTATAAACCCTCGTCCGAAGCGGGAGCGCAAACACAGGTCGTACACACTCTGTGAAGTGTGCAACATTCAGCTGAACTCCGCAGCACAAGCACAGATACACTACAATGGCAAAACACACCAGAAAAGACTCAAACACATAAACAACAGCAACACAGGTATGATATGTGTGTCTTTCTCTGGTGTTCCTGTCATAATCGGAGCTCAAAGACTGGAGCTTCTTGCTTTACATTATCCACCCAAATAGGGGTATGTTCTTGGATCAACATCCTTTATTAGTCCTTGAAATGCTTACTTAGAAACCAATCATTGCCCTCTGATTTTGGGGATAGTACTGATTGGTTTCTAGAAGGTTGTTCTGGGGCCAGCAGATGATGTTTATCTGGGAACATGTCCTGCTGGGATGAATCACGTTGTGTATGTTCTTGTGCATGTTGCTTAACATGATTTACCCAAGTAGGACAACATTCCTATTAACCAATCAGATTTTAGTGTGTGTTCACACTTGGCAGGTTTGGTCCAATTAAAGCAAACTTTAATTTTGCGATAGCTCTGTTAGTGCGGTTCATTTGAATAAGTGTGAACGCTGCCATCCAACCCCTTTTCAGGGGTCTCGGTGGTGAGGTTTGACTAAAATATGAATGCAACACGGACCAAAGACAAACAAACAAACCAAAAACAGGACTTGATGTCACAAGATGCAACCCTAAAAAAAAAACAGAATGCTCAAACATACATGGTTACTTTCATCATAGGATCTACGTCGTCTTGCAGCAGATCTTCGTTTGTGTGTGTAACGGAGAAATTCCTGGTGCGGTTTTGACTTTTTTTTTTTCTTCATGAGTTCTCAGCTGGTAAAAATACCATCGTATGTACGCACATAAAATGAGCTCACTTAGACCAGCATACACGAATTGTTTTGGATGTTCAGTAAGCTCTGTCGCAAAATATACGTCATAAAAGTTTTTTTTGTGTGTTTCCTTTGTGTTTTTATTTTTATTTTTTTTGGTGTTAAAGGATTAATTCACTTTCAAGTGAAAATTAGCCCAAGCTTTACTCACCCTCAAGACACCCTAGGTGTATATGACTTTGTTCTCTCTGATGAACACAATCAGAGTTATGTTAATAAATATCCTGACTCATCCGAGCTTTATAATGGCAGTGAGCGGGATCAACAAGTATGAGCTGAAGAAAGTGTCTCCATCCACATCCATCCATTATAAACATGTACTCCACATGGCTTCGGGGGGTTAATAAAGTCCTTCTGAAGCGAAACGATGCGTTTGTGTAAAAAAAAAAAAAAAACATATTTAACAAGTTTTGAACTGCGAGAGTTTTACACTTTCTTCGTAAGTAGAATATGGAAGGCGGTCTGGCGGAAGCTAGATATTTTACTTTATAACTTGTTAAATATGGATTTTTTTTTTTTTACACAAACGCATCACTTCACTTTAGAAGGCCTTTATTAACCCCCCGGAGCCGTGTGGAATATGTTTATGATGGATGGATGTGGATGGAGACACTTTCTTCAGCTCATACTCGTTGATCCCGCTCACTGTCATTATAAAGCTCGGATGCGTCAGGATATTTATTAATATAACTCTGATTGTGTTCATCAGAGAGAAAAAAGTCATATACACCTAGGATGGCTTGAGGGTGAGTAAAGCTTGGGCTAATCTTCATTTGAAAGTGAACTAATCCTTTAAAAATGAAAGTGTAAATGCTAAGTGAACCAGAATTAATGTAACATTTTCTTTTTTTGGTCTGGACAAAAAGAATCAAGAGAACCGTACTACAAGTGTGAACACACCCTTAGGTGTAGGTTTAGGTGTTGGGTCTATCAGCCAATCATTTCCCTCTGGAATTTCAAGGGTTGGTTTGAGCTGGGAATTCCAAACTTTTTGACTCCACAGTTCCCAAATATGATGATGAACTCCTATCTTAAAATATAAAAGACAGCTATATGTTTTAATGTATAAAGACCACTGAATTTATACTGTGAAAAATAATATGTGGAAAATATTATCTGGACAAACCTTTGCCCCCCACTATTAGAGTACTGTTAGATGTATAAACCTGAAGAGATATAAAACTATGGCTGTCAATAAAATATTTTTTACATTTATTTTTATTTATATATTTTTTTTTTTACTTTTTATTTTATTTTATTTCATTTTATTTCTCAGACTCAAACCCCCTGGGTTAGTTCTATAGGTTGGGATATGATTGTGATGGCAATGTTGCATCAGGACCAACAAAATATGTTGATCCAGGAACATGTCCAACTTGGCTCAATCATGTAATGCTATTCATTTCTGAAAATTTAACACACAATATTATTTAAATGCTGTGTGTTGATTTTTTGGTAACCTAATATTTTTTTCTAATATTAGTAATAAATGTGTAGAAATTGTTTCTACGTAAATCTGTGTCTTCGTCAGTGCTACAAGACGTATCAGCTTGGTGTTATCCACAAATTCATAAATACATGACATGCAAACGGCTTTAAAAACATTATCAACCACCTTCATGTTGTCAGCTGAGGTCTTCATGTAATTCATACCCTTAGACCTCATTTGTGTCCATCTGCAGTTAATATGTGATTTTGACTCTACTCGCTTTTATGTTTCCATGGTGATGCTGCTTTAAAGCCCAGCTGATAGGTCAGGAAGGAGCATTTCAAAGGTCCGTGAGATGCTGATTGTTGTAGTTATGGCTATAAAGACAGGGCTGTTCGTCTACATGTCGGCCTGGAGATAATTGCAGGAGAGAAAGTGAGGCAGCTGGTGGCAGCTTTGTGTCATGCAGCCTTATTTCCACAGAAATAGGCGGAGTCAGACAGAATCTTATGATTAGAGGTGGAATTTGTCGATTTATTTGAACAACAGTGGAATAATCCACTAACACTATTCATTCGTCCTGGCACACGAAAACAGAGCTATGCACAAACGCTTGCAGATAGCAAGCACATGCAAATGCCACACACACTCCAAATCCAGGCCTGCGAACACAATTTTCCTTCTCTTGTAATGCAAATGCGAAATTAAAGCTAACTTCCATGCTGTTGATTCTTACACATAAAAAGACACACGCATGCACGGCCAATCATATGAGCAGCAGTCAGACCCACTTCAGGTGCAGGCTCTCATACAAATAGATCATAATTACATAGCAACCAAAAACGTTCACCATGGAAATGCTCGACGTGGCGACGCCCCCTTCAGCAACGGGGTACAGGCACTCGCAGTCTCGGAGCCAGCTAGATTTTATGCGGTTTGTGTGTGTGTGTGTGTGTCAGGGTTTTAGCATGATTCCTAATGGCATAGCTCTATGATGATCCCATTTGTGCAAGGCGTTTATGGAGAACTTTTGAGATGCATGGCTGTGTGTGTGTGCGTGTTTGCATTCAAGCGCAAAGATATAAAGGCTCATTGATTAGCCATTCTGCTAGTGTCCGACAGCATAATAGAAGTCAAATTAAACTGGACAACCTTTCCCATGAGCCTACAACAATGCCTGAAGCCTAACCACACACACATACTGTACCACACATCATCCCCACGTACACAGAACAGTGACTGACTGATTCAGTACTGTATATGTCTTTCTCATTTTAACTGGACAACACTATAAAGCAGGTTTCAGTAGCCAATCACAGAATATAGCAAGTTAAGCATTTAATTAAGCAATAACTTACATTTTAGGCACCATTACTATTGTCTATTTTTGTTCCGCCAATAAAAATAGTACCAAACAAAGGCAAAGCATTATCAGACGCTGCATGTGTCGGAGCAACACATAGTAGTAGTGTTTTATTCCTGAAAAAAAAGTTGAAGTGAACGATTCAATGATTAATTTATAAAAAAATCAATTCCGATTCCGAATATGCTTTCTACTATATAGTAGGTGCGAAACAGTATGTGAAAGTTGTATGTTTGAATTCACAGTATTCATAAAAGAGTAGGCAAAAAGTACCTGGATGACCTAATGCTTCCATTGAGATTCTGAAGTGTGTTCAGTGGATGTGGCCATGGGAGAGGAGTTGTGAATTACAGTGAAGTGACCCAGCTGACGCTGGTTGGTCACATGACAAAGCCAAAATGGCGGATTTAGTACATCCGGATTTCATTGGTCCTACACACATTGGGCCTCATTCATGAAACACGGGCAGAAAGAATTTTTGCGTAAATTGTTTGTAAAGCCGTTCTGACGTAAATGTTTGGATTAATGACATTGTTCGTATTTTCAAAATGTTAGCTGGTACCAAAGAAACACCTACTCCCTACCATGTGTAAATGGTGCGTAAAACATTTGAACGTTCTGTGTTCTTTTAAAGGTACAATGTGTAAAATTTGGGAGGATCTATTGACAGAAATGCAATATAATATACATAACTATGTTTTCAGTGGTGCATAAAGACCTTACATAATGAACCGTTATGTTTTTATTACCTTAGAATGAGCCATTTCTATCTCATTCACCGCGGGGCCCCCCTCCATGTCAAGTCGTCATTATGCGCCGGCATGCTTCTACAGCACCCCTAAATGGACAAACACTCCACAGAGCATGCTTCGTCACTATGTTGTTGTTCTTCTAAATTGTTCGTGTTTTTAGAGGCAGCTTGCATCGTCACGCACTATTACGCACAAAGAAGAAGTAGTAGTAGTTGTCATCTGGTTTATTAGAAGCAGAGACCGTTCTTTGTTAGAAGTAAGAAGAAACCTCATTGCTTCACACAAGCTACTCTCTGCTCTCTCAGACGACGACTTGTCGCCCAGACGGCCACCATAGCTTCTGTTCAACTTTGGGTAAAAGGCGACGCTTGTCACTGTCACTTTTTTCCAGCCATCCAATCACAGTGGAGGAGGGGCAGGACAAATACTACACCGACCAATCATCCTACTTGTACAACGACTGAATAACAATGTAGAAGTTAATATTGCTGGATACGGCATTTTTATATTCAGTGTTAATCTTCAAAATGAGATGCTAGTAACATGTTACTGCTGTGGATATTCCAAATCATAGCAACCAATGCGTTTCAGCTGGAAAAAAAAGCACTCTCAAGCTCCACCAGCTGGCCATTTTCAGAAGAGCACCTGCCATTTTTTCAGCTGGCTAAATTGCTTTGGTGGACAATTGAATATTTTTTGTCTTTAAACATATGGCCTGTTAGTCTCTTTTGCATTTATGCAATATACTGGAGCCAGAAATGAGAAGGGAGTACAGAAGACTCCACAGTGTTCCTGGACACGTAGTTTGTGTAGTTGTAATTCATAGGCGGGGATTACGTTAACTGTGAATGAGCGTGCACGCACACCGTATTTACAAATGATTGAAATTAATTAACATATGTTTAACTGTCAAATCTGATGTTTAAGAAGCATTTGTGAATCCGGAGGAGAGTTTTCGGGAAGGTTTGTTTTATGCACAAATTACTCAGAATTTAATCATATATTTACAAAAGTTTCATGAATGAGGCCCATTCATACTATATAGAACATATTTTCCTATCAGTCACAATGTGCTTTTTTTTTTTTAAAAAAGTACCTACTCAGAAAGTTTGTGACTTTGTGTACAGCCTTGTTTCATTCCTGAATAAATCAGTGCTTGAATGAATCGTTTAAGTGAATTATTTAATGCTTTTCACTCATAAAGACCACCTGCAGAAAGAGTCACTGGGAACACCCCCCCCCCCCCAGTACTGATTCACAAGCTTGTCTGGGATGCCGCATAGGAACTGTTGTATAATATATAAACTTCCAAGGTAATTAACTTAAGACAGCATTGAACATTTTAATGTAATTTAAACTTAATTGGGTACAATACATGAGAAAACTGAGTGCATTGTATTAGTACTAAAAGTGATAAGCATTCTCAGATTGTAGCGTTCTAGAGAAATTTTAGAGATCATTCCACTTATCAAGAGTTATAACTAAATTGTAAATTGCTTATGGTAAGACTGGAAATCTGTTTTAGAAGAATTAAATGCATTTGTGTTGATACATGTGTGTGTTTGTGTGTGTGTGTGTGTATTTCAATTTCATGTCAGTAGGGAAAGGCAAAAGCCTGGAAACTTGATTTACAGAGACACTCAACCACAAACAAACACACACACACACACACACACACACTAAGTAACAGTCTTATCACTGCTCACCTTCTGTTGATTCCTCCAGGCCCCTGTACTCAAACCCACATAATCAGCATGACTGCACACACACACACACACACACACACACACACACAATATGTGCATCCAGAGGGCATCATGTCTATCTATATTTTGTTCCAAAATTAGCTTAGCATTTATTTTGTTGTTTTTAATGTGTTTGGATTGTATGCATATATAAACATTTGCTATAAGACTGCTTGCAAAAGCATCTGCTTTTGTCCACATTTGTTAACGGCCCACTCTTAGCGGACACACCATTTTACCTCACCATCTTGTATATATAAAAACATATTTCCCCCTTTACCCTTTTCTCTTTATTTTCCAAGTCCTCTCGCTCATTCTTCATTTCACCTCATTCTTATCTGTCCTTCCCCTTATCTCAACACCCCCACCATCCCAATCCACAGACAGGTGCATCATGGGTATGCTAGGTAATATGGCTACTGAGATTATCAGTTTTCTCTCAGGTTGCCCTGGACACACGCAATAAATAGCAGTACATACAGTCAACTCCAGAATTATTGGCACCCAATTATAGGTAAATATGAGCAAAAGCGGCTGTGTAAATAAATCTGCATTGTTTATCCTATTGATCTTTCATTAAAAAAATTCACAAAATTCTAACCTTTCATTGAAGTAAAACAATTTAAAGTGGGGGGAAATTCACATTATGAAATAAATGTTTTCCTCCAATGCATGTTGGCCACAATTATTGGCACCACTAGAAATTCTTATGAGTAAAATATCTCAGAAGTATATTCCCATTCGTATTTTTTTTTTTAAGCACACCAGGGTGACTAGGAGCATGAAATTATCCTCATATTACAAATATGAGGAAACACAAAGGTCAAATTCCTTTAATCATTCATCACAATGAGAAAAACCAAAGATTATAGTTCTGATGTGGAGCAAAAGATTGTTGAGCTTCACAAAATAGAAAGTGTCTGTAAGAAAATAGCTAAAGCATTGAAAATCCCCATTTCCACTATCAGGGCAATAATTAAGAAGTTCCAATCAACTAAAGATGTTACAAATCTGCCTGGAAGAGGACGTGTGTCTAAATCGTCCTAATGCAAAGACTCTCCAAGGATCACAGCTGGAGAATTGCAGAGATTAGTTGAGTCTTTGGAGTCAGAAAGCCTAAAAAAACTGATCAAACAGCACCTACATCCCCACAAGTTGTTTGGGAGGGTTTGAGAAGAAAGAAAAATCCTCCTCACATCCATAAACAAACTACAGCATATTCAGTTTTCAGACAAGACTGGAACTTCAAAAGGGACTGGCTTGATGGCTTCTATGGTCAGATGAAACTTAAAAAAGAGCTTTTTGGCAGCAAACCCACCAGATGGGTTTGGTGCAAACAGGGGAAAAAAAGTACCCCATGTCCACGGTTAAATATACTGCTGGATCTTTAATGTTGTGGGCTTATGCTTTTCCTGGACATCTTGTTTAGATGCATGGTATCATGGATTCTATCAAATACCAACAGATAAACCTGACCGCTTCTGCTAGAAATCTTATAATGGGCCGTAATTAGATCTTTCATCAGGACAATGATCTAAAACAAACATCAAAACCAACACAAAAATGTGTCACTGAGCACAAAATGAAGCTTCTGCCATGGACATCCGAGTTCCCTGACCTGAACCCTAAAGAAAATGAGTGGAGTGAACTGAAGAGAAGAAGCACCAACATGGAGCTGGGAATCTGAAGGATCTGGAGAGATTCTGTATGAAGGAATGTTCTCTGATCTCTTGTCAGGTGTTCTCCAAACTCATCATGCATTATTGAAGAAGACTCAGAGCTGTTATCTTGGGAAAAGGATGTTGCAATAATTGGGTGCAAATAATTGTGGCCAACATGAAGTAGAGAAAAACATTTATTTCATAATTCGATTTTCCCTCCACTTTCCATATATATATATATATTATATATATATATATATATATAAAATTAAATTTTGTTAAATTACTAAATTGATCATTTAAAAATATTCATCTATTTTTAATTTATTTATAAAATATTTATTTTAAATGTCATGTATTGCCCTATTGTCATCAGCCACCATGCTCTCTTGATATTGGTATCTGCATTGGTTGCTGAAAAACAAATTACTAATTGTGACCTTTAGCACGTCACTTAACCTGAAGAATCTTCAAGGGTATAAAATTGTATTAAATTGTGAAGCTCTTTGAATGAAAGGTGTCTGCTAAATAGCAAATATACGTGTGTGTGTGTGTCATTTGTACCAATGTTTGCTTTAGTGAGCACGTGCTGGTGTTTTTTGGTACAGTTTTTCATCTGTGTGTGTTGTGCATTTGTGTTTTGCATGTTTATGCCGCTCCTGTGTTTGTCTTTCTCTGTCTTTCATGCTTTCCGTTTCTGGTCTCCTCTAATGCAGCATGAGGTATTGGATTAAAGTGATGTGTGTGTGTGTGTGTGTGTGTGTGTGTGTGTGTGTGTGTGTGTGTGCGCATGTTTTTGTGACATATCAGGACACAAATTTGTATAATGACATGGGTATGACATAGGTATTACAAGGAGAGGGTGCCTTATGCGGACATTACCCCATGTCCCCATTTTTCAAAAGGCTTATAAATCATACAGAATGAGTTTTTTTGAGAAAGTAAAAATGTGCACAGTTTTCTGTGATGGGTAGGTTTAGGTGTAGGGGTAGTGTAGGAGGATAGAAAATACGGTTTGTACAGTATAAAAACCATTACGCCTATGGAATGTCCCCACAATTCACAAAAACAAACCTGTGTGTGTGTGTGTGTGTGTGTGTGTGTGTGTGATTTATTAAAGTCTGAAATTTTCTGCATGAGTGTGTCTGCACAGCTGCGTTTTTTCTGCCATTCCAATGTTCTCTCTCTCTCTCTCTCTCTCTCTCTCTCTCTCTCTCTATCACCATTCACCATTTTTCGTTCGATTATTCACAGCTTCTCACTTTCATCGTTTCACCCTATTACTCTTCACTTGGTTTCTTGTCAGTTCTGTGAGAGCAAGATGGAAGAGTTTACTAGTCTGTTTTTCTCTGTCCATTTTTTTTCTTTAAAGATGATGTAATTTGTGTGCACAAAAATAATAGCACAAAAATAACGATTTAATTTTAATTAAATTAAATAATAATGACTTTTCTTATTCTAAAAAGTCTGACTTGTTGGTAAAAAATTCTGTATGTGTGATTTTCATTTTATTTATTTAGACCATCAAACAGAATTTCTAATTTAATGACATTGTAAAGCATTCCTACTGCCCTCATCTGCAATTGGTCAGTCAAACAGGTAGCCCCGCCCCAAACTCACACCATTGGTTGATCCAGTGCTGCTAGGTTGGGCCATTGCCAACAAACAGCAAAGCTTTTTCGCTCTTCAGGAATTCAACAATAGCTTACTATGCACAAAAAGTACAGTATTTTAACATGACAAAAATATCACACATCTGCTTTTATATTGCGTCATGTACACTTGCGATTTATTAAGATGTAAAACTAGAGGTCAGGCAAATGAAGCTCAACGCACACACACACAAAGTGTATGGATTCAACCTTGGAGCACATTCAAGCGTGAGGATATTTTAAAGCGTAACACTTTACCAAAGGAACGTCACATTCGGTTCAGAGAGAGACACCGGGTCTTTCATTGTTATTCATGTATTAATTTATGCACGGGTAGTGAGCGAATAGGGCTGTAATATGCAGATGAGTTAGTGTTTCATGATGGAAATTTTCCGGTTGGCTGCTCCGGGTGGCTGCAGTTAATGATAAAGTATGGCAGAACGACAGGAACAGAGGGTGAAAGAGACAGAGAGAAGGGGGGAAAATAGTATTTATTACTACAAAAAAATCAGATCCAGAAGCATATTGGCCACTGGATCATGACAGAGGCATTAACATCATCAACATCAGCATCATGGCTGTTGTCATCAGTCTCATCATCACCGTCATCATCGTCATCTGTGTTTTAAATCACAGGGGCATAATGTGTCCTGTCAGCAACTCTTCCAGTGATTCCCTAAACTGACAGCGAACAAATCACAAACGCCCCTCTCCCTCCACTCTATTACACATCACTGTTCATCAGCGTGTATGCTGTGGAGTTTGTGCGCGCACGTCTTTCTTGACATTGAATTATTTTCCCAATTATACATGGCTATTCTCATGAGCTGCGCAACAACTCTTTTCATGCAGATGAAGAGGAAGGACAGAGAGAGGAATGCGCTAGAGTCAAGTCGAGAAGGCTAAAGGTTGTGAGCGTGTGTTTTGTTGGGAAGCGCTTGACTGAGCGAGTCTTTGCTTGGGGTGATGTCTGTAGCGTGTAATTAGGATTTCATCATTTCTCTCATTCAGGCGAAAAATGGCACAATCTGGATTTACAAACACACACCATGAGAAGAAACATAACAGTCTTGTGTACAGCACACTTATAGTCTTCCTCTCTGTTTCTGATGTCGTATATCTCTCTCTCACACACACACACACACACACACACACACACACACACACACACTGTTATTCTCAGTGTGGTTAAACCCCATTGGCTGGTCAGGGGAATGGATGTCCTAATCCCTTTATCAGACCAAACAGATGCTGCCCCAGAACAAAGAGGGGTCCAGTGCGAGTGTGTGTGCTTGTGTGTGACATTGAGCGCAGGTCACTGGAGTGGATGTGTATGACTCAGGCTAATATGCTGCTGTGAAATATTCAGAATTTACATTCTCAGCAAATCACTTCAGATTCATTGTGACACTCATATTATGGCGAGTTCATTTGAATGTAGCAGAAAGGATTTGAATTCCCATAAACACTCTGTAAACACAATTCGTCATGTTTTATTTTGGGATATTATGTCAATCTTTTTGTATCAATATAATTATTTTTCTAATATTGTGTAAATCTTTTTACTGCACCATAAGAATATTTATATTACAAAAAGACTAGTATATTTATATTATAATACAAAATTTGTGTATCTTATTTATTGAAATATTTGTAATATATATTTATATTTGATATATTTATTTATTTTTTCATTTTTTAATGATTTTGAAAGACATCTCTTTTTGAGACATCTGCATTTATTTGGTCAAAAATACAGTACTAGTATTGTGAAATATTATTTAAAAAAATAAGTTTTCTATTTGAATATATTTTAAAATGTCATTTATTCCTGTGATGGTAAAGTTTTCAGCATCATTACTCCAGTCTTCAGTGTCACATGATCCTTCAGAAATCATAATAATATGTTGATCTGATGCTCAAGAAACATTTATTATTATCAATATTGAAAATTGTTGTGTTGCTTAATATTTTTGTGAAATACAGAGATACATTATCTTCAAGACTCTTAATATCTTTATATTTCTTTGTTTTATATTTGTGTAATATACAAAATAATTTTATTTAATTTTTCAAATATTTTATTGACATCTCTACACTAATCAAAATATTACCTACTAGTAGATGTTGCTTATTGTCATAATATCGTTGTTTTGATTTTTCTTGACATATGTTTGTGTATGCCGTTTGTGTTGACTTTTGAATATGTTGTTGTAGTGTGAGTTAGTGTTTGTGCTGTGTGTGTTCGGTGTGTTGTTGTTTATGTGTGTGCTTTTCCTCTGTCAGCTCTTGTCAGTGTCAGATCTCGTCAATGCTCTGATGGGCAGTGACAGGCCTGCACAGGAAATGATGTGCAGGAAGCAACCTCAAGCTCCACATGACACTATGTTGGCAGACGGCCTATCTGTGTGTGTGCTTGTGTGTTGCATATATCTCAGCATCTAATCAAAGTAGGGTAATGTTGCGCATGACTGTGACAAATCTCTCTCTCTCTCACACACACACACACACACACACAGTCTTTTTCAGAAGTTAAAGGAATAGTTCACTGAAAAATGAAAATGCTGTCATCATTTACTCACCCTCATGCCGTGCCAAACCTGAATGACCTTCTCTTTCTTTCTTAAACACAAAAGGAGAAATTCTCCAAATCGAATGGCTTATAGCACGATTGCAAGAGTCATTCCTTTGCTCAGCCTTTACTCTCATTTTTTCCTCTGCTTTATGGACTTCTTTTTACTGGTTTTCCAGTCTCACTCTCTTTCTCTCTCATTTTCTCTCTCCCAGGTGCTTTAGACTTAAACTCCATTCTTTCCATTCTCTTTTCCATTCTCTCCCTAAATACACATGTATTCGCTCTCTTTGTCCTCCCCCCAGCCCCTGTCGTTATTCCATAGTGTCATGCTGCGGGAGCGCCAATAGTGTGGGATGTTGTTTGCTTTAGGTTGTAAGCCTTTTTGTACTTCGATTTTCCAGGTTAAGTGTGTGAAAACTCTTTCTCTTGTGCATATTCATATTGCTAGTGGCACTAAATCTGTTAGTTTGTTTTGTTCAAAATGTACATTCACTTAATTACAGCAAATGTTTTGCATTCATTGGCTTCTAATTCAAATCTACACAAATCTCTTTATGTTTCTTATACTACTAATAAAATAATGCAAATAAAGGAAAGATTTTGTATTAGGATATCTTTAATGTACTGCTCTAAATAGGCACTTGTTATAATGATAGTAAATTTGTCTCGTAATATAATTGATATAAAAAAAAGATCCATGCAAACAGATGAATAATTTTAAGTTCTATGAATGCCTTTTTTATTTAAAGGAAATTCTGTGTATTTATTTGATGTTTTTATACATTAAACACTAGCAATAGTCACCACTTCACTTTGAACTGATAAAAAAAAAAAAAAAAAACAGTGAGCAGCCCCACTGCAAAATGGCATCTTATCAACCTCAAAAATCTCAAGCTGCCAGTTTCTCTCTCTTGACTTAATCAGCAGTTTTTCTGTTTGACAGCCTGTCTTATCAGTCAGATTCGCTTGGACCTGTGCAGGTGTTGAGGAGGCAGATGGAGGAGGCTAGCATGGCCGGACAGTGAGACGCTACCATGTGCTCATACCAGCCATTTAGATTTAAAAGGTGCAAGTAAATTATAAAAGGATACAAGATAACAAAGCCTGGCTCACAACAGTAGGACCCTTTGGAATTAAATGCTCACTGTACTATAAGTATATCGGCAAAATCACCTGTATGGTAGTTTCAATTGTTCTGAATGATGGGATTGATTGGCAGGCTGCTTTATTTACATCAGCTATGTTTTCAGCTGAGAGGATTTCCACTGAGCGCTACGCTAAGGTCATGATACCGCTCTAAATGTCTGTCTGCAGCTGTAATAGACTCAACGCCACTGGAGGAGTAAATCACTTCCTCCTTCACCTGCCCATCACCTCGTGTAATACGCCCTACTGCACTCTGGGAAACTGTAGGCTTGAAGACTAATTGCTGAATTATTCAAATGATTCAGGAACAGTTTTGACTTTTGAGAACTTTTGACAAGTACTTAATGTTCTCTACATTTTGCTAATGCAATTGTGTGGCTACAGGTCCTGAGAGTTTTTTTTTTTTTTTTTTGTCTGGGGTTTTAATTTAAAGGCACAGTTCACCCTAAAATTAACATTTTGAACAATTATTTGATTTACCCTTATGTCGTTTCAAATCTCTATGCTATCTTTTTTCCCCTGTGGCACATAAAGACATTTTAAAGAATATTTCCATATTTCCAATGGAACTAAAAACACTTCTGAAGTCATGCATTCCGCTACAGCTCACAAATTAAATATGGATGTGAGGAAACTCAAAGGCCATTGGCACTTTTAATTGTTTTTGTTTTTGTTTTGTTTTTTGGTGGCATTTTTTTTTTTGTGTGGTCACAGTAATCTGTTGTTGTATGGAATAGATCTATGTACAGATCCTTTAAAATGTATTATTATAGTGATTATTAATTATAGTTCATCGTTCTTCTAAGTTGTTTTTTTAATGGAAACACATAATAAATATTAAAATAAATAAATAATTGGATATGTGTAAGATTATCTAATTTAATGATGATAATAATAATAATAATAATAATAATAATAATAAAAATCTTACACATTTAAGTTATTAATTATCATTATTTTGTTATTATAATAAATAACAGATATATGTGAAGATTCTTTAAAATTCAAATTATTATTATTATTATTTGTGTATGTTACATGGAAAAAATAACTACATTTTTTAAACAACATGAGGGTGAGAATATATAATGACTTGTTTATTTTGGACGAACTATTCCTTTATCTAAACAGGGAGATGAAAATGCTATTTTGATGCTCTTAAAGAGGTTGAATCATTTACTTTATTGTATTATATTGTTCTCTTACTTGAGCACAACACACAGACAAACACTAATCTATGTGTGTTTGTGGATGGATGGCGGAAGTATTTTGGCAGGAAGAGGGCACAGCTGTCTCTGCTGTCACCGCTAATGTCTCAGAGATTCAGAGCTTCAGGCTGAGCAAACTGAAACATACACATATGCACACAGAACTGGCATACATCTGATCACTGTTTGTGCTGTATCTACAATATTACGTAACATGTTGAGAGAGAGAGAGAGGAGTCATGGTCACAGTACATACCTGGAAGCAAAGATGATGCGGGAAATTAATTTCAGGGATTTTAACAGTATGTGTTAGAGAAAAAGAAGGAATTAATTAATCTGTACAAAGAGTAAGAGCACTGTTCCTTCTAGTCATTTGTCAAATACAGCCTACTCTCCAGTACAGAAACAACAAGTGACCACTGCAAACCCCCACTGATGCAGAGAGACCTCCAGGGGAAACTCTATAGAGCTGGGAGTGGTGTTTATGGCACCAGTAGGGGTCCTGCAGGCTGGGGTCCAAATGCCCCAGAGCACTGATGGAGATAGCATGCTGTAATAAGTACCAGTCATCAGAAAAACTAAAGCTTGTAATGTGAATATGGTCTAAAATATTCCCAGAAACATTTCCTGTTCGATATCTGTTCTTTCCCAATCATTCACAGACTACACTGGTTAATTTTTTCTGATCAGGCAGGTGAATGACGTTTCACTGTTCGTCTCAGTTCACTTGTCTGTGTTCACAGCGTTCTAGACCAGAGTAAGTGAGTTGTGCAGAACGGGTAGTGAAATTTTCCTGAAAGACAAAGTGTAAGTTTGCTTGGGGTTGCTCTTTAGTATGTGGAGAGTCGTAAATATAAAACCTGGAGTAGAGCCGGTGTAAATATGATCCTTGTGTAAATATGCCCATTTCCCTACTGTATAGTAGCCTATGTGAAAAGATGTGACATGAGTAGTATGTCCAAATTTGCAGCATTTATAAAACATATTCGACGGAGCATCCCATGAGTCCAGACAGAGTCGTAAATGCTGGTGAATAAATCTAACTGACATTGTAGGTCATTTGATAGTGGCATGGTGAATGTACTGTAGTATCTCCTGATTGTATTCATACTACACTCTATGCTGGGTTAAAAACAAACTAAGTTGGGTTGAAAATGGACAAACCCTGCGATTGGGTTGTTTTAACCCAGCAGTTGAGTTAAATGTTTGCCCAATGTGTTGGGCAGTTTTATTTAACCCAACTATTGTTTAAAAATGACTGTATAGCTGGCATAAAATGAACCCAAAATAGGTTGGACATAAAAAATCAGAGATGTAATTACTAGAGGCAACAATGGAAATCAAAAGGTGAACATTTATTAATAATCGATTTAATAAATGTTTGTTTAATTATGATTCATTAAACTTAAATGTTCATTTATTAAACATATTGATAAATGTTAATTTCCAACATCCTTTGGGTTCATTTTAAGTAAGCAATACAGTTTTTAAACAATAGTTGAGTTAAATAAAACTACCCAGCAGGTTGGGCAAACATCTAACCCAACCGCTGGATTTGTCCATTTTCAACCCAACTTGGGTTGTTTTTAACCCATTTTTAAACCCATTTTTTAGAGTGTCTACGTGTGTACTTTAACCTGTTTCTTAATGATTGCAAAGTAAGTTATTCATTAAATGTATTTTACATAAGCATATGTATTCACAGACTGACACATGCTGTTCCAGACTGACTTTCAGTTTGATACTTTGGCTGCTTTTGGAACTTTTGGAACGTTCTTTTCGAACGATTTTTTCTCCAGCTGATGAAAGACAAAAAACATTGACAGCTAATCAGAATCCACGCGACTTTAAAGAGGTTGTTCATTTAAAGCGAAAAACTGAAGCTTATAAGAAACAACATTGTCGTGCGTTTGTGTGGACGCTAATATTATCTTTACAGTTATCGTTCTTGGTGTGAACAGGCCTTAAGTGTCCGGTTTTTGTCTGAAACATAAATTGCATGATTGTTGTATAAATGCAACATCACGCTTGATATTTAATACAAAACAAACATCATTTTTGCTTCATAATAGGCTATTTTTTTTTCCTAGAATCTCAGTAAAATGTCTCATTGAGAGTATGTCTGCCAAATTATCTACAATCATTGGAGGTGGAAAAAAAATACCACCCCCCTTCACAGACGCACACAGAATTATTTAGCCGAAATCAAGGACCATGAAAGGAGAAAATAGCACCAGCTAATTTTCCCATCTGTGCCGTTCGTTCAGGTTAAGCGGCAGGCAGCAAAAAGAGCGAGAGAGAGGAGGTGGTAGTGGTGGTGGGGGAGAAGATGGGGGTAAAAGACTGTCGATCATACTCTCTCCCTCCTCCTCCTCGCTCCCCGTCGAGGGCGCGCAGATCAGCGGAGCACTGCGCGCGTGAATGGCGAGCGTGTGTAACGTTCCCTCTGACACATCAACTCTAGGACCAGAAACAAGAGTGAGACTCATCGAAGAGTTTGAAATCTGAGGGGAAAAGTCACATATCGAACTGTCGGAGAGTATTTATTAACCCTTCTGATTTCCCTGCGCCGATTTTTTTTGTCTTTTGGTTGGTTTCTATTTGGAAACCAGGATATTTTTTCACAACATGCTTATCGGTAAGTCAGTTTCGACTGAGATTGTATTTGTGTTCGTGGCATATTCTGTTTAATAAGTATTTAAATGTTGTAATAGTGTCACGCTTGTTTTGCGTTGAGGATGAACCTTCGTGCCCAAAGTCCTTGCTCTATGCGCACTGACCACCGGCACGCGCAAAGCTTTTTATAGGTGTTGACTCGTGTTGCTTAATCGATCCAAAATTAGGCTAAAAACGAAAACTTTACAAGAAATGTAAGACAGATGATGTAGAATTTTCCAGAATCCGAGGTTCTCCAGCCTCCAGAAGTGATTCTCTCTGTGTGTGGCAGATTTGGTTGCACGCGACGCTGGCAGATGCGCGTGCGACTGTCATACGCATGCCATCAAACGGCCTTCAGTGTGTCAGTCGGGCGCTTAACTAGAATGACGTTTGGTCCAGTCAACACCTGTAAAAGCCCGGTCTTAATTTTACAACTCCCGCCTAAATTATTTTTGGACCCGCAATACCGGTTTAATCAGTAGCAGGTGCCATGGTCCTCAAAACACACGTTTTCCCCCCACAGCTGACCTCTGTAGTGCGAGAGACCGATGCACAAAGACAAAAAAAAAAAAAAAAAATATGAGCGAACGAGAGAATGGTGTGTAATTTTTGTTCATCTCTCATGACACGGCCGAGTGCATTGGAATGACATTAAAAAAACTTTCGTGCTCTCTCTCTCTCCCTCTCTCTCTCTCTCCCCGCTTATTCACTGGTCCTCATAGAAAGACAGCGAGGTACTACAGCAATGCAGCAATTAGCTTTGTTTCATTTACACGTCGAAAATATGTGCGATTTTATTCTGCACATTTTATGAGGAAACATGCGTTTATAAAAATAAAACGACCTGATAAGATGTCACTTATTCGCCGCCACTGTTTTAAATGATGTACAAATCACAACTCATCTTATTTTAAGATTTTTTCTTCTTCTTTTTAATTCATGCGAAAAAGTAGTTTTCTTTTTAAAGAATTTATTCTTTAAAGTCCTCGTTTTAAGGGCATTTTGTCTCTCAAAGCACCTGGTGTTCCTCACAAGCCCTCAAAGCAGCGTAGCGGAAAATTAAAAATGATAAAGGATTGATCCTGCACGCGCTGAAAATGCTTTATCAATAACGCAACTCATTTAAGGAAATCGTTTGAGTTTTCTATTTTTCTTAGCTCATGAATTTCGTTAGGATCGAAGCCATTTGTTTATGCATTTCATCACGGTGCCTTTTCATTTTGGGTGTTCCATTTCGCTCCATTTTGAGTTGTTTCTGATTTAATTGTTTTTAATAAACTGTGTACTTTATATAAATGTTTTTAATATTTAAAAATATATCGTTTATTTTTTATTGTCTTTTGTATAGCCTATATGTTATTTTTGTTTTTATTTGTAAAAATAAATGTGCTCTAAATTCTATTGGAGATATTAATTTTTTTTTCTACATTGAATTTTTGCTGCGTTTTAACATATTTGTTCTAATTGTAATTTTTAATTTTAGAATTCCTCATTTAGATTTTTGTGAGTGAGGCTTTTATAAATATATATGCGAGGAAGCAGGAAAGATTTAAATGTCCTTCTCACCTCCTTGCTCTCAGTTTCTCCCATTATTAGCTAGATACCAATGCTCTGCCCGCTTAGCAACACAGACGAAAAGGACACACAGATGTTACACAGCTACACAAAGTTACACCGAAACCACAAAGCTGTTTAAATAAAGACGCTCAGATTAAATCCAAGGAAATAGGGGAAAAGACAAAGAGAGGAGGAAAAAGGGAGAGAAAGCTGCAGCATGAAATGGCACCAGCGTTCCCTCACAGTAAGTCTGAAATCAGCACACAGACGATGACCATCAATTGTATATGTCTGTATGTTAATTATCCATCACCCTACTCTCAGGCGTGAATTATCTGCGAATGTGAGGATCTGAGTAGCTCAGGTTATGGGGACAAAGGTCATGCCCTTGACATTCTTTAACAGTCTTGAGCAATTTTATTTAAATTACATGCATTGTCTATACGTTGACCATCACTTCTTAGTGTTAGTATGACTGGTCATTATTTTATTTCTGTGCTTTTGGCATACGATTCTTAAAGGTTTTTTTTTTTTTTTTTTAAACATCAGGATGCTTTGCATAAATCAGTTGCTAATTAAAATCTTATCTGTCTGTTTCTGTCTCGAACATTCTCCTCTGTAATTATGGAGGTGTTTGAATGCGAGTGCTGCTTTCTGGGCCGAAGTCACACCGTGATCATTGGATTTTTTGGCTCTGTTTTCTCAACCCCCCTCTCACTGTCATGGTTTCAGTTGTCGTGGCAGCGCCCCAGCCCGTGTGTTTGTAAGTGTGGGGAATGCGGTAATACCATCCTTTAAGCGAATGCTCTTTGCCAGCCGCATATGACTACAGCACTCTCTAAGAAGGCCCCACTTAAACACTGCAAACTCAATGTAAGGCATTTTATTCACAAATATTCTGTTTTTATCAGAAAAATATTTGCATTATGAAAAAAAAAAAATGATAGTTGTTCCTAAAGATCTGGTTATGATGAAAAATTTGTTAAATAAACTGTTAAATTTATTATTAATAATTACTGTAATATTGTTTCTGCCATAAATACTAATGTTGTTTACAGTGACCAAGGAAGATCTAATATTGAATGTGACGTCAGTCCTTTTTAGTGACTTATCCAGTCAGAATTTAGAGTTTGAATTTTTTTGATAGAGATTTGATCCAGATTCTTGCACTATTCTTCAAAAACTTACTGTGCATCTGTCTATTTTGCCGTTGCATCCCTCATCAAAATCAGCACCTTGGAAATTCAGACACCATGTCACCTTTTCATTTTCTGGTCTTTTAACATTTTGGCTTTCAGCATGGCCTCCAAATATTTACCATCCCGCATTTATCAGTCGATGAACATACCAATGCAGTGCATTGATGCATCATACTAAACTGACGTTCAGAGCAAACGGTCTAAAAGCCGCATTCCTTTGTAGGGTTCTGTGTTTCGGCTCGCCTCCTTCTGTAATGGAGGTTATATTCAACTCGTCTGTTTAGTGACGCAGTGAGTGTGCGTCTGCTCCCTGTAGAACAGCGAATGAGTGACAGGGCAAGTCATTAAAATGAAATGACAGCATGGGCTTGATTGGCCTGTCAGTGCGTCTGATTTGCTTGTGTGTGCGTATGTGTGTGTGACAATGACAAGAGGGTAAGGCATATGCTCTCAGCAGGGGTTACGAGACGAAAAATGACCGTCTATCAATGTATGTATGTGAATGTTTATCAAAACAGGCTGTGTGTGTGTGTGTGTGTGTGTGTGTACACAAACGATGTGCTGAGCTGTTGTTCTAAACACGGATTCATTCGGCACTTGACTTCATGACCCGGAGAGAGAGACAGAGAGATGCAACAGGGATTGTTGGGTCTGAATTAACCCAAAATGGACAGAAACTTGCTCTCTCTCTCTCTCTCTCTCTCTCTCTCTCTCTCTCTCTCTCTCTCTCTCTCTCTCTCTGATTAGAGTGTGACAGTCTTTGAAGCAGCTCAGTGCTGCTGCAACCCACCCATAATCTTTCTACCCACACAACTTGCCTTTCTTTAGCTTCAGTCTCTCTCTCTCTCTGTCTGTCTCGCTGAGTAAATACCTTCTATTCCCGTTCCTTTATGAGGAAGCTGATAAGGAATGTCTTTCATCCACAGTAGATCGGCTTCTTCCATCCCAGCTTAAGAGAATGTGTGTGTGTGTACGCCCATGTGTGCACAGTGATTTTAGGATTAAGTTTTTTCCTGTTCCACAACCACAACAATAGTGTCTGTTTGTGTAAGTTTTTGTGTGTTTGTCCGGTGTGTATGTCTAGACTATATATGGAGCTGCAGTAATGGGGCTTGAGATGGTGGAAGGGACATGGAGGCTAAAGGTCAAGTTCTCCCTCGAGAGCATCTATAATTTGCTATTATTGCCGTAGCCTTTATTGCATTAATGTTAATCTAATAACCATTAAATTATTGTGTTAACTATTGGCAAGATTTTATAAAGGCTGCATTTCCCATTACAGTAGCCTAAAATAATGCTTATTATTTGGCTATATTGGTTAACATTAATCTTTTCAAAAGTGAAATTATATTTGGATGAAACGTAATGAAGACCATTTTGTCCCTTTTAAAAAACATAAACAGATAAATTAAGCCAAAAAAACATGCATAATGAAAATATTTTTTATTTTTATTTCATGCTGACTCTAAATGATAAAAGCAAACAGATTTTGTGTTGTAATGTTAGATTGTCGTCCCAGTAGTCACGCCGAGCTGTTCACATTGATATTGACAAAATAAGAGTCATTGCTGCCAGTAGTTCTTTGTCACCTTGTCAGTTCTTTCTCTGTCACACACGCAAAAACACAAGTGAGCAAGTCCTCGCTATAGCGCCAAATCATTTATCCTCTCGCATCGTCTCTGCAGTGGGAGCCATTTTGGTGCCACAGTTTTGTTGTAGTAACTGAGCCCAGAGGGGGCAACTGCAGGACCAGCTCGAGCTAGCGTAGCAAAAATAGTACCCTCCGTCCCCATCCTCTAGGCCAGCTAGCCTTTTTGGTTCCTCCTGTCGCTTGCGGGAAGGTGACTTTGACGTGCGGCCACTGTTATCTCCGCTTTGTCTTGACTCATAGTGATCATAGAGGTCATAAAGGGCAGGGAGAGGTCTAACTGCTCCCCTACTGGATAAGACAGTGGTGCCAGTGTTCTCTAAAGGCCCTTTACAGGGGTGTTGAGTCTGACCAATTCTCCTTGAGTGCTAATAGCCCACATATGCACATTGCTCGCACACACATACGTGCACACAGAAGGATCAGAAAGTGGAAGGGCAGGGTTGATTGGGGGTAATTTGGGGATTTTGGAAGGGCAGCTATTTCGACTACAAATGTCCCTGGAGAGAGAAAGAGGGGAGGAGGGGGAGGGAACAACAGCGATAACGTGCGCACTCACACCCTGTCATGTGTACGCACACACATTGTTTTGTTGTGTTGGCCACATTGATACATGGGTGCACTGTGGGATGCTGGAGGTGTGTGCGGTGGCCTAGAAAAAGCATCACACCCGTGGCTCTGGACAGGAGGGAGAGGGGGGGTCTGGAGAGGTAATTTTGTCTTTAGGCTCCTACAAAGAAGGTCAGTACTGCCCATGGGCCCATCCTCTTCCTCTCTCCTCTCCTCTCCTCTTCTCTTCTCTTCTCTTCTCTTCATTAGCTCACCCTCATGTCGGTCTAAACACATTTGGGTTTCTTTCTTCTGTGAAACACAAAATGAGATGTTTTGAAGAATGTTCATGCAGCTCTTTTATCATATAAATCTATCATAACTGGTAAAAAATTAAAGTAAACATGAATACATTTTCATGATTCTAAAACTAAATTAAAATTAAATGACCACAATTTAATATTAGTTTTTGAAACATGGTATATTATAAAACTTGAAATATGAAAATGCCACAAGATAGCAAAAATAACAGTAGATCGTGCTGAGAAATTTAAAGCTGTTAACACTTTTTAAACCAGTAAGCGTATTAACTACATACACTACCATTTAAAATGTATGGGTCAGTAAGATTTTTTTAAAAAAAGAAATCATTTTATTCAGCAAGGATGCATTAAATTGATCAAAAGGGACAGTAAAGACTTAACGTTATAAAAGATTTCAAATAAATGCTGTTCTTTTGAACTTTCTATTGATCAAGGAATCTTAAAAAAAAAAAAAAAGTATCATGGTTTCCATAAAAATATTTAACAGAACAACTGTTTTCAACATTTATGATGATAATAATAGTAGCAGAAAGTAAATAGTATCAACTCAGCATATTATAATGATTTCTGAAGGATCATGTGACACTGAAGACTGGATTAATGATGCTGAAAATTCAGCTTTGCCATCACAGCAAAAATTTAATTACATTTTAAAATATATTAACAGAGAAAAATTGTAACAGTATTTCACAATATTACCGTTTTTACTATATTTTTTAGCAAATAAATGCAGCTTTGGTGAGCATAAAAGATTCCTTCAAAAACATTCCTTCAAAAACATTATAAAAGATTCCTTCAAAAACATTCCTTCAAAACAATCTTACCAATCCCAAACTTTTGAACTTAGTGTAAACTGACTTTAGAAAACTCTTAAACCTAATAAAAACTAAACTCTTTGAAAGACAAAACAAAAATAAAGTAGAAATTAAAAATATATATATATTTTTTTTGTCTCTATGGGGCTTGATGGGCCATTTAAAAGGAGTGTGAACATTCTTTGAAATGTCTTCTTTAATGTTTCACAGAGAAAAATCCTACGTTTGATTTCTGGTTGAACTAACCCTTAAAGGGTTAATTGGTTAGCCTTTCTTCACAAAGTCTGTGCTCTTTAGAAGCATGACTAAAGCGTTAAGACAGAAAAGTAATTAGCCAGCTAGTCACTTAGGATGTAGTCTAGTTTAATGTCTGGTTTAAGTCAGCTAAGCCCGTAAGCCTCTTAGTCTGGAGATGGGTTGATTGGCTTAGTTCTGGATCTGATACAACTGATAAAGATCGGTCGGGGCTAGTTATGCAACTAAATATATGATATTATAGGTGTTTGATGTGTTTAAATGCATGTTTAAGAGAGAAAAAGATAAAGAATACGATCACTTAGATCTGTCCGAGTCTCTGTTACAAGGAAGGTCATTTCACTTAACGTGCTGCTGGGGAATATATTTCCTCTGAGATACACCAAGGCTACAGAAGAATAGAGAGGGTGAAAAGGAAACTCTGATGTTGAGTGTGTGTGAGAGAAAGAGAGAGACAGCATCTTCTATCACTAGTGAGCATTATATTGGCTCTGATGCGCTCTGTCTGCCCAAATCTACTGCCTGAAGGTGAAGTCAATGCATCACCTTGACAGCGTGTGTGTGTGTGTGTGTGTGTGTGTGAATGTGCACATATATGCATGTGTTTCTATACACCTATGTACATGTTTAACCTTCATGTTCATGAGGTTGACATTTGCTGTTTTTATGTTTGAGGTCCCAGAGGTGGTGTACATATAAAAACATTTAGAAATGACCTTATTGTCAGATCTTCAGATTCTTGTGCTGTATGATCCTCTGACCTAATCAAAACTTATTAGGCAGGTATTATTAACTCTTTCCCCACCATTGACAGAATTTTCCGGCAATCCTTTTTTTCACTGTTATAGGGTATGGCCTGATTTACACTTTCGCCTGGCTCCACACCGCGAGCCTCCTTTGACTGCGCGCGCACCTGCCCAAACGGACAAGGCGTTCATACTTGACGCACTTGCCATTGTAGTATTCTTTGAAACGACAGGGGGTGACTCTGAGTAATTGTCTTCTAAACCATCAGGAAGCAGCGGTGAAAAGTAAGGTGCATACGTGACGATGTTTGTTTTAGTACACTTCACCAAAACCACACTACAAAAGAATCGTGTAAAACCCAGTAAACACATTGTGACATTAGAACAAAATTTATGGATATGAGAACATGTATACAAATTTAGCAGTGATCTCTTAAAAACTGATGTTTTCTAATTTCACTAAACATTTATATTTAATTGACATTTAACGAACATTTTTATTAAACACGGACCTTAATTTTCATTAAAAGGGCTTATTTCTGCTATAATAAGCTCATTTTGTAAATGTAAGCAATTCATTTAGACAAGTGCAAACTGGTACAGACGTATATGCTTGGCCAGATTGGTCTCAAAGTCGTGCATCTTCGGAAGTAGAGCCACACGGAAAGTTACAAAAACTGGCGTGCACACCACCACGTGAAATGGGGTTGCGCGCCCTTAATACGCACTTCTGCCAACGTCACAATGTCATTTTTGTCACGCACATCCAAACCGAAAAAAACTTGCGGATGTATCGAATATAAATCAGCCTTTGCACATCTTCTGAAAGAGTACAGAATCTCCAGATCAAAACACAGGGGAAGAAGAAGCAGAAACAAGCAATGGAAACATTGAATCCGGATGTAGTTTTCTCTACTTTTTGTTCAAAATGTTTTTGTTTTTTTAATCAAACTCACCCTCATTGAAGTGTTGATTAAAAAAGAATGCATGAAGCTAGAATATTTTTCAAAGCAGAGGCTCTGTTGTTTCTTTAGATATATTGTATGTTTGGATATTCATACAATAAAATATTCTGAAAATGATCAAAAATGCTAGCGCTGGTTGGCAACTTTAAAAAAAAAAAATGCTAATGGGGAAAGTGTTAATATCTACACTAACTTTTTCAGAAATGTGTTTAAAATTAATTTGACCCCAAATATTGAGGTTAAACTTGAGTAACTGATGATCAGTCAGCACTATCATTAGCAGATTACCCAATTACAAATACAATAGATAGTGGCAGCTGTGTACGTGAGTGTGTAAGTGCGTATTTGCCTCTCTCTCTATTCCTTTCTGCTGTGTTGTGTTGTCCTGCTTTTACCTGTTTGTCTGGATGAATCATGCATAATGCAACAGCTACACACTGTCTAACACCACACCACAGCACTGACAGGCCAGTCTGTGGATATATACAATGTGTGTGTGTATATCAGTGATTTTGCTGATGATAATATGTTTGTTAATATCAGGATGATTTAATGTGCTTTAATGATTTTAAACATTTCAGAGAATTTGTTCAAATTGATCATTAAAGTAATTTGTTTAATTTTGTTATCACTCAAAAATAGCCAAAAAATCAATAAAATTTTTTTTTAGAAATAATATATAATGGAATCCAAAAGTCTGGGACCACATTGGAAATCTTAAAATTAAATTAAATGTTTTTTTAACTCTGCACTTTTTGTAGGCCACTAACCACCAAAGTTGTGACACTGATCATGCAAACTCTTTTGTAGAAGAGGTTAGATTTACCTACATTTTTATGCTGATAAAATAATTTATAATGAAATGAGTTATATTAAAATGGAAAATTATTTATTTTAATAGATGCATTTTCTCTATTGGTCTCAGATGATAAAAGTTGGGAAAAATGACCCTTTATGCCATTTTAGATGAAATGCGTATTGAGATTTATCAAATGTCATTTAAACACTGAATAATTTTGAAAAGCAATTTTTTTTTAGTTATTTCAACCAGCCCTAATCATCACCACTGCGGTTTTACTCATTTATGCTGAAAAAGGCAGTGGCTTTTTTAACATTCATTATGTTCCTCCTGTTTCAAAAGAGAGAGAGATTAGGACAGAGGATGAGAGAACAGAGAGATGGACAGATAAGAGCGAAATGAATGTCAGAAGTGTTACGCTTTGTGCGGTTCTTCAGTTAAATCACCAAAAGGCTGTTTAATAAGTCGACATGTCTTCAGTTAGCAGAGGGACCTGGGGGACCGTTTATAGTGGCGCGCGGTTGATGTCACGAGGGGGAGGACGGTAAATGAAGTCTCACAGATGTGCTTGTGTAGATTAATGTCTTCATTGAGCTGCCATTATTTGGCATGACGCATGAGGCTTATTTAAAACAATTACAGACCACCGCTGCCAAATTCAGCTCCCAACTCATTTGCCAGGCTCTCCGATAAAATGCGAAAGCAGCCTAAAAAACACATTCACACGCAGGAAATAGGGCGAGTGGGAAGGGACATTTCAATGACATTACGTCCTTCAAGAGGTGCTGCATCTATTCAGCTGATAAATAGATATGCAAAAAGATAAAACTGAACACCTGCTTACTAATGAACCGCAATGCTGTTTCGAGAGATAGATGAGCGACAGAAAACGATGGGTACAGATACATAATAACTATATGTTTAGCCCTCTGTCTTTGTGACACATTTTCTGCCATTTTCGCCATACATTTGCATTTATGTTCACGCTCTTAGCAGGCACATTCTTAGCGAAGCACTGTACAGGTTGAATAATGAGATTTTAAAAGCACTTTTCCTTATCACGCTGCTGCAGTCTCCTGCTGCATTAACGTCAAGCACGTCTAATCTCTCTCGCCAAGTCTGGGGGTGTGTATATACGTTGTGCTTTTTTTCGGTAAGGTGTTTAATCATGTAATAAGTGATGTTTATTTTGAGGTCACAGCACTTAAGTGGCTACTGATACAGGAAATTACTTAATTTTAACAGGAAATGAACTCCACTAAGCTTCTGTCACTCCACATCACTATATAAGTGGCTCTGATTGAGCGCTCATTTTCTATTTGTTGAGGTGTCTGTGTTAAAAGAGAGAGACAGACAGACAGAGAGAATGAAGGGGTGGAGATAGGTTTTTACATGTATGTATATGAAATTTTAAGATGCCACCTGGTTTGCTATTTTTTATTTAATGCAAGGAAGTTCATTTATTTTTAGGTGTGATTAAAGTGTCCAAATATATTGGGTTTACTGTGTATACAGTATATACAATTATATATATATATTAGGGCGGTCAATAGATAATTTTTTTTTTAATCGCGATTAATCGCACACTTATCGTGAAATTAAGCATACACCATTTATCTTGTTTAACACGTCCATTTTGCTATCATTGCCTATGTCCAGCAAAGTAAACCATCAGATTGAAGTGTGATTTTCATAAAACTGTATTTTTCAGCTTTTTTCAAAGTAAATTTAGATGTCTTTCCAAAAAAGGACACCAAATAACCAAATGATATGATTTCATATAATTCATACATTTATGTAGGCTACACCAAATCACCCATAAAAAAAATCACAGCAAAAACGTTTCAGAATTCACAGTGTATAGTATGTGCAACAGCAAAGAGCTTGTTTACATTTTAGACAAGTCAAGTTGCGATACAGAACAGGACCACATAGAGATGCCAAAAAAACTAAACGACCTGCATATATACTAAAGAACACAGCAACATACACAGGACAAATCCAAACATTATCCTGAATGTGTGTGAAAACAACGTGAATGTACTGAAATGTGTCTGTGCATAAATACAATGTGCGATCAGTGCGTCCTGATTTTGTTTTGTTTTGTTTTGTTGACATGATTTGTTTGCGCATCAATATAACGGTTTCACGCGTGCTTAATGTACGACTCCTGTACGTCACCGCAATCGTCTTTACTTTAATTGAAATCCTCATCCATCAAAACTTTCATAGCAAGAAGCTGGTTTGCTTTATCCAGTCGAGAAACATAGTTTTCATATCATCTGGCCATACAGCAGTGGGATGTTTTGACGTTCCGTTCAGACAGAAACAGTGATGCGGGAGGGCTCGCGCTCTTCAGATACAATGACACAATATGACAGAGAGTTTGTGTTTTAAAGCGAAACAGACACTGGAATAAATAATTCTCTCTGCCATCTCTGATCAGCATGGACTTTAAGATCATCTAACTGCGTGACGTAAATTACGTTATGACTCAATTTCACATGCTTCTTTAATTTTTTTTCGCGTTAAATGCGTCAAATTATTTTAACGCGTTAAGGATTTTGAATTAATCGCATGCGTTAAATAAAGTAAACTGTGACACGTTATACACAAAAATTGTTCATACAGTGGACTGCCAGTAAAATTGATAAAAATTTGGGACCAAAAATTATTCAGACACTTTGACCTGACCATGTTAAGTGTTATCTGACATATATATATTTATATATATATATATATATATATATATATATGTATATATATATATATATATATATTTAATGACATAAAAAAATAGTCCTGAAATGTACATTGAAGTGTTACGAATATCATTTATGTATTCTAATCATAATTTAACTGTAAATAATAACTATAATAAGACTAGGAATGCTTAATGCTTAATTTACTATTATATTATAATAGTTATATTGTATGTACATTATTAAAATATTTCTGTATGTGTATGTATATAGTAGATACAAATGCAATGTTTGAAATTAAATAAAAAATGTAAAAATAATAAGCCATTATTAATGTAAATGTAATTAATTAATTAATTAAAATGGCTAATTGAATAATTAATAATACAACTAATAAGATTACTTTTCATAATCAATAGTGTTTATTTATAATGATTATATTGGCTGTAATAAATTACATGCCTCTTCTAATTTCAAAGTTTTTAATAGTTTTTTTTTTTTTTAATAGCTCCATAGTACAAAAAAGTAAAAAAAAAAAAATCTTTTTAAAGAAATTTGTCTTATCAGTGTAACAACTGCACAGCCTTTGGCAAGATTTTGCTGTCGCTATCAGTCCCGCTCTCTGCCAGCGCGCGCACACACACACACACACACACACACACACACACACACACACACACACACACACACACACACACAGTGTGATTGAGATAAGAAAACAGCATGCACTCTCCCTCTGCATATATTCACCCTGCAGTCATGACGCTCACAAATAAGAACACACTTCCTCTCTATTTCTCATCCATTTCCTTGTGTTTTTTCTCCTTATCTGCATGACGGTTTGTTCCATGTGCTGCCGTGGTTTACAGAAGTGTGACAGATGCTTTGATTTTTTTTATATTTATGTCCTGCAATTCCTGCTCTTTATCAATTTGAAATTTGCAATCGTGTACCAAACCTCTCACCCTCCCTTCCCTCAGCCGGACTCTCTGGGGGGAAAAGAAAAAAGGAGTAATTTATCATTGTGCAGCCTCAGGGTGTTTAACACACACCCTCACACACACATTCGCGCGCACACACACACACACACACACACACACACACACACACACACACACACACACACACACAACAGAAGCCTTAGGCTTTATTGTTCCTTTGTGGCAGATGGGTTGCCCGCTTTGCACCATTGGTTTTGATGATGTTCTCCCTCTCAGTCTCTCTCTCTCTGGAATGTTACACACCTACTGAAGAGCCTTTATTTGACCGTATGGCACATAAAATGTGGTTTTTGGGGCCATATGCTCTGCAGTTTTTGAGTGGACAATAAGTTAGGAAACACTCCATTTAAATAGTTACTTCCATTGACATTTTTAATGTCTTTTTATGCATGTGTGTGAGAGTTATGGGTGTTTTAGGATGATTTTCATTTTAATGATGCTAATTTTGTGTTGATTTTATTTTCATTTATAAGCAGAATTTATGATGTTAATGATTCAAAGACATTAAATGTTATTTCGACACAGCGCTCTACACTTGAGGCTCCTAGTCACGCTCAAGCGCTTTGCCTTCTGATCTTATCATTTAATCACGTCATTTATTGTCTCCTTTGGGCTCGCTAACACTTTTTTCCTATTCTGATTCAGTAGCAGCCTTACATTAGCAGTACCTTCACACCACAGGCGACACAAACAAATAATATCCACCTGCCTTGTTTAATTCACAAACAAACTCTCGTTGCAGAATTTTGTATTAATTGAATATTAATAATCATATTTAGAACAAAATATTACAGAAAAAGTGTTTGCTAAATATACCCAATAGGCACATCGATTCATTCCAAGTATGCCCAGTAAACCGCTTTTTAATGTGGCTGAGGCTGAGGCTAAAAGACTCCGTGTCGGCCCCTTCTGGATCCAAGCAGAGAAGATAAGACATTATTAAAAGAGGCTCTTATTTTCAATAGCGAATAGTCCATCTTAATGAACAGGAAAGACGCTCATTCAACATTTTTTTTTTTTTCTCGTGCTTTGCACCTCTCTCTCCATTCTTTTGTGAATTTATCAGCTAGATAGATAATATGGATCTGATAGAATCTCAAACGTGTATAATAATGCATATGTAGATTTTTCAGAAAATACATTACAGATATTCTAAGTTGATTTAAATGTAGATCAGTCAAGGTCAGGTCCAAAAGACCCTAAAGACATATATAATGTTACAAAAGATTTCAAGTAAATGCTGTTCTTCAAATGTTCCTCAAAAAATCCTGGGAAAAAAAAAAACACTTCCATTTTCAAATAATAATAATAAGAAGAAGAAGAAGAAATGTTTCTTTGGCAGCAAATCAGCATATTAGAATGATTTCTGAAGGATCATGTGACACTGATGCTGAAAATTCAGCTTTGCTATCACAGTAATATATTGCATTTTAAAATATATTCAAATAAATAGCAGTTATCAATTTTAACAATATTTCCCAATATTACTGTTTTTATTCTATTTCTGATCAAATTAATGCAGCCTTGCTGAGCATAAGAGCATTCTTTCAAAAATATAAATGGTAGTGCACATGACCTGGCACAACATAAATGATTTGTGAGAGGCTATTTGGGGTGCACACATTATACAAACTGTTATTTTGTGACTGGCGCATTTGTATGTTCACATACGCACACAAACGCACTTCATTAAATTGAGATTTCTGGGTAGATTCAATTCGGCATGAGTGAGCACATCATGATGTTTCATTAGCCATTATTATTCACTCCCATGTGAGTTTGGACACACACACACACACACACACACACCAACACACGCACACTGCCAGAGACCCCTAATTACGTACTTGATTCCATGTTAGCTGGCAGGTGAACTACAAAATGAACACACACGCACACACAAATAACAACAAAGGAGGAGAAAAAAAGGGACAGAATAGCCCTATTTTTCATTCTCTCATGCTTAATTGATAAAATCTTTGCTCATTATGCTCATCATGTTACGTTTGCATCATCAGCCAATCAGATCTCCTGGTTTCAAAGGTCAGTGCTGGGTGACCTCAGTGTTCTGTAAGGGTCTTCCTGCTGCTACTAATTAATTCTGCTTGTTTCTGTTCGTCTGACACGCGGCTTCAGTGGAGCTTACAATCATTCCATCATTTCCTCTCTCATTATGTTCTTCATGCGCTGTTACGTCTAATCAGAACTAGCATAGTCGTCCTTTAGGATTGTTCTCTTGAAGGGAACAGAGGGAAGAAATGATGTAGGGAAGGACAGAAAGTGAGAGACATGCAGGTCAGAGAGAGAGATGGAAATGGAATAGAAATGTGAATTGAAGAGATTTGGGAGTGAGTCCTGATTATTGTTGCTGAAGGGTTTCGACAATCTGGTGCATAGAAGGAGAGAGTGAGGATTTGATTGAAATGTTTTTTGTTTGTTTTGTTTTTTTGTTTTTTTGTTTTTTGTGCAGCCTGACAGAATGGGAGAGCACCTGACTGCAGATTATTTATTTATTTATTTATTTAATTTGATGTCTTTCAAAGAAGGAGACATCGGACAGGCCTGAGAAATGGAAAGACGCAGACCGAGATGCTTTCGGTCACGTAACGTTAGGAGGACCCATGTTCTCTCACTGTATCTGAATGCAGCCAATAGTCAATCCCCTGATACCAGCAAATGAGATTTAGAAGTGCTTACACATAATTAACAATTAGGCCCACTTTGTTTCTCTATTTGCATTTCCACAGCTACAGTATAATCAGCATCTATCTCTCTTTCATTATGTATCCCTCTGTCATCCCATCTTACGGGTATATGCTTTAGTGGTCGACCGATATGGGTGTTTTAGGATGATATAATGCCGAAATATACAGTATATTAAGTTAACACTTATTTATGTTGCACATTTAGAAACAGCAGAAGGTGACCTGAAATATTGTTCAATATAAAAAGCCAGTAAAATAGTAAGATGAAGAAATAAATATTATATCCTATATATACTGTTTTTGAAAGAAGTCTCTTAAATTCACCAAGGCTGCGTTTATTTGATCAAAAACACAGTAAAAATGTAATATTGTGAAATATTACTACAATTGAACAATTTTCTATTTTAACATATTTTAAAATGTAATTTATTCCTGTGATGCAAAGCTAATTTTTATTACTCTGATTTGTTGCTCAATAAACATTTCTTATTATTATCAATGTTGAAAACAGTTATTCTGCTTAATATTTTTGTGGAAACATGATACAGCATTTATTTAAAATTAAAATATTTTGTGACATAAATGTCTTTACTGTCACTTTTGATCAATTAAATTAATCCTTGCTGTATAAAAGTATTAATTTTCACATTTTTAAAATAAAAATATATTTATATACATCTTAATATTATATATATAGTAATATGCTTAAATAAATATTATGCTTTTTTGATGAGAATATGATTTTTACTCTACTTTTACTACTAAAATTGATTCATGATTTTTTTTTTTTTTTTTAAGCACATTATGTGCACTTTGAACTTCAAATTTTAATCTGGCAAATGCTGATAATAGTAATTATTGGCTCATCAGCTAAGCTTATTTTTGCTGATATATTGGTCTGCCACTAATATACTTTGTCATAAGCAATTTAGAAATCCACCTAGGCCCTCTTTCCACCTGGTATTAGGATGCGTTTTGGTTGATCGGATCACAAGTGGACGAGGGAGACACATACCCGTTTCCACCTGGTATTTTAATCCGTCTCTTTTGTCCACTTTCAACCACTTCTGTCCTGATTTCTTTGAGGGGAGGGTCTATGGGCGGGTAAATGTATGTTTTTTTTTTTTTTTTTAGATCTTTCATTGTAATTGACAAAATAAGCTTGCGCAATTTACATATAAACACGCCTGGAGATGGCGGAAAAACATACGGAGAGCAGCAGCTTTTCTTTCTGCTCTGACAGCCGCAAGACCACGCCAAACGCAGTGAGTGCATGTTAGAAATCGGGAATAGTGAGAGACCATTGTGCCATTGTGCTTGGTACGTTTTTCTTCTTCAAACCAGGGTCGTAACCACCATAGGCATTGAGAGGGACAAGTCCCCCCCAATAATTGGAAATGGTCAAATTGATGATATATGATATTTCTTAATGCGGCTCTCCATTACGCACCGCTCTGTTTGTTGTTAGGATGAAAGTTTAAAAAGTTCGATTTTAGGCTGGTCTGCCTCAGCGGTCTAACAATGCTCATCGATGTCAAAATGATAGCCAGATCAAAATGATGATCAGATCAAAGAAGGCAGGGCTTACTATTCACTGAAGGCGAGTGTGAATTCCAATGCGACACGCGATTTAGTTTTTACATTGAAAGAGTGCGTGCGTGGCAAGATATAAATAGCTAAACGTTTATTATTTGACAACTATTATACGATGGCTATGTTTAAAAACCCACAGTAACATACAGTGATGCAAACTACTCAACTTTTTAATGTAATTTCACAATTTTGAATTGAATGCTATAATTTAAATGTCATTCATAACTGAATGTGATGAGGCAAAAAGTTTTTTTTTTTTTTTTTTTTACATTTTTGACATATTAGACATACAAACAAGAGTGAATGTGTGCATATTTTTAAATCTATCATTTAAAAATAATTTAAATGATAGATTTAAATCAAACAAAAACAAACAAACAAGCAAAAAACCTTTGGTTCCCCCCAATATTCAAGACATGGTTACGGCCTTGCTTCAAACCAATCTTGGGTCTTCAGCCGAAAAAGTTTAAATCCGGTCTGGCTAGCACAATTCCGATAATGTTTATGCATTAGGCCAGCGGTTGAGATGGACCGTTTTTTATATAGAAGACATGAGTGCAGGTAGGAAACCCTGTCTCTGAGGGGGCCAAAGAAGGAGAAAAGAAAGAGCCAAGACATGAGGGAGAGCAGGAGTAGTTTAATGCTGCTGTTAGCTGCTCCACAGGTGCAGCCCCAGCCAGCACTAGCATAGCTATCGCGCTGACTGATTTGAGCCAGTCACCAGTAAAAGAACCAAGACACCCTCTTCGACGCCAATAACCTCTGCGTCATGTCAGCGTAGTTTCCTAAGGGGCCGTTCACACAGAACGCGTTTTTCCATTCCAATGCGCTACTTTTCCGTTGTTTTTCTATGTAAACATGCGCTAGATGGACGTGCAAAACCGTTGCGCTCGCATCTTGCGTCTTTTGCAGCGTCTCGCGCATGACAGGCCGTTCTAAAAATGCGGCACTCAAGTTAAAATCAGTTCAACTTTTAAAAAACCCGTCTGGAGACCTTGCGTTTTTTCCCCATATTCCACTGCTTTTGCTTTGAAAAACGCGTTCAGCTGGCTAAAAATGCTTTGGTGGACACATGGCCTAAGATTGTGATGTGGTGTTCGTTTAATGTTTAATTTAAGTGTAAAGTCTGATTATGTATGCATATATATTGTGTTGTTAATGCTGAGCGCATGGCTGCTCTCCAGTTTTGTGGTCACTTGTATTAAGCTTATATCTATCTATCTATCTATCTATTATTTTTTTTTTTTTTTTTTTGAATATGCCTATTCTTTGGCCAAATATAATTTAAAGCCACACTTCTGTTGAATGTGCTGTGTACCATAGCTGCTTTTATTAAAAATGACAATTTCTTTATGAAGTAACTCTGATGTCATGAATATCGAATAATTTTCTTAGCACCCCCACATATTGGTCTAGCCCCCCTTTAGCACCGGTAGAGAAAAAATTCTGGCGCCTTGCATGATTTAGCGTCGCCAACTTATGATCTGATCGACCAAAACGCATCTTAATACCAGGTGTAAACAGCACCCTAGTTGTTCTCCAAATGTTTTTTTTTTTCTTTTCAAACTGTCCTGTATCCATCTGATCAGTTCCTCAGGTCCACCACTGAAGAGCCAAACATCAGCAGATCTCGGGTCCGACCCCGCACCGTCTGAGCTGGTTCTAGTGGACTGATCAAGCTGAATTTGTATTTGCTTTTAAAAGGGCTCCAGTGCACATTGCAGCTAAACATTATGTACTCGTCCCAAACAGCACAGAATTCAGATCTCTCTTTGTCACATTCTCTCGCATCACACACACACACATACAAATAGGCAAGCACAAATAAAAAGAGATATACATGTGCATACACACAAACACACACGCACATGCCTGTCACCCTCAGTTTCGTCTCAAGATGGACTCAGGCAGGGTTTGCTGCCGCAGGGTTTGTTTGTGAGTGTGTGTGTGACACTGAGCTTAGGTTGTGTGTGTGGTAGATGCTGTAGGCTTGTGCGTTATGTAAATTGAAAGAGGGATGTTGGCAATGCCTTTATCCAAACTCCGAAAACAAACACACTCATACATTCACATGCAAACTAGTTAAAAACATGTGCAGTGAGGTCCAAAAATGTTTTAAGATATTGGAGGAACAAAAAAGTTTTGGTGTAAAATGAATAAAAAAAAAAAAAAATTCAGATTTAACAGGTAATATAGATCTAACAGGTAATACAGAACCTGAACAGCCCCCATGTCAACAAGCTTGTCACAACAAGCTCCCAGCCCCCCTAAATTTGGAATCATATCGCACCAAACAATTTTCTGAAACTGGGTGCAATGTGCAGTTTTTTTCTGTGGCAGTGATGATGAAAAGAGTACTTTATTGTACCATAACCTTTTAAACTCTCAGATCAGATAATTTTACTGACTTGATTTGGTGACTTTGAATTTCATTCAGCAAAACGAAAAAATCTTTAAGTCATTGGCTTAAAATTAATGTTAAAATGTAATTTTTCAATAGATAATTTCTCCGAACACGTCCACATATGCAATCTTTGATCATATTCTGAATTAGGAAGTCATTATAATGCAGCCAAAGATAAATTATGAGTATGACCAATGCAATGAATGAACCGTTCATGAGAGACAGTGTTTCACATCTTCAGCATACCACAGAGATACCCAAGAAAAGATACAGGTGAAAGAAAATATTAAATTTCAGTCATGTTCATGTATAGTGAGAAATAATATTAATCTATACAATTGTCGAGTGTTGCTTATACAGTGTTAGATGTTTGTTTTTAAACAGCACATGAAACAATCATGACTATGCAAACTTTGCTAAGAGTAAACGATCAGAGAACAGATGTAGGCTACAAAATAACACAAAATAAAGGGTTTAGTTTTGCTTTTATAAATTGAGCATGTATGATATTACAGATCATTTATTTTTCCTAAGTTGATTTGTGTTAGGCCCATCTGTAAGATTTTGCAGCAGATTTATTTATATATATATATATTTATATATATATATATATACAGGGCTTAAAGTTTTCCGGCACCGCGCCGGATCTCCGGTGTGCAGCGTTTGGCTGCGGAAAAAAATGAGAGACCTACATTTAAAAAAAAGATAAATTTTATATTACGTTCGAGTTCATGAGTTCGCCTGCCTATGGTATGAGAGGAACACAGCTTTCACTCTCAACCAAACTAACATTACTAGCCAATCAGAAGTAGAATGGGGCGGGTCTTGGAAACATGTGGTTGAGATCCAGCTGCAACCGAGTCCTACTAACTCGGGGGGAGATCGGGGTGAAAAGCACAATAAACCTCACAAGAATCGAAAATGGGCTACTTTCCCATAGACTGGAGTGAGACCATGGATGTTTCTCGAGGTGTTGCGATGTTTCATGGCGCTCTGTGACATGACAGAACCAATCATCTCATCCGCTTTACTAGTTACAACATGAAATTAACATGAATGAACATCCTTGGGTATGTTGAAAACAGTACAAATTACCAAAATCCGTATTATGCCACATGCCACATGCGATCGATCAATCAGTGTTTCAACCGTGGAAAGGCGTCAATAAAATAGCTTATAAAAAATGTCACATTTACCATCACATTTACCTCAGAAAAGCCATTCAATGTCCAAAAACTCCTTGGTCAGCTACAAAAATGTACTTAGAGAGGAGCATTTTGCACTAAAGGCTATTGAATATTCATTGTATTTGTACTTAACCTGTGCTTCAATATTGATTGTATAAATCCGTTTTATGACAGCCATCATTTAAATGTTTAGGCCTATATAAAAATGAGTAAAACATAATTATGTCATTGAAAATTTATTATAACGTTATCATAAAAACTTCCTTATGTGTAATTTATATGTAAGTAGCTTACAAATCATTTAATTTTAACCTTTAATATTATGATATACCAGCTGTGATTCCCTTTACAGTTTACAGCTTTAGATATTTTTTTCTTTGAGGAAATTTGCCATGTACTTTACCTGATAGGTAAATTAATCAATATTGAATCAAAGATAATCAAATCGCAAGTTTCTGAATCAAAATCGAATCCAATTGTGAAATTGGTGTCAATTCCCAGCCCTAGTGTCAATGAATGTTTTTTTTGTTTTTTTGTTTTTTGTTGTTGTTTTATACTTAAAGCAAAAAAAAATGTTTTTTTGTTTTCTTATTTATTTTCTTGTCAGAATGCACCAGAATGCTTCGTTTACATGTTAAAACCACAAAAATTTTCTCATGGGGAGGATGCCCCCATATCCCCCTACAACAATTTAGTTTGTACACGTCATCTTTTTCACCATGTTGAGTTTGCAGGTATGGTGTTTGTTGACTTGAAAATACATGTGTGCACGTTCATTGCAGAACGCGATTTATCATTCACGGTCTCTCAACAACTTGTAAATCTGTGTAAATTTGTGTAAAATTAGCTAGTATTTAAAATTTCCTAAATGTTACATGTGTTTGCACCATATTGTAGTGAGTAACCTTCTTGGTATTGCTGTTTTAAATACCCCACCATAATCTGTAGTCTGAGCCTGTCAAGGGCTAATGGCAATGCCAAATATGTTACTAGTTAGTTTCAAGGAAAATCATTTTCAAATAATGTTAATTTTTTTGCCAAATTCCTTGCATATGTGTCACCATCATGTCATTCCAAACATGAGTTTCTTTCTTCTGTTAAACATAAAAAAAGATATTTTAAAGAATGTTGGTAACCAAATGGTTTCTGTGACCCTTGGCATCTGGATGAAATGAAATATTCACTATAGGGTTCAAGCCACTTCTTGGTTGTCTTTGCAGTTTGGGCAGGAGCATTGTCTTGTTGAAAAACAACACCTGATCATTCCTCTTTAGATAACAGCTTTTCAGTTGTGGGAAACAAGCCATTCTGCAATATTCTCCTCTACTCCAAAGAAATAAATGACTTTTCACAGTGAAGCAGCTCACCAATAGCAGCTGCTAAAAAGTCTCCCCACACAATGACAGCTCTTCCTACATGCTTCACTGTGCTAGAGATGCATTTATTATTGTATTTCTCAGCAGATTTTCAAAGACACCGCTCTGGAGCATCACCATGCAGCTCGTGTTTCATTATGATTCATCACTCCACACACAACTTTCCACATTCTGCCAAAAACTTCATTCTGTATTTGATATTTTTCTGAGACACCAATTTCTCAATTTCTTTTTAAGTAGTGCATCTGCTTAAATTTTGCTTCCTGACAAATAATTAAGACAATTAGAAGCTTAGATTTTGTGTATATATGTGTATATATATGATGTTTCTCATATATATATATATATATGAGAAACAAATGAGAAAGGAATATGTAATGTACATAGAAACACAGCAGGAGATGCCAGCTGGACTCTGCACTGTTTTTGTGGCTATGTTTGAGAGGAAGAATGAGAGATGGAGGGAGGGAGATAGACAGAGAGGCAAGAGAAGCGGATTCTGCTAATTACAGCTCTTTGGAAATCATAATTATGCCTTTCAAATGTTGTCAGGAAAGAGAGAGGGAAAAAAAGATCTTGTCTTTCTACTCAGTGTGTTATGGTCCACTACATTCATACGCCAGCATACACTATGTGGCACCATCTGAATTCAAAGCTTTATCTGTTTGAGGCCAAGAGCATGTGTGAGACGTTCATTGTGTGGATGTATGTGTTTCTAGTTGAATATTGCGTGCGTGGAACCAATTGAAAAAAAAGTCTGCCTTTTCAGGGTGTGATGGTCATTTATTTTGAGCTCCATTGAGTTAGACAGATTGCACACTCTCACGCAGACATTTATTTGGAACATAAAAAAATGTGATGGAATGGAGTTTTGTGGGGCTTTAGGACTGAAGTGTCTTCACTGAAACATCTCTGATGTGCTTTGTGTTTGTTTTAAAGAAGTAGAAAATTAAAGGGATAATTCATCCAACAATGAAAATTCTGTCATCATTTAATCATACTCATGTTGTTACAGACCCCTTGGACTTTTTATCTTCTGTGAAACACAAAAGGGGATGTTAGGCAGGCTTTTTTCCATACAGTGAAAGTGAATGATGACCAAGGTCTCTCAAGCTCCAAAAAGAACTAAAATTAGCCAGTATAGAACTTTGTATAATCCATATTCAAAAATTAAACATTCACTGATAATATTCCCTATGCACATTTTCAAATTTAGCATGTTGTGATTGTTTATGACACACTGGAGAAACATTGACGTTATTTTGTATTATTTATATACAATTAAAATATTTATTAATTATTAGCTTTTATTTTTTATATTTTCATTTTTCATTTTTATTTTATTTAAAATTTTGTCGCTTGTTACTTTTATTTTTTCTATTTAGTTTTTATTTTTTATTTCAGTTTTAGTATTTTTGGCACTTTGAACTTGTCAGTTCTCAGGTTAACATTTATAATTTTCATTTGAGTTTTTAAAAGAGGACCTATTATGCAAAAATCACTTTTATAAGGTTTTTGAACACAGATGTGTGTCCACAGTGTGTGTAAAAATCCACCCTCTCCTTTTTTTCATAATCCCCATAAATCATAAAGAGTCTCTCCAAAGGAGCAGTCCCAGATTTCTCCCTACACTTACGTAAGAGTAGCCCCCGCCCATGACTGGCGACGATCTGCCCTATTAGCTTAGCTCCTCCCCTGAGTGAGCTGTACACAGTCCGCCATGTTTATCTCCTCGCCAGAGCATTTAACAGGAGCATTTAAGAAATGTATTCTTATTAAAGCTACTAAAGTTATTTAATCAAGAGTAGTGAGTGATTTTCTGTTTTTCTTTTGTTGTTTGGTTCATATTAACAGCATATACAGCAGTAGATACTGTATATTATGCTGCGGTCACTTTAATACACAGATATAATATACACATGCCATTTCTTTCCCTTCTGTTTACGTTCACAGACATAACTGACTGTTTATGTAAACTTTGTGTGTTTTTGACATAACCTTGACAGTTTAAGTGCAATAAGACATGTAAAAGAAATTGGTTTAATATTCACGCAATGCGCCGTCTGACAGTCAGCTTTCTGTGCGTGTGCTTCGGATCTGTGCACTCAGAAAACCATATATCAGAAGTTATGGCTTTAAAAACACATGCAAATAATTAACTTAACTGCAATGTCATGTGAGCGTGGCTGCGACAGAGATGATAATCAAAACCAAACAGATGTTTTGTTAGTTTTTGGCAGAGTATCCGAGGCACGAGATGTACAGGCTCCACCCTCTTCTGGAAAGGGGGGCAGGGAACAACAACTCATTTGCATTTAAAGATACATGCACAAAAACAGGATGTTTTTCCTTCCACTCAAAAATGGGCATTTACAACATAGTATAATAAATGATCTGTAAATTTCTGCCTTTTCACACAAAACAGCTTCATAAGACTATGTGGTCAATGTTCACTTTCATTCTTTTTATGAAAAACAACAGCTTTAACATTCTGCTAATCTTCTCTTTTTATGTCCCAGGGAAGATGGAAAATCATATAGGAGTAGATGATATTTTTGACCATGAGGATTTCTCTTTTTATTACCATTTTTGTGGCTCCATATGATGTTTGTACTCTAAGAAATGCCTAATCCTGACAGTTTGAGCATATCTGTACATATGTGTGTGTATGGTCAGGTATGTGTGTTTACTTGCTCTAATAAATTGTCAAAGCTATGATTAATGTTGCACTTCTGTGAGTTGAAAGCTTCAGTAGTCTCTCTCTCTCTCACACACACACAAATGTGACAGTTTGACGTAGAATTAAATGACTGATATCAGGCCTCCGCGGTGTGTGTGTGTGTGTGTGTGTGTGTGTGTGTGTGTGTGTGTGTGTGTGTGTGTGTACACTACACTGATTGATCTTTGTGGTAGGGTAAGTATCTATACGCTCCTAGATTTCAGATTCAGCCAACTGGAAAATGAGAAACCTCTACATCCCTGCTCCATTAGAAACATGATATCCCTGTAGACACACACACACACACACACCATTAAAAATCCCATATCCCATGGTGTCCATTTCTCTGAGCAGCTCATGTGGTCCAGTCTGTACTGGAGTATGTGTGTGTTTATGTGTATGTATTATTAATGTGATCAGTGCCTTTTTTCTCAAAGTATTTATCAATATTTGTTTTCCATTTTATTTCCATGTAAACAGTCATGTGGTTATAGAATAAGTTGTAGAGCAATAGGTCAAGCAAAGTTAATAATAACATTATTCTTATTATATAATGTAGCCTGTTGGTTTGTGATGTGTATTAATATACCAAATGAAATTTGACATTTTTTGTTACATATCAATTTATATGGTTTGTGGTTTCATCTTTTGACATCTTTGAAGGTGTGTGTAGACATTGGTAAGGTGGTTTTGCAGTATGACGTTATTAGGTATGCCAGGGTAATCTGGGACAGGGATAATGTAGGACACTTAAGCTCTGTTGAGTAAATGTCTTGCTAGTGTGTTAGTGTAATATTTTCATCTCAAGTGTTGAAATGATATTCAATGTAAACGTTATAAATAAATATAATTCTAATATATAGAATTAAAAATATATATGTTGTTTTTATAACAATTTACTAAAATGCTCTTTTTGATTTTTAAATACCTTATCAAGTAATCACAAACAACTTGAAGAGTCTTGTAAATGTATTGTTCAAAGGGACAAAAAAAAAAAAAGATAAATAACTGTAATGTTAATATCAAAAAATGGCCCAATTTATGTAAATTCACTCCATATGTTTGTATATACTATAGTCAAATGTAAAGATTCAGATTTCATAGAAATCCTCTCAGGCTGATTTTTTATTTATTTATTTTTTTATTTTTTTCTTGCAATGATAACTATTAATACTGAACAGATCAACCAATAATTGATCAGATCAGTCACTGTGTTTTTGTGTCATTATAATGATAGGTTAACTTAAAACTCATTCTGGTTTACTGAACTGTGAGACTAAGTATCTCCCTTCTCTTCATTGATCATGGTGTTTATGCACTAATTTCTTGATGCTCTGTCACTGGCCTGATCATTGGTGATTTTCTCTAATATGTGTCGGTTGTTGTTTTTGCTCTTCTCAGGTACGACTGCTCAGGGGAGCCCCCTGCTGGCGTCATTACCGGTGCAGGGTCGCCCGCTGCAGACCCCTCTGGACCTGAAACACTTCCTGCCCTTCCGGCTCAGTGGCTCCTCCCCCCTCAGCCTATTCCCCAACTTCAACACTGTGAGTTAATCAACACTCACGGTTTTATTTTCTAAACCTCACCTTCCCAGATGTGTCATCATTTAAAGTTGACTCAGAACATTTTAAAGGTGTTGCGCTGGGTCCCAAATGTCAGCTCTAAATGTCAGGAATGATTCAGCAGGCTGCAGGGTATTTTTAAAAGTGCAGAATCTTTGTAAAAAGGGCCGCTAAACAGAGGAGTATTGTATTAGATAGTAATTTTAGATTTAAGACTCGAGCAGCACCTCAGATTAGGATCTAGATTTAGTTTCAGACTCTCTGTGAACAGTTTTGGAGGCAGTGTGTGTGTAACAGGGTGCTCTTTCTTCTGATATCTGCATTCTGGACACACACTCACACACATACACACTCTCCATGTGTTATGTTTTTGAGTGCACTGTTGGCTGACTCAAAATAATATATCTTAGACACCAAGGGCACGTCTTTGTGGCATATATGCGTTTGTTAATATATAGTCAGGTGCTGGTTCCCTCTCTGATCAGATCTGTGTGTGTGTGTGTGTGTGTGTGTGTGTACTGGAGTGATAAATGCACCTGTCTCTGAAGCAAAGTAGCTGTCAGTGACCTCTCTCCTCTCTTAAGCTCCACTGCTTTCCTGTGCTTTCCTTACTGCTTCTCTCCTCATCGCTTTACTGCGGCTTTAGCATTCTTGTCTCTTCTCTGTCTTGTCTTTGCTCTCCTCTTTGCTCAGTTTTTCTCTTCTTTTTTGTCTTTTCATCTCATGTTGTTTCCTTATTGTCTCTTTACTTTTTGTCTCATGATGTTTTGTGTCTTGTCTCATCTTCTGATGATCTCTTCCCTTCCCTTCCTTTGATTTTACTGCCTCACTTCTTGTCTCATCTTCTCATCTTTTCTCTTCTTGTCTCTTTTCATCTCTTCTTGCTTCTCTTCTCTTTATATTACTTCTCCACTTCTTGCCTCATCTTGTCTCAACTTTTCTTATATTATCTCTTCTCTCCTTTCCTCTCCTCTTCTTCTTTCTTCTTATCTCTGCTCTTCTCATCTTATTTCTCATCTGTTTATTGCGTCTTGTTTCATCTTTTCTCTGCTCATCTAAACTCATGCATTCTCTTGTTTTTTGTGTAATCTGTTCTCATTTTATCTTTTTAATGCTGCTGCTGCTGTTGTCTTCTGCTCTGCTCATCATCCTCTCTTCACTCTTTTCTTCTCTCATCTCTTTTCTCATCTCCTTCATTCCTGCAATAATATCATACTTATCTCCTGACCCTCTCCAGTACTCAGAGGTGACAATAGGCGACTTCATCAGACACATACACTCACTGACACACACACACACACACACACACACACACACACACACTGACCTGGCAGCGTCCCAGCCGGTCAGGGATGACTGCGGATGAACAACAAGAACATTCTCGAGGCTCCAAAACAAACAGACGTGCGACCAGATGCAGATTCATTGTGATGTGGTGTACATTCCCATGGCGAGGAGTGTCGGGGGAAAGTCCCTCGGCCCCGGGCGTCAGGTTCAGGGTTGCTCCGAGTGCCGCTGCGATGGAAAGAATGTGTTTGAATGAGCGGAGAGAGAGTCTGTTGATTGGAAGGAAGTGATTTGTACAAATCTTTTTTTTTTTCTCAGTCCATTTTAACATAATTTTCTCACCCTTCCTTCAGATGGACCCGGTGCAGAAGGCCGTGATAAACCATACGTTTGGTGTTCCTCAGTCCCTGAAGAAAAAACAGGTCATCTCATGCAATATCTGCCACCTGCGCTTCAACTCCACGGTTAGTGTGTAGTGTGTGTGTGTTTTACTCTCCGCAGTTGTGATGACAGACAGTGAACATCACGCTGGACGGGTAAAAGCTGTTTCATCCCTTACAGCATTTATCCTTTCTTTCTTTCTTTCTTTCTTTCTTTCTTTCTTTCTTTCTTTCTTTCTTTCTTTGTTTTTCTTGCATGTTTTTCTACCTCTCTTTGGTCTTTTCATTTTGTCTTTGATAATGTGAAATGATCACAGTCTCTTTAACATCCCTCTTTCTCTCTTTTTCTCTCTCTCTCTCTCTCTCTCTCTCACACACACACACACACACATTTAACTATTTAAATGGTACTTCCCATTGACTTCTATTGTATTCGTATTATTATAATTACTGCAGACTAACTGTAACCCAGTCCTATTAAGCAATATAAGGTGATACTGTATATTGACTACAGTATAGCACAGTTTCTTACTGCTTATATAAAATGCTTATATAAAATTGATACTACATAAAATCAAGGACAGAAATTTTCATTAATATATTTGATTGAAATCATATTTTCACCCAAAATGAAAATTCTGTCATTTTTTTACTGTCATGTCGTTCTAAAGTCATATGCTGTTATTTTTCCATTGAGCACAAAATAATTTTTGAAGAATCTTCATGCAACTCTTTTTACATACAACAAAATTTCATGGCATCACAGCTTTCAAGCACCAAATAGCTTCATAAAAGTGTGTCATATGACTTGTGCGCTATATATTTGAGTCATATGATAGTTGTGTGTGAAGAACTGACTAAAATGTAGGTCATTCACTAAAAATTTTCCCCTCTGCCACAGCTCTCAAATCTCATTCACATTTGGCTGCAGCCAAATGTGTTTTTTTTTTTTTTTTGGATCTAAGGATTTATGACAATGAAATTTCAGAGGTTCAGATGAATAGTGCATAATGACTAAAATATCAGCCTGTTGATCAAACAAAGCTATTTTTAGGAAAACTTGAAATATAATGTGTCATAAGAACTACTTTTATGATAGTCTTGATAGTCAGAATTGCCAACCCCTCATCCACCTTTTTGTGTGTTCCACAGCAAACAAAAAAATCACACTGGTTTAGACTACTTTTTTATGTATGTTTACTATATGTAAATGACTCAACAGTGCAGTGCAGCTTTAACAGCCTTTGTTGTTTCTGGCAAGTCTAGTGCTGCATTGGACAGCCTGTGTGAGAGGAAAGAAGATCCGTGCAGATAGGATGATGTGCATGAGAAATGAAAGCATTCTTATCTCCATTGCCAGATTCATGCTGCTTGTGTTGTCATAAACAGTTATGTCCCTCTCACTTACAGTGTCTGTCAGCCTCTGAGCGACACTTGATCAGTTTCAGGGTGGTATGCAAGAATTTTGATGACTGTATTTTCATTTTTGGGGAAACTGTTATGTCAGTGTTGCTCTTGCAAGAGTGTCAATTTTTTATTTATATATTTTTTAAGCTAATATGTAAAATTATAATTTAATATTCAGCATTAAGCAAAAACCATGATAAAGCTGAAACTACATTTTTTTGACAGCAAATTTACAGTTGTGTAAGGTAGGAATGGGTGGAATGGTTGTGGTTGGAATGTTATATTGACCAAACAGCTTCCAAGACATACACACACACACACACACACACACATTCCTGCTTTGTTGGGGGATTTATGTATGTCTATTTATGCAGCAGCAGCAGCATCTCTTTCATGCTCACAGCATACTTGCTTCATACTTGCTCTGCAGCAGCAATAATCATCAGCATATATATATATATATGTGTGTGTGTGTGTGTGTGTGTGTGTGTGTGTGTGTGTGTGTGAGACCCGTGCTGGCAAAATGAGTCACGATGAGCGATTTGAGAAATGTTCAAAAATGAGTTATTGTTATTCTCACATTCTCTATGAAAAACCCTTCAAAATTAAGTGATTTGTTGGAATCCAACAGAAAATGACTGAGCTACACCTGTTTGAAGTCGATAGAGTTCAGCAAAGTCAACTTTGAGAAAAATCGAGTTAAAGTTTTCTGAAGGTTTTCTGAAAACAAAATCATCTAGAGACCATACCTTAAAATCCTTGGTAATACCAGCAAGTTTGGCATAAATCAAGTCAAAACCTATATCTATAGGAAAAATATATATTCAATATATTTTTTTCCATGATACCACAATTGTTTGATTAACATTAATGAAACAGACAGCCTATATATTAAGAACTACACTGCACGGATCTACTATGTTACACATCAGATGTTTTTCCCCTACAATTAACTAAACGTTTACTTAAGACATAACAGATAATGTTTGCGTGAATACTCACCAAGACACATTTTTTGAAATACTGTAATTCTGTGTGTGTATATATCGGGATTGCACACTGTCTGTGGCATCTTTGTGTGCGCTTCCGATCTGTCAGTCAGCGTGAGTAAGATCGTTTTGTTTACATCAGCTTGCACACCATCGAGAATTTTATATATACAGTACAGTATATACACTGATCAGGCATAGCATTATGACCACCTTCCTAATATTGTGTTGGTCCCCCTTTTGCTGCCAAAACAGCACTGACCTGTCGAGGCTTGGACTCCACTAGACCCCTGAAGGTGTGCAGTGGTATCTGCACCAAGATGTTAGCAGCAGATCCTTTAAGTCCTGTAAGTTGCAAGGTGGGGCCTCCAAGGATCGGACTTGTTTGTTCAGCACATCCCACAGATGCTCGATTGGATTGAGATCTGGGGAATTTGGAGGCCAAGTCAACACTTCGTACTTGTTGTTGTGCTCCTCAAACCATTCCTGAACCATTTTTGCTTTGTGGCAGGGCGCATTATCCTGCTGAAAGAGGCTACAGACACCAGGGAATACCGTTTCCATGAAAGGATGTACATGATCTGCAACAATGCTTAGGTAGGTGGTACGTGTCAAGGTAACATCCACATGGATGGCAGGACTCAAGTTTTCCCAGCAGAACATTGCCCAAAGCATCACACTGCCTCCGCCGGCTTACCTTCTTCCCATAGTGCATCCTGGTGCCATGTGTTCCCCAGGTAAGCGACGCACACGCACCCGGCCATCCATGTGATGTAAAAGAAAACGTGATTCATCAGACCACCTTCTTCCATTGCTCCGTGGTCCAGTTCTGATGCCCACGTGCGCACTGTTGGCACTTTCGGTGGAACCTATCAGAACCAGCATTAACTTCTTGAGCAATTTGAGCTACAGTAGCTCGTCTGTTGGATCAGAACACAGGGCAGCCGTTAGCTAAATCTATTTTAGTCATGAAAACGAACCTGTACATCTAAAAGCTGTGTATTTGTATGTTCCAGATGAGCTCTGGAAAAACTATAGATTAGGGACTTCATTTGTGTTTCATTTGTGTTCTGCTGTTTAGTTTTCACTGCTATTTGGGGCATTTTTACCCCAGATATATTCTGAGAAAGAAACCCAACAGCATTTGCTCAGTTAGACGTCTGAAACTCTATCAATTGCTCATTAGTTTCCCACTGCTTGTGGTTCACCATACAGCACTCTACCTCTCTGTCTGTCTCTGTGTTTTGGTTTCACTGTTAGCCCGTCTGTCTGTTTCATCTTGTCTCCTCTCTATTTTACCATTCTTTACAGATTTGATTTATTATACTTCACAGATCATTTTAATATTCTGATTTGCTGCTCATGAAACATTTCTTATTATTATGAATGTTGAAAACAGTTGTGCGCCTTCATATTTCTGTGGATATCGTGAGACTTTTTTTCAGAATTCTTTGATGAATAGAAAGTTCAAAAGAACAGCATTTATTTGAAATAGAAATATTTTGTAACATAATAAATGTCTTTACTGTCACTTTTAATCAATTAACTGTATCCTTTCTGAATAAATGTATTCATTTTGTTAAAAAAAAAAAATCTTACTGGCACCAAACTATATATAGGGGTGTATATAAACATCCCCCCTGCTCATCTGTTCAGTGCAGACAGTGTTGTCCCCCCTGTCCCCGGATGAGGGTCATCTGCTAAGTACTTAAGAGGATTTGAGCGGGTTGATTACTCCCTCTGGGCCCACAGACTCATTTCTGCAGTGATATTAGCCCGAGATTTGCTTGATGAACTGGGTGTCAGCTTTGATTTGCAATTTAAAAAACTTTAACCAACTGCCATTCCATTTGCAATTTTAAATGTCATTTCTGTGCTTTTTAAACAGTGTTAGTGTCATTTTCAAAAATCAAATCGATTTTTTTAATTCAGTAAGCAATAAGGAATTCACAGCTCAGCATGTCAACTGCTCATGTTCAGTTTAATTACATGCTGAATTATTATAGTACATTTCAGCAGAAATCTGGATTACAGCTCTAGATGATTGCTGGAGTCTAGAAACATTCATGTTTTTTGCTTGAAGTGGTGTAGTGTTGAAACAGAATACTGGCCAAAATGTGTGTTTTCAACAGTGTAATTATAAAGTGTGTTCCATTTGACACCTGCAATTGTATTCAGGCCCTCTGCTGGGCATTTACTCTTATCACCCTCATGCAGGTGTGTGTGTGTGTGTGTGTGTGTGTGTGTGTGTGTGTGTGTGTGTGTTTGTGTGCGTGCTTTTTTGTGACATATCAGGACATAAATTTGTATAATGACATGGGTATGACATAGGCATTACAAGCAGAGGGTGACTTATGCGGACATTACCCCATGTCCCCATTTTTCAAAAGGCTTATAAATCATACAGAATGTGTTTTTTTGAGAAAGTAAAAATGTGCACAGTTTTCTGTGATGGGTAGGTTTAGGTGTAGGGTTGGTGTGGGGCGATAGAAAATACGGTTTGTACAGTATAAAAAACATTACGCCTATGGAATGTCCCCACAATTCACAAAAACAAACCTGTGTGTGGGTGTGCGTAAGGACACTCAATCTATACATGTTTATAAAAACTTGGACCCACCTACAATTTAGATATTATATATATTCCACATTAAAAAATAATTGTAAGGAGAACAAAACTATGAAATTGTCACACTTTCAGGAGTGTGCATAGCAAACAAACAGATGAAGAGGCAGACGGATAAAAATCCAATACAAAGTTTAATCCAAACACAGGCAAAGTAATCCAACAAAGGCAGAGAAACACACCATAATGTAAACGTGACTAGACAAAGACTAGGTGAACAGCAGGACGAAGGAGTGGCGCAGGGATGGTAACAGGACGGCGAAGGGACAGTGGTCATGACCGATGACAGATGATGAAACCACGGCGGAAAAGATGTATAATGTCCTATGGCACAGACCCAGTGTTTCCCGGAGCTGACAGCCCACGACGGAATCGAAGGAGGGAGGAGCCAAGATGTAGATGGCGTGGCTGTCGACATCTGGGAGCCGACCAATGGAGACAAGGCCGATGGATCCACAGGCGCAGACGTAGAGTCATTGGAGCTGAGCGTCATCGCAGGTTCTGGAGACCTGGGTGCAGCCGCGGTGACAAGTGTCGGAGGCGGAGCCAGAGCACCTGAGGACTGGGGCCATGCCGGTTCGACCAAGGATGGTGGTGAGACTGAAGGGAAGGAGGAACCAACCGCAGCTGAAGGGGTGCAGGGTCAGAGTGCAGCGGACAACCCGTAGGTCTGTGGCGGAAGTGGTGTGACAACTGACCAAGGGGGAGCCTGTGGGACGAGGGAACCCAGTGGAGCCACTAGGCCGAGGGTCTCCGGTGGAGCCGAAGGTGGGAGGAGCCAAGGCGAAGCCAACAGGTCAATGGGCCAAGATGGAGCAAAGTGATCAGAGGCCGGAGGCGGAGCCCGTAGAATACTTACGCATGGGCACTGCTGGTGGTTGTGCGACCTGTGGCTCAACGTCATAGCAGGAACTCCCCGGAGAGGACGCAGAGCTGCAAACATCCGGCAGCGAAAGGGCTGGAGGACTGGGTGAGCTCTGTGGTGGTGGCGATGAAACGAGACTTGACAGAATCTCAGTAATCATAACACAGTCCAAACAGGTTAATACAAAATATAAATCCCAGTCCATAGTGTTCACTATGCTGTCCTTACGCAGCGATATTTCTGAACAGACTGATGAATCAGAATCCTTAAAGTTCTCCATAAGCAATAAAGTTTCAGATATCGGGTGGGATAGGGTGGGAGTCGACAAGTCCCAGTTGAAGTTAATCAGCCCGTCCTCCGTCTTCGTTCCCTCGGCCTCGGTTCCCTCAGCCCCAGGGGCTCACTTCCCTGGTCAGATTCACATTGGGGTTCTACTTCTGGGGCGATGGTAAGTCCTGTCCCCTCTTCCTCAGGCTCTTGCTCACTTGTTGCTGTGGGTTGACCCTCAACATCTGCAGGGGGCGCATGCGATTCCTCCATGGTCGTATGGGATGAATCGGGCTCTGGGTCTGGCTGTGCTCCAGATCGGGACGCAATGCTCTCCAGACACCTAATGACAGTTTCCCTCCAGTCCAGTCCTATGGTGTCTGGGAGGTCAATGGGGTGGTTGAAGGTAGCCCCAATCCGGAACAAGGTCTTCAGGGTCTCGTCGTCAAGTGAGATGGTGACGGCTAGACGGCAAAACTCCCTTGTAAAAGAAAAAAAATCATGGCTCTCTTGAGCCAGGACAATAATTCTTACCCTATCGTCCATGTTTGGGTGGTCTGGTCATCTGTCACACTTTCAGGAGTGTGCATAGCAAACAAACAGATGTAGAAGACGTAGATGGATAAAAATCCAATACAAAATTTAATCCAAACAGGCAAAGTAATCCAACAAAGGCAGAGAAACACACCATAACGTAAACGTGACCAGACAAAGACTAAGTGAACAGCAGGAACTTAAATACACAATGGTGATAAGCTAAAACAGCTGTGATGATAGTTAGTGTCAATGGTAACAGATTAGTGGTGGGAAAATCAAACAAAGGAACACAGGAGCTGAAGAATTACAAACTAAAGGTCCATGAACAAAACTAAATTGAACAAGGAAAACGTGACTCATCAGACCCGGCAATGTTCTTCCACTGCTCAAAGGTCCAGTTCCGACGCTCACGTGCCCATTGTAGGCACTTTTGACAGTGGACAGGGGTCATCTTGGCACTCTTGATTGGTCTGCGGCTACGGTTCTGTTGGCTTGGACCGGACGGAATAGCCTTCATTGCCCTTGTGCGTCGATGAGCCTTTGGCACCTAACAACCTGTCGCTGGTTTGTGATTTGTCCTTCTTTGGGCCACTGTTGGTAAATTCTCACCACTGTTGACCGGGAGCAACACACAGGCTTTGCCGTTTCAGAGATACTCGGACCCAGTCACCTTGTCATAACAATTTGGCTCTTGTCAAAGTCGCTCAGATTTTTATTCCTGCCCATTTCTCCTGCACTGAACACTTTGATTATGAGAACTGATTGTTTGCTTACCATCTAATCCTCCCAGATCTTAATATGTGGCCTTGTTAGGAGATGATCAATGATATTTGCTTTACCTGTGACTGGTCTTAATGTTTTAGCTCATCAGTCTATATCCAAGTGGAACGGCTTCTTGAACAAGAAAAAATGTGGAGCGGAACTTGATTTTGTCCATCAGGAATTGATTGGATGGTTTGCTTTTGCTGTGGTCTCATATGAGTGACAGGTTGTCCTGCCCTTGTGCCAGAAGAGAAGAGATGTCATTGCAAGATGGAGGGGAAGTTATTTTGATTAAATATTATGAGAGCACATGAATTTAAAAAATATATATGTATATATATTACGTGCACGGATAAATGATTTATAATAAATACTGCAATTTTCCATAAAAAAAATTAATGGTGACTTTAAGAAATCAAAAAAAAAAATTGCTCTGGACTTCTCTTTGTGCATTCTGCGATGTTTTTAAGTTCCCATGTATGCTTAGTGCTTAAGTCCATTTTATAATAGTTAATTACATATAATTAAATTTTAGTGTTGTCAAGAAATTCAAATGCAGGCACATGAAACAAGATCATGCTAAACTCTGACTCTTAGTATGTATGCCTTCATGTTTCTGTAAATGTGAGAAGCTCCATAAAGATTTTGCAGTCCTTTTACTCTCTCTGTCTGTCTGTCTTCTCTAGAATCAGGCTGAGGCTCATTATAAAGGCCATAAACATGCTCGTAAGCTGAAGGCATTAGAGGCTCAGAAGAACAAACAGCAGAGACGACAACTCGACAATGCGCATCACAACCGAGACAGAGACAGAGAGAAGGACAGAGAGAGGGACAGAGAGAGAGACAGCAACAGAGTAAAAACAAGCGCTCCGGATCCACTTCCTGCTCTGCTGGATGACACCGCCGTGGAGGGAAGTAAGTGAACTCACAGACAATTAGCCATGTGAGTGGGCGTTTTCGTTAGTGCATGAAAACGTTCCCTGATGTGTGAATAAAATGTGTTACAGAAAGCATAAAATGCATTTGCAACCAATTTAACTTCAGTGATTTGAAATCTTTCAGAGTGTGTAGAGAATCAGAGAATATTGGAATTATTGTAGAATGGGACTTGGGATGATTATTATAGGCTGCAAACTTTTACTCGGCTATGAGAAAGCAGGCTTATTTGTATAAAAAAAAAATATATATATATATATATATGTGTGTGTGTGTGTGTGTGTTCGAAAATTCAAAAGTTTGGGAGCAGTAACTTTTTTGTTTGTTTGTTTTTGAAAAGAAGTCTCTTATTCTCACACAGGCTGCATTTATTTCACCAATAAAACAGTAAACAGTACTGACCAATAAAATATTGTGAAATATTACAATTTAAAACAAATGACAAATGTTTTGTATTTTAATATATTTTAAAGTATAATTTATTCCTGTGATGCAAAGCTGAATTTTCAGCATCATTACTCCAGTCTTTAGTGTCCCATGATCCTTCAGAAATCACTTTAATATGATGATTTGATGCTCAAGAAACTTCTGATTATTATCAATGTTGAAAACAGTTGTATATTAAATGGAATATATTGCATATTTTTATATAATATTATATATTAAGCTACTGATTAAAAGACCTATTGGAAAGGTCAAAATAAAATGCAGAGAGTGAAAATCTGGGCCAGATTTATAATAAGTGTTATTGTGAGACTTGGGTATCTGGAGAAATTTTGACTTTTGTCATTTTATTTTAATATGCGTTTTAGAAAAATCATGCATTTAGCTTGCCTGTAGTTTCTTCACTGCTGTGAATATCCTTCAGTCCTGCTCTTCATGATCTATCATGTGGATTGAGGGGATTTCATTTCTCATTGAAGGACTTGACTTTCCTCTTGTCATGGGGAAGTACTGTGACAGAGATCAGAACAACAAGCCGACAAAGAGCTTTGAGCTATCCCTCTCCAATAATCTTTACCTTTTCATCCCTTTAAAACTCTTTCTTCTTCTCCTCTGCCCAAACTCTATAGAATATGATTAGAAAAGCAAACTGAATATGGGCCCAAGGGATACGATAAAGAAAAAAATAGAGAGGAGAGAGTTAGAAACTCCACATCATTCTGCAACGAGACCTTGAGTGTGGAAAAAGCAAGCGAAAGAGAGAGAGAGAGAAAGCAAATGAAAGTGGAGGGCAAAAAGATCGAGAGCAAGAACACCAAGCTCATCAAATCACATTTTAATATTCGGCCCCATTCATGGCGACAACGGTGAGAGGGCGCGTACAATCAGAAAGGAAGAAAAAGGGAGATTAGATAAGAGAGAACAGAAAGAGCGAGAGAGAGTTTAAAAGAGCTACAGAGATGGAGAATGAGAAGATTAGCCATTGCATTTTTGTCTCAGAGCCTTTGTGTTTGGATTAGCTCTATGCACATGCCAACACACCCTTCATGCTAGCAGTGTGCAGAAATACATACTGTATTTCCAAAACGTACACGCTGGTGTGTTGCCCGAACATCTAATCTGTCTTAAAAGAAAGATATTTGGGTTCACCTGTCCTCAATCTGAGCCTTTCCAAAGGCACATTATTGTGTTGCAAAACTGTGAGTTGTGCAAAACTGTTACCTTGACACTGTGTGACAAGTTAATTGTAAACTGCATGTGGAGGGATACTATTAGCATGCTAGTTAAACCTAAAATGCCATATGTATTATTTTTTTAAGGCTTCTACATCAATACAGTACTTTTTTTTTTTTTCCTTTTATATAAAATCTACTTTATGTCTTCTGCCCCCTGGTGGATTATTTATGCTCTTCTGAAAGTAGAAGGACTTTCAATATTATTTCCAAAACATGCACCTGTTTTTTTTTTTTTTTTTTTGCTAGGAAATCTTTGCTGATTTTGATAAAGTTAAAGCAAGAATTACTTTGTAATAATGGTAATAAAAATTAATAATGTTTCAGAATGAATGTTTTCTGGATATAAGCAGCAACTTGCACATTATTTTATGCATGTTTCAGTCAAATATGATACAACCTGAGGTATATCTGTTTTTTATTTTGTATATTTGTTTTTGTTGTTGTATATATTTAACGTGATTTATTTATACATTTGATACGTGTGTGTGTGTGTGTGTGTGTGCCTGTGTGTGTAAAAAGATAATCAAATTAAATTAAAAAGAAAAATAAATTAAAGAAATATTTTACGATATATACAGTACTGTGCAAAAGTCTTAGGCCGCCACCAGCTTTTTTGTTTTAGCAATGTTTTAATGACCATCCATATTTATTTTTTAGTCTCTTTATTATGATACAAACTGAAAATACAGGAAATATGTATACAAAATGTAAAAAAAAAAAAAAAGTCTGAACAAAATTGTTTCTTTTAGCAAAAATCAGTATGTAGTGTGACCTCCTGAACTTCTTCCAGTTTCTCCAAAAAAAGAAACTTCTCATCAGATTTTGAAAGTTTTCCTGGCCTTCCAGTCCTTTTCCGTTCCATTTATGTTTAAGAGAGCCGGTTCCTGCTATTGCTCAAGTGTAAGGGGAGGTCACTAAATACTTGCCACTTTAGCCTATAAATGCTGTTTTTTTCTGTTTTTTAATACTGCATACAAATTTACAGTATTTTCTGTTTATATTCTAATAAAGAGACTGAGAAATAAAATAAAAATGTAGATAAACTTGTCAATGTCACTTATTGACTAGCCATTATGACCCATCCCTACATCAGCTTATGTGCATCAGTCAGTTACAATGTGGTATTTTGCTCACTGATGGGTTAACGCTCTCATTTAACAGATAGCACACTCTCAAACCCAGTGTCGTCTCACATACATTCACACACAGGAGAGCTAATCATTCAATGGATTTTGAAACGCTCTTATGCTAACGCGCACACACACACAGACACACACAAATTGAGCTGATTGCCTGATGAAATTAGCAGTGTTCCATCATTAAGCTCGCAGCTGCAGGGGCCAATCACAACTCTACAAGCATGTCAGCCATTATTAACAGCCATGAGACGCTGGAAATGGAAAGGGAGGATGGGAGGGGGGTTCTGGAAATTTCTAGAAGAAGGGGTCCATTTTATAGCCGCTATTGAAACACTTTGAATGCTCACGCTGTCAGATGTCACAGATCGTTTTCATCAGCAGCTTGCTGATGTAGTATGAACAAGCGCAGTATTTTACATTTGCTGAATTTATTTTTATGTTTGTTTGGGTTTTTTTTTTTTACAAAGAGAGAGTTAAATATAGTCATCATGCTCTATCCTGTTCTCTTTGCTATCCGTCAGTCCATTCTTTCACATCCGTCCCCATCTGTTTCATGTTGCACATCTCTTTGCAAAGATTGAGCTGTCCAAAATGGAAAAGATTTAAAAAGAGTGACTCAGATCACATTAGTCTTTGAAGATCAGTTGCACGAGCCCTACTGCAAGACACACATGCACACACACACACACACACACTCTCCACAGGGAGATGGGCACAGAGTGTTACCCAAGGCAATTCTCTCCATTTCATTAACTTTCGCACATTTTTCAGGTGTGAAGGCAAACCTCCCACACACACGTGCTCACACACAACCTTCCATTTCCTGCTCTGTTTTCCTCACGCTCTTCCTCTTTACCCCCTCAGGAACCCCCTTTTAGGGCAATTGGTATAATCTAAATCTCAATGAGGCATAGAAGGATCAGTCTATCTGATTCCCCAGATGGGGGAATTCAACAGATCTGTACACATATCAAAAAAGCAACAGAGTGTGATAAGAAACAGCCTCTTGGGCCACTTCTCACACATACCTGTTTTCACGTGTTTAAATCCTGTGTTAAATTACTCAGCAAAACTAAGGCATTAGGACTCCTACAGTGATTGTAAAGGTCAGTGCTGCACTCTCTGATGGGTCATAAATTCACAAACACCTATTACTGTACATGTCATGTGGAGGCAGTCCGGCTAGGGGAGGTGTTGGTTTTATGACAAGGCTGTTGCACAGACTTTACTAGCATCTGGAATGACTATAGTGCATATGCTAAAGACATTGCTAATGTGTTACTTATCATTTTGTTCTGTGGTTCTTGACTGGTTTTGCTTCAGGACCCAGATTTTACATTGGACATCAGGTTTTCATCAAACTTATATATTCATATTTTATTACCACAAACAACTTTTGAAAAACTCAACAGGCTAAGTGTTTGGTTTTTAAATGTCTCTTGAATTTCGATGGTATATGCGATCAATAGCCAATAATTCACATCAGAAAACACTTTGTGGTCAGCACAAACTGTGTTATTTATCCTTTCAGCCTGTGTTTAATGTAGTCTGGGTCATATTTTCTTTTACCTTGTTCATTTGAGGATGAAAGCATGTCATATCCAGTCCATGCTGGCCTCTACCTAATTGGCTATTTACATTTCTGCATTTGAAGGAAGCTTTTATTCAAAGCAAAGCATTTTTTTAAAATTGAGTATCTATCCACCTTATTCTTGACAAGCCTACTGCGTTTTGAGTTATGGGTGGTTTTTCCGGTTTGTGAAACTTCCACTCGAAAAGACTGAAACGAATCGTTTCAAATCATAAGGTTGCCCTACAAATAAAGCTTATCCGTCAGTGTGTAAATTTTCCTTGATGTTTTATTTTCAGACATCATGAGAATAACGTAACGTTTGGTATTTTAATGTGACATGTTATAACAAATATCTATGGCAAGAGTGCTTTACAGTCACTGCATTCTTGTCCTCATGATTATTTTCTTTTTTCCCTTTGCAATCCGCTGTTAAAGTATGAAAAAAGGACAACATATACTGCACATTTGCAGCCTGTTCTCCCGATTTAATTAAATATATATCCCATTAATAATTCACTGGAATGCGTGAAGAATCTCTCATTTTTCTCCTCAAGGTTTCTTTCCAGCTTTGTTTTCACAGGTATATACAAATTATTATCCGTCAAAATGGCGGAAATCACTTTGAAATAGTATCACACAATGCTGAAGTTAATGAACATTTTTGATTAAGGCAACGTATGTTACATAATACCGATATTACTACAGTGATATTTAACCCATTAATAACATTACTGTGGAAAGAATTGCGCTTTTGAGGTTATTCGTGGTCTGTTGAAAGTACGTTGTTGATGCTTTTACACTTCTAAATGTTCTTTTAATGTTCAGTGATTGAAGGGTGAGTAAAATAATGTCATTTCATTGTACCCAGAGCGAGCCTTTCACAGATTGTGTACAGCTTAATGGAAGCTACACCCATAATTTGCACAAAGCATCATGGGGTGTAGGAATAAGGTGGATAGAGTAAGACAGTTGTCAACAAATTTAACAAATATGAATTGTGATTGTGATTCTTAGATTTACAAAAACAATATTTAAAGCTGCATAACACCCTGGAAGGCCAAAGGTGAATGGCCATCAATGATTATTCAAATATGTGTCAAATCTGAGCCAAAATTCCATTAATAGGTTTTTAAATAGTAATTTTGGTTGCACTTTATTTTACAGTACGTGCACTTACACTGCCGTTCAAAAGTTTGGGATCGGTAAAAAGAAGTCTCTTATGCTCACCAATTACACCTGCATTTATTTGATTAAAAATACACACAAATAAATGATATTGTTAAATATTACTATTTAAATTAGCTTATCAATGTTGAAAACACTTGTGTACAGTTTTTTTTCAGGAATCTTTGATGAATAGAAAGTTCAAAAGAACAGCATTTATCTGAAATATAAAGCTTTTGCAACATTATAAATGTCTTTACTGTCACTTTTGATCAATTTAATGCATTCTTGCTGATTAAATGTATTAATTTCATTCATTTCTTTACAAAAATAAAAATTTAAAAATTCTTACTGACCCCAAAATTTTGAACGGTAGTGTATAATGTTACAAAAGCTTTCCATTTCTATTCATCAAAGAATCCTGAAAAAAAATTTAAACAACTTTTCAACATTAATTAAGAAAAAAGATTTCTGAAGGATCATGTGATACTGAAGCCTGGAGTAATGATGCTGAAAATTCAGCTTTGACATCACAGGAATGAATTACATTTTAATATATATATTCAAATAGAAAACAGTTATTTTAATTTGTAATAATATTTCACAATATTAGTGTTTTTTAATATATATAAAATAAGTGCAGCCTTGGTGAGCTTCTTTTAAAAACATTAAAAATCTTACGGATCCCAAACTTTGAACGGCAGTGTATGTATACTTACTGTATACTTGCCTAAGAAAGTACTGGTTAATATAAGGTAACAACATGGGTAGAGGTTATGTATGTACATAGAGAACAGGACTGTAAAATAAAGTGCTACCATTAATTCTATTAACCAGTTTTATTATGTTTGTTTAGATGGTCACAAAATCTGGTTCCAGTACCAAAGTGGTGGTATTATTGAAAAGTCAACAGAGAGGTGAAAAAATGGTTCTGTGTGCTCAGTGAAACTGTGAGAGCACCTCATTTGATTTCTCACTGCCCAGGCTGCTATGGCCCTTATCTTCTTTTTCAACAGAACAGATCAAATAGAAGGACATGGCACTAGAGTTTCAAAGGCAGACTTAAATAAATGACTCTGAAGTTCAACACATGAGCACCGGTCTATAAAAGCTCAGCCTCAGTAATGTTGCATGGCCGAAAACAGCCTGTCTGAAAGTGTCTGTATTTATGTTTGTGTTCCTGTGTGCTGCACATTTCTGCCAATTTGGATAGTAGCCCACAGCTAAATTACAGCCAGCAGACATTCAGATGTTTGGGCGGAAAGGATATTTTTATGCTGAATAGTGGTGCTCTGCCACTGGCTTACTGCCTGCACTTACTGATTGTTACATAGATTTTCAGCTAATAAGTAAAATAACACACATACACAAAACATCTAGTTTACAGATGTCTCCCAAATGGTCTGTTGTGAAGCTTTCTTTGTGTCTGCCTGTTTTACGCATTTCAAACCATGGTGGTCTAAAATATCTAGAGAGCTACCATTTCAGTATTTACATTCATCTCATTATAGTAGTTACTTGGTTGTAGAGGCTTTTTAAAACTCTTAAAGGGATAGTTCACTCAAAAATCATTATTCTCATTATGTTTTCAATATAATAAAGGTAAAATGAAAATGAAAAAAAAAAGTACCACAGAACTGGTCCATATGATGTACACTATTTTCCAAGTCATCTAAAACCATGACAAAAACTGAATTAATTACCCCTTGAAAATAATAGTTCATGTTGATGTATTAAATAATAGTTTGATTTTGATGTATTGAAGTAGTGTCCCAATTGTGGAGGAATTATTCTTTTGAGTTGAATCTTTTTAATAAAATGCTTGCTGTAGTTCACAGAATCGGTCTGAATTATTCATTTATGAAAATTAATCATTCAGAATAATTATTTCTTGAGCTGTAGTATGACGAATATAATACAGTATAATATAATATATGACCCTGGACCACAAAACCAGTCATAAGGCCGTGTGTCCACCAAAGCGTTTTTAGCCAGCTGAAAACGCCTATCTGTGAGCGCTAGAGAGCGCTTCAGCAGCGCAGCGGTTTTTTTTTTTTTGGTTGAGACGCTTTGTTGCTATGATACAGAATATCTGTGGCACTGTTGCTTATAAATGATTTTGCAGGTAATTTGTTTCAGACTTAAAATGTCGACACAATGTAGAGTATTTGCTATGTATGTTCGGAGACCAGCAATATTAATTTCTCATCCTTTTTGTTTTGTTCTCTGCTTGTTGATGTTGTTGTACAGCAAGAATGTTGTGACAGTTGGTCGGTGTTGTATTTGTCCCGCCCCTCCTCCACTCTGATTGGACGGCTGGCTAAAAAGTGACAGTGATGAGCGCTGCGTTTTATTCAAAGTTGAACATTCTTCCACTCGAGGCGGCCGGTAAAAAATGCCGAGCTCTCAGCGCTTGAGTGTGAAAAAGACCTTCAGCACCTCGTTACGCTCCTGGCGTTTAAAAAAACGTGGCGCTCCCATTGAAAACAATTGGAAAAGTACGCTAGCCGCTGGAAAAAAACGCTTTGGTGGACCGGGGGCCTAAGGGTCAATTTTTTGAAATTGAGATTTATACATCATCTGAATAAATAAGCTTTCCATTGATGTATGGTTTGTTAGGACAATATTTGGCTAAGATACAACTATTTGAAAATCTGGAATCTAAGGGTGCAAAAATATCAAAATATTGAGAAAATCGCCTTTAAAATTGTCCAAATGAAGTCCTTAGCAATGCATATCCACTCACAATTATTTTTATTTTTTTTTATATATATTTAAGGTAGGAAATTTACAAAATATCTTCATGGAACATGATCTTTACTTAATATCCTAATGATTTTTGGCATAAAAGAAAAATCGATCATTTTGACCCATATAATGTATTGTTGGCTATTGCTACAAATATACCCGTGCGACTTATGACTGGTTTTGTGGTCCAGGGTCACATATAATATAATATAATGCAATGCATGTTTGGACCACTTTTATAATGTCTTTTTTTTTTTTTTTTTTTATCATTTTATGGTTCTTTTTTGTCATTTTGTAGCTTGACAGCCCCAGTCCTCAGTTACTTTCATTATATTGAAAAGACGTTTTCTGTTCCACAAATTAAAGTAAGTCTCACAGGTTTGGAACAATGAGGGTTAATAAAGTATAACAGAATTGTTATGTAGTATGTGGGTCAAATGTATCTTTAAAAAAGAAAAAGAAAAGTGAGAAAGAATAAAACTCAAATATCCAGAAACGCTCCTGCAGATTTGTATAATTATATGTGAAGGGGCACAGCAGTCTGACATTATTTCTCTCTCTCTCTCTAGCTGCAGTCTGTGACTCAGACCCTGTCGTCAGGGTGGATGATGCTCAGTCTAGTTCAGTGGTCCTGACACCGATATCGGAGGTGTCGTCTGCGGACCTGTCTGTCTCCTCCCCTCACTCCCAGCACCCAGACGGTCTGCTGGATCCTGCCGGTGCCACCAGTGAGACAGGCGCTCAGCAGGACAGCCCTACGGGGGACACACCAGCAGAGAAAGACCCCAAAAAGGCCAAACAACATCTGCATTGCCCCATCTGCAAAGTCACCGTCAACTCCACCATTCAGATGGAAGCTCATAATAGTGGTGCATAGCTTTATTTCATTTATTTTGTTTCCACTACTGCAGTCAGTAAGATTTTTTTTTAAAGAAATTAATACTTTTTTTCAGCAAGGATGCATTAAATTGATCAAAAGTGACAGTAAAGACATTTATAATGTTTTCTATGCTGTTCTTTTGAAGTTTCTATTTATTAAGTAATCATGAAAAAAATGTATCATGGCTTCCACAAAAACATTAAGCAGCACAACTGTTTCTTGAGCATCAAATCATCATATTAGAGTGATTTCTGAAGGATCATGTGACACTGAAGACTGGAGTAATGATGCTGAAAATTCAGCTTTGACATCACAGGAATAAAATATTTATTAAAACATATTCAAATATTCATATAAATTCAGTCTTGGTGAGCGTAAGAGACTTTCAAAAACATAATAAATTCTTACTGACCCCAAACTTTTGAATGTTAGTGTATTTACTTATCTTGGTCTGTAAACCCCTAAAATCAACCCCATAAATGAATTACCAAATATATACAAATGAGAATAATCTAACACATCATTTTTATCATACAGCATATTTCATCACCTCCATACAAACCTTTATTCCATACTTGTTCAACACATTTGTTTCAAATATTTAACAAAATTGTTTTTAATTCCATACATTCACCCCATAAATTGAGTGTATTGTGCATAAATAAGTAACCTTCCTTCCTCATGTGAATTCCTTCACCTTTCCACATGTCACAGGCACCAAGCATAAACTAATGATGGATGGACAGAGTGTGTTGCCCCGACGACGAGGGAAAGCAATGTCATCCCGCGCCTCATGTAAAAGCAAGCGATTGGCCAGTAAGGGAAGTGTCGGGCGTGGCCAGCAAGAGCTTCTACTGTGAAGTTTGCGAGATCCATGTTAACTCTGAGACTCAACTCAGCCAGGTAACAAAACAAATGTACACAGATGCATGTTCACATTTAATGTGTTCTCTGTTATAAGGACAATACAGCTTCCTAGCCTAACTAGCTGTGTTTTGAGTATCAGGGTTATTTTATTCAGTCAGAAATGATCTTCTAGAAATTGCCAGTCCATTGACAGAATAGCTGCTGGTGCTTATCTACACCATTAACAGACACATAGTTTATCCTGTGGTCATTGGCAGGTTGATTGACAGGTTCACTGTTTCTCAGAAGAAACACATCTCTCCTTAGCCAGATCTGTTACCTGGTATAATTGTGTTGGGGAAAGCATGTGCTATAGTTTCACACATGAAAAAAATACATTTAAAAATGCATCTTGCTCTGCAGGTTAATACGCATCTCATTACCTCATTTGGATTTCTGGGTTGAATTTTCAGTATACCAGGAATATGATAATCAGGACAAGACCCTTAAGATAAAGTCATCGTAACTGATCTAATCTGTGCTCCCAGTGCATATTGACTGTGTGCTGGTGGAGATTAAATTGTTGACACCTTGTCTGTTTTTTTTTTTTTTCTGGTAATGTAACTCACCAAATTTGCCATATTGACATTGGAGCTAATCAGAAACTCTTCTGGCATAGAATTTATATATGCATATACTTTGTTCATGAATCATAACCACAGTGAACATCTCATAAACCATTCTTACATAAATTGCTGCTTTGAATTGAAACTTTTACACTTTTTTTCTGCTTGTGTTTCATGAATGAGGTGTGTGTGTGTGTGTGTGTGTGTGTGTGTGTGTGTGTGTGTGTGTGTGTGTGTGTGTGTGTGTGTGTGTGTACCCAGTAAACCCTACATTGTAAAGACCAAATGTAATTTTTTGGTCCCCATGAGTAAAACAGCTTATTAATAATACGAAATGATGTCTTTTGAAAATGTAAAAATGCAGAAAGTTTTCTGTGATGAGTAGGTTTAGGGGTAGGGGTAGTGTAGGGGGATAGAATATACAATTTGTACAGTATAAAAACCATTACGCCTATGGAGAGTCCCCGTAAACCACATATACAAGTGTGTGTGTGTGGGTGTGGGTGTGTGTTGGTGGCCTGTTGTCCTCTCAGGCCTGAGGAACATGACATTTAATGGTATTTCATGCTTGCCTTAAGCCGTCTCTGAAGTGTAAAGTAAACAAAATGAAGCCTGTTGAAAAAGAGAGAGGGGAGGGAAAGAGGTGAAGGGTACTATAAAGTTCAAGATTTTTTTAGGGAAAAGCTGCACTTATTTGGTCTTGTTTATTATTAAAACACATCTGTCAGGCTTGAAAATGCACCACTAAAAGTACACCTTTGTTTCTGTATTTGTTTAGCACATGAACAGCCGAAGGCACAAGGATAGACTGGCTGGGAAGCCCCCGAAGCCCAAGTTCAACCCTCACACCAAGAGCCAGCCTACCTCAGCAGCATCGGTGAGCACACACAAACACACACACATTAATACAAAGTTACACTCAGACACTACATGCTTATAGTCATGCCTTCCTGTGGCTGTATAGCATAGTGCAAGCAACATCAAAGTCATGGGTTTGATTCTCAGGAAATGCATGAATTGCTAAAATGTGTATCTTGAATGCAGTGCAAGTTGCTTTGGATAAAAGCCTCTGACAAATGCGAAAATGTAATAGTCGTATTCAGCAGAGAGCAGTTAAAAGTAAAAAAGACCAAATAGCATTGTCGTCTTATATACTGATGTACAAATACATAATTAAAACCCAGAGTTCATTTTAAGCAATTGGACTGATGATGATTGACAGGATAGGATAATAAGCCTCATCTCAGCATGACTGAATGGAAAGGTTGAAGGGGAAGGGGGAGGAAGTAACTGAGGGGAGGATGCCAGCAAACGGGCTCATCCTGATACAAGGAATAATTTTGCGTAATTAAAATGATTTTTATGTCTGCTACTCACACACACACTCTGTTATAGCAGCTCAATCTTTTGCAGCAGGGTGTCAGATGGAACGGTTATGCGAGTGGTGCCGTGTCTGCAATGAAGAAAGTTATCAGCCAATGCAATCTCTCCTCTCTGTCCTCGCAGGTCAGTGACAGAACTTAAAGACAACTAACAGTCCATGTAGTGGATAATTTATGTGCCACATACAGTAACAACATTAGATCAACCAATGGCTTGACTTTGAGTCGGGACTAAATGTTAATTTTAAACTTGTTTGAAAACAGTCATTCTATATTGTGCAGCTTGTGCAGTGGTTCTCAACTCAGCAAACTTACAAGGGGGTCACAGGATGACATAAAAGTGTTTAAATTATTTTAAAATATTAATAATAATTTATTAATTTATTTTATTAATCAAAATTAAAAATGCTAAAAACATAAAATTATTTATATCATGGTCTGTCTGAATACTCCTTTCTGATTGCCTGGAAGTTGTGCATTAAACCGTTTAATGCACTGGTAGTTTCAGTCAGTTTAATCACCTTTCTATATTAACTATATCTACATTGAAGCACACACAACACTCCCACACATACACTACACAAAACTGTAGGATTTACTTGATAAAATCCTTGTAACAATTTGCACATTTTAAGTAATTTTACTGCTACTGCTCTGTACAATTTACCTGTTATTATCAAGTAAAATCTACTTACTATTGAATTTAACATTCATAAAGAAATTAAGTAAACATTACTCATATAGAATTAAGTAAAATCTACTTAACTAAGTTAAGTAAATTTAACAAAATTAACTTTTTACTCAAATAATATAACATTGTAGACACCATATCTACATATTAGAAGTAATGTGGCACTCACCCAAACACAGAGACTTCAATACCTGGTACACAATACACAATTATGGTAAAATTCGATAGATCATTTTTCAGTGTGAATGTGTCATTTTGAGTACAAAATGAACTACAGATGTCACAAAATCAAAAATCAAACTTAATTTATTCATGCCACAGTGCATGATGGGAACACCAGTATCAGAAAAGATGAGTAGGCTTTACTTAATTTTATATTGTTGATATTTAAGTTTTTATTTCTACAAGCTTGAATTGAGTATTAATATAGAATTTACTTTTTTTTTCAATTCTTGCCTAAACTAACTTTTTCATGTAGAAATTACTTTTTTTTCTAGCATTTACTTCACCATGGAATCATTTTTATCAGTGTAGAAATCAGAGATCACGCTTTGCTTCGTTCCCTTGATTTATAAATCATGCACACGATTTACTGTTTTGTTCCCTCTATTTACTAAAACGTGTGCATGATTTACTATTTCGTTCCCTCGATTTAAAAATCATACACACGATTTACTGTTTCGTTCCCTTGATTTATAAATCGTGCACACGATTTACGGTTTCGTTCCCTCGATTTATAAATCGTGCATACGATTTACTATTTCGTTCCCTCGATTTAAAAATCATACACACGATTTACTGTTTCGTTCCCTTGATTTATAAATCGTGCACACGATTTACGGTTTCATTCCCTCGATTTATAAATCGTGCACACGATTTACGGTTTCATTCCCTCGATTTATAAATCGTGCACACGATTTACGGTTTCGTTCCCTCGATTTATAAATCGTGTGGACGATTTAAGGTTTCGTTTTCTCGATTTGCTACATTTTGCTAAATTGTGCGCCTGATTTAGCAAATCGAGAGAACAAAATAGTAAACCGTGCGCACGATTTAGCCTATATGGGGAGATCTTTGAAAAATTAGACAACTTCGAGTCAAAAAGGTTGAGAATCACTGAGCTATTGGCACAGAAATTATGCACTGCACCTTTAAAAATAAAATAAAAAAGCATTGTGATATACTAAATTGTTTGCATTATGATTCATTCCCCCCCACCCTCTTTCTCTCTCTCTTTCAGACTAAACTGGTTCTACAGAAGCAATTGACTAAAAATTTGGCCGCCAGCTTCCTGCCCACCCACATGACTCCGCCCACCCTCTGCACAGTCGCGGCCAATCCGCTTGCACTGCGACACCCACCGGGCACTACTTTCATTCAGACGCCGATCCTCGGCCCCGCCCTCTTTAGGCCAGCGCCTGGACCTCTGAGAGCCACACACACTCCCATCATATTTTCCCCTTATTGATCACCCATAAACAAAATAGACACGCTCTTTCAACAAGGGCGCATATTCACGTGATTTAGTCTTACGATCCGATCTCAGTACTGACGGTCTCTGTGCAAACTACGTCCGTGCTCCCGCTCTCTCCACGCTGTATACACGCGTATATATAAACACAAACACACTCCCATAGTGTTCCCTATCCTCCTCAAAGACTGTGACTCTGAGAGTGTCACTCTTGAACTATGCAGCAAAGGGAGAGAGAGTGTGTGAGAGAGATAGAGAGAGAGCAAGACCATATATGGTATATGGGAGGGGCCTCATTGCTAACACCATGCACTATGCAGATGAACGCTTGATTGACAGAACGCGACTGATAAGGGAGTGAAAGAGCTATAAGAAGGATATTTAGCTTTGCTTTAGGAGATATTTATCATTATACAGATATTAATCAGGTTTTTATTCTATAATTTATTAGAGGAAAGCCAATTTTAGAGACCTATAACTGCGCTAGCTGTTTGTTTGTTTAGTGAGGAAATGCAAACATCCCTTTACTTGATGCTTTTTTTTTTTAGTATTTTCAGTTGTCATTCGTCTATTTTCATGTCGTTCCATGTGGATACGCTGCTGTCGGTCTGTGTATTCACACGCATTTCAATTAACCTCATCTGACCGACTTTTGTTACAAATATAAACCTCATTGGTCTGTCAGTTTACAGATGCTAAGGCTTTCTGTCATGGGTAATCACAGAGTAACACAGAGTGCCAGTCTAATAGACGAAGGTGACAATTTGGTAGCAAGGCAACACACACTCACACCCAATCAGTGTCGTAATTTTCTCAGTGTTGATGCATAGATTAGGTGATTTGAGATTGCAGATGCACACACACACACACACACACTCACACCCACGATTTCAGATGAGATGATTACAGTTCAGTCACAGTTTGACGTGGCCTTTTATGTCCGCATATTTTGCTCTCAGTATTTCCTTATTACGGCCTCACAAAGGTCAGTACGCCTGTCAGAAATCTGTCCGTGTCCCATCTTGATTAAGATCTAAAACCTAACCATGTTATTTGCTTGTGTGTGTGTGTGTGTGTGTGTGTGTGTGTGTGTGTGTCTGATCCAAAACCTGTCATGAATTCATTATTCCTTAGATTTTATTCAGAGCAACATTTTTGATTCTGATTTAGTTGCACAGAGAAGCCATTGTAAAAACATAATGACTGTAATGACGGTTAATGAATATTCATCAGTACTGTTAAAGGGAGGGTGCAGGAGTATTTTAAGATTACGCTTGGATAGCTATGTATTCAGTTTCAAATATATTCATCCTCTACAAGTATACAAGTGTTCCTCTCAGAATGCACAAAGTCACATCGCTTTGCCCCAGATCAGTGTCATCTGATGGTTTTGGGTGGATTAAAGGGTTAGTTCACCCAAAAATGAAAATTCTGTCATGAATTACTCGTCCTCATGTCGTTCCACACCCGTAAGACCCTTCAGAACACAAATTAAGATATTTCTGATGAAATCAAATAGATTTTTTTAGCCTCAATAAAAAGCAACTAAATTACCACATTCAAAGTCCAGAAAAATTGTAAAAACATCTTTAAAACAGTTCATGTGACTGCAGTGGTTCAACCTTAATGCTATAAAGCGACGAGAATACTTTTTGTGTGCAAAAACAAAAATAATGACTTTATTCAACAAATTCATCTCTCCCCTGTCAGACTCGTATGTTATTTTTGTTGCAGCAGCCGACGCTGCTCACATGATCAGCACGAGGCATGTGTGTGATGCTGATGGAGGAGCTGGACAATAATGAGTCGGCATTCGGACAGAAGCGTGGAACTGCGTTCACTGCGTCAACTGCGTACGATTCTGACAGAGGAGAGACAAATTTGTTGAATAAAGTCGTTATTTTTGTTTTGTTTTTGCACAAAAAAAGTATTTTTGTCACTTCATAACATTAAACATAGTCAAGTTGACTATTTTAATGATGTTTTTACTTCTTCTCTGGACCTTGAAAGTGTTAATTGTCTTTCTAGCAATGCAGGCCTCACTGAGCCATCAGATTTTATCAAAAATATCTTAATTTGTGTTCTGAAGATGAACGAAGGTCTTACGGGTGTGGAACGACATGAGGGTGAGTAATTAATGACAGAATTTTCATTTTTGGGTGAACTAACCCTTTAAGACTGCTCATCTGACTCCAGACCTGTAGAATTAGATGTTGCAGTTAAGTCCATGTTGTTTGATCAGAGCCATTTTTCATCTGTCTGTCTGTTTTTTTTTTTTTTTTTTTTTAAACATGCCCTAGCATAAAGAGCTTTTTGTAAATATTTTATGAATACAGCTTTTAAAAAAGTGAATCATTACATTTATAATATATACAATTAGAGTAAATATGTAGAATTTTATGAGATGTTTAAAGTAGATTCTTTATCTGGTTATTGTAATTAATGTGATAATAAGAACGATCTTTACTTGATGAAGTTATTACTTTTTGTCGCCATTTCTTCAGAGACATGCATACTGAAATAGGGAGATAATCTAATTGCGAAGTAGATAAGATTATGTAGTTTTTATGTCAAATTGTAAATCAAAGTGCTTTGAATCACACACGAGAGAAAGAAGGCGATGGAATATAAGAAATATTGTTAAAAAACGGGCTGAGACTGGAACACCCAGACAAGGCCTCAGAGCCTGGAGTCACGGGTCAGTCTCAAGCCCACTCAGGGCTCTTGCTTTTCAGAGGACGTTTCGCCATTTTGGGAATGAAGCCTGGGGCCTTGAACAGAGCTAACTAACAACAGCCATATTGACACTACAAGAGGCACAACATGGACAAATTCTGTTTTTTGTTTTCTTTCTGAGGACACTTTAGAACAAGGACTTTGCTTGGATCAAATTCTCCTCTTTGTGTGTGTTTTGATAACTCCTGAACGCCAAACTGATCTCCATAAGGTCCATTGAAAGACACATAGTGAATGACAAATGACACTGGTCCATCAGTGGATACCAAGAAGATGTAACAAACGTAACTGCACCATTCCTAGTTGTGTTGTCCTCGTGAGGTCCATACAGCAGATATGGCTAGTTATGATACTTATGACTGTAATGGTCTCCGATAGGTTGATGGTTTCACATGTTGTCCAAAAGGAACAGTTCCAAAATATATTTAAGGTTGTTTGTTGGTTTTTTTTATTTGTTGCTTTTTCAGTTCAGTGAAATTCAATCTTTAAGCAATAATGACGGAAACTGGAACCTTTGTAAGAAAACAGAAGATGATTCCATTTCTTTCTCTCTCTCTATCTTTAGCGTATGTTTCTTACCTTGTTCTCTTAATGTTGTGAGCGCTCTTAATGATGTAGGGTGGGCTAGTGTTTCTATTGCCAATCTGAAGGACATTGGAAAGCTTAATTTGACATTTCCCTCTGTTTATTTTACACCGATGGAATCTGTTCATCACAGGACAGTCATGGAAACATCCGTTGCCAGCAGTGACAAGACAGTGGATGGAATTTTCCATTTCGTCCGTGTTGGTTCAGGGCTAATTTTACTATTTGAATAACACTCCCTTTTACTTCCTGCACTAGTTTGCCTGCCTTGTGCCAAAATATATTCTCATTAATGCCAAAATGCCAAATTTAAGATTTTGTTTTTATAATCCAATAGACTGCACACACAAGAGAGCAAAACTCTCACATAATCAAAAAGCACAAAAAAAAAAAAAAAAAAAAAAATTTCTTTCCCCATCAGTGTTTTTAAAATCATGGAGCCTCCTGTGAAAATGTGCATGTGTGCGTGTGAACTGAAAAATATGTGAATTGTGTCCAATCCAACTAGATGTTTCTTAGGCATGAACAAAGAAGAGATTTTAATAATGCTTAATAGGGACATGGCCAGTATTGCGTATTTTAAATATTGACAGACATTATATATGTTGTTTGTTCTTTGTGCTCAATACATTTCTGTCTGTGACTGATCTAACATTGATCTGACCTGTCAGCTGACATAATGGGAAACGTATTTTCATAAGATTTTACGTCTTGGTTTTCTGACTCATTTGCTATTTCTCTGTATAGGGTGTGTGTGAATGCGTAAAAAACGAAATAAAGCAGAGAGTGAGAGAGAGAGAGAAATAAATCGATTAGATCTTCCACCTAGTGCTCTGGCTGTTCTTTTGGGCTTATGGGACTCCTGGTTATTGACGAGAGGATGACAGCATGTCATGACATCTTGCTTTATAATGACAACGTGTCGAAACTTCTCAGTTCTGTGTAAGCCCAGCCCCTTTAGGCAAAATTCTATCATCTGTAACCCACGAAGATACACTACACAAAAGCCCTCTTTCTCATTCCAGTCGTTCACCTCAACTGTAACAATAATGCGACACCTTGTGTTTATGACGAGAACTGCAAGGACAGGTGCACACACTAATAATTTACAAAAGTTTTACAAATTATAGCAAGTCATTTAAACCTCTACATTCATAAAACATTTTAAAGTAGCTACTTTGAAAATACCAATAGTAATTATTCCAGTATTTACTAGTATATTAGTATATTAGATTGTTCATATCTCACAAGTAGCTACTTTTTGCTCTGTTTATGGGGTGTCCGTACATTTATGGAATTAGATTAGCTTTATTAGTTTATTGAAAAGTTACCTTCAAAACATTTGGCACAAATATAATTCCATAGGAATTCGTGCCAGTGTGGTGAACAAAAACTTACAAATGTTTATGAAAGTTAACATTTGTAAGTTCAGATCTGTGAGGGGAAGAAAACAGTTAGCAAAGATGCATTGTATTTAAAACTGAAGTCAAACAGTTTTGCCAGCAATATATTTTGTCCAGTTTCAAAGAGTTTTTATTCATTTTCGATTTATATTTTTATTTTTATTTTTAAAAAGGGTTAGTTCACCCAAAAATGAAAATTCTGTCATTAATTACTCACTCTCATGTCGTTCCACATCCGTAAGATTTTCATTTATCTTCGGAACACAAATTAAGATATTTTTGATGAAGTCTGAGAGGTTTCTGTCCTTCCATAGAGATCCAACGCAACTACAACTCCAAGATCCAGAAAGGTAGGAAAAACATCATTAAAGTGCTCCATGTGACTCCAGTGGTTTAACCTTAATTTTAATTTTATGAAGCGACATGAGTGCTTTGTTCACCCACACACACACACACACACACAAACACAATTTACCTCTTTAATTAAAAAAAATATATTGATCTGCAACACGTGTTCACGAGAGCATCCCAAAGCATGTTCAGACCATAGACATAATATGGTTCAGACTTGCGCGTCAACTCAACGCACATGCACGCGAGTGTTCACGAGAGCATCACGACGCATGCGCTTTGTGTTCACGCGAGAGCTGGTATTGTTGCGTGAACAGGCTTTGGATAATATTATTTTGTAAATAAAGTGGTAAATTATGTTTTTTTTTTTTTTTTGCACAAACAAAGCACTCATGTCGCTTCATAAAATTGAGTTTAAGCCACTGGTGTCACATAGAGTACTTTAATTTTCCTACCTTTCTGGACTTTGGTGCAGCAGTTGTGTTGGATCTCTATGGAGAACCTCTCAGACTTCATCAAAAATATCCAAGTAGTGCTCGCTGCAGAGCATAATGACCTCCAGCTCCACCTCTCTGGAGCTCAAGGGTGGAGCATAGCCTGTTTAATGGGTGGAGAGATAGGGTTATGGGTAGGGTCAGGATGTGGTTGAGGAGGTTGCTGGAGGTTATGGCTCTACAGTGAGTAGCCTCTCAAAATATCTTAAATTGTGTTCCGAAGATGAACGAAGGTCTTACGGATGTGGAACGACATGAGGGTGAGTAATTAATGACAGAAATGTCATTTTTGGGTGAACTAACCCTTTAGGTTACATTCAAAAAATTTGGCTTAAATGTAATTCCACATACATTCTGCAGCTCATTGATTTTAAGCATGCAACTTTTGAAGTTTTTGAACCCTTTGAGAGAGTGACATTTTTGAAACACTATGTTGTGTGAAGTTTGAAATGGTTAATTTGCATAATGCGAAATCTTTGATCTGTGAGCTGTAAACGCTATTGATGTACACTGATACAAGCCTCATTAAATGAAGGGTAGCTTAAAGCAAGCATTAACTTCACACATTGTTCATCACACACAGACACTCTCTCTCTCTGCCTGGCAGAAGTGGAGAGCCCTCTATTATAAGGTCACTGCAGATCCAGCCATGAACGAAATGAAATATCTACTCCATAAAAAGATAGATAAAGGGCAAATAAAACCAGTTCTCCCGTTTACTCCCCCTAAAGATTGAGAGAGACTGCAGTTATGTCGGGCTCATTCAGTCGCAATGGCTGCTGTGCTGTTAAGGAGACAAGCTTTGAACTATGTACGGATCTGTGCTTAAAAATAAAATCTCTTTACAGGACTTTACCATGATTTCTGACCATTGTGTACACTGAACGCTAATTTAGATTAGAAAGGATCAATGAGCGGTAAACAATTCCAAGCAAGCATCTTTATTAAGATGTTGAAAAGCTGCTCATACAGTATTTATTTTCAGACAAAAATGCTTTATGATGCTTTTAAACACATCAAAATATATTTGAAAGCAATCTCTGCTAAAAATAAGAGTAAAATCATGTTTTTTTTTTTTTCCACAGAACAGCTTCAACTGAAAGCGAACATTATACAATGAGTGTCACATGGTGTCATGAGGCCAAAAAATATGATGGCACAGTGGTGATACTTCTCTCACTCATACACAATCAAACAAACACATGGATAAAATTTCACTTGTGGAGACTTACTTACATTCTTAAGGAATAAATCAGTAAACATTTTTAACAAATAGGAATGTGTTGTCTCGCACAAAATAAGTAAAACATCCATGCAGTCTGCATTAACTAAATTAAGACATTCTTCTGTCAAGTTGGTGTCACAAAAATAGCAGTCATCATGGCTCTTTAAAAAACACACATCTGAACTGAACAAGACCAATCGTCCTAGCTGCTTTCACATAGGATGTAACAATTTTTTTGCAATGTAGAGGTATATATTTTTCAGTGTAAAAGTATTTTGTTTTGTCAGTCAATTGTTTCAAGATAAGCATGAGATAAATATCGCACAGCAACATATGAACTCTATATTTGTTTATCAATATAAAACTTCATTAATGCAGTAACTTCAGTGTGCTGAGCACATACAGCTTATAATGGCACTCCAAGTTAAAATGTTTCGAAAGATATAAAATTGAGCGTCTTTAGAGATTTGCCTCGCATCTCACTTCTAACATATCTTTGCGTTATTCTGTCAGCTCTATTGCCATCTTCTTGATCTCTAGCTGTCCAGGGATCCACTGCCCTTGTTCTTGTTGCGGCTGAGCGGGAAGGTGGATTTGCTCTGAGGTTGAGTCATTTTGCTGGCCAGATGGACGAAGGGCTCAATGAGCGTTCGTCTGTCGGTCACAGAGACCTCCCACAGCCTGACCTTCTCCTGCCGCGCCCACTGTTGAGCCGCCTCGCTGTCCACTCTCCTCTGATCCTGCAGGTCCAACTTATTACCCACAACAACAATAGTCACCTATGAGACGGAAAGACAAAGTTTGTTTACGTTTGTTTTGCATTATATCCACTTATAATGTTAGTAAAAAAAAAAAAAGTAAAATGCTGTTCAAAAGTTTGAGGTCAGTAAAATTTAATGTTTTTGAAAGTCTCTTATACTCACCAAGGCTGCATTTATTGATCAAAAGTATATTAAAAAACAGTAATATTGTGAAATATTATTACACTTAATAAATAAAGTAAATATTAGTGATGCACCAAAAATTTTGGTTTTGGATAAAATGGTTTTTATAGGGCCAAAATCATTCACTGAAGCAGTGACTGTTTAATTAGCGCTCCTCTAATGGCACGTTTTGACTACGTCAGCATCTATTTTGTGTTTTCTAGAAAAAAATAACTCTAAAAAAGAGAATTTAGCTAAATATACACTACAGTTCAAAAGTTTGGAGTCTGTAAGGTTTTTAATGTTTTTGAAAGAAGTCTCTTCTGCTCACCAAGACTGCATTTATTTGATCAAAAACACAATAAAAACAGTAATATCTGGAAACATTATTACAATTTCAAATAAGTGTTTTCTATTTAAATATAATTTATTCCTGTGATGCAAAGATGAATTTTCAGCATCATTACTCCAGTCTTCAGTGTCACATGATCCTTCAGAAATCATTCTGATATGATTTTCTGCTCAAGAAACATTTCATATTATTAATCTTAAAAACAGTTAATATTTTTGTGAAAACCTTGATACATTTTTTTCAGGATTCTTTGATGACTATAAAGTTCAAAAGATCAGCATTTATTTGAAATTTGAAACTCTTTTGTAACACTATAAATATTTTTACGGTCCCTTTTGATCGATTTAATGCACCCTTGCTGAAAGAAGTATTAATATTTAAAAAGAAAAATCATACTGACCCCAAAACGGTAGTGTACAGTAAGCACACAAACCTCTTTTTTATCACGGCAGCGGTCGATCTCTTTCTTCAGTGCCTCTACGCGTTTAAACGACTCTCTGCTGTCGATGCTGTAGACGAGCACGAATCCATCCGCGAAAGTGAAGTAGTGCCGCGGGAACTCCTGACCATCACGCAGCCCGCGCGTGTCGTAAAACCGCACCTGTTCTCGGGTGCCGCGGTCCGTTTCCACAGACCCGATGTAAATGTCCTCCAGTGTCTCCATGGTCTCTGAACCTGTCAATCGGGTACTATGTGAATATATTCATTTGTCTGAATTTTGAGAGGTAGGTGCTGTCATAACACTCACCTGCAACATGGTTGGCGTACAGTAACTGCTCCAGAACTGCGGTTTTTCCCACTGATCCCTGGCCACACACCACCACCTTGCAGCTCTTGCCCATGATGATCACTTACAACTGCTCAGTCTTCATCAAAGTATAGAAGTGAAGTAGAGTAAAAGATAGAACTCTGTTAAAACAAGAGAATACTTAACTGATGTGCTATAATGCTGCTGCGCGTTATAGAGCAGTCACATGAGTGCTGCTGCGGACACTCGTTTGCATATACAGTAGACTACACCTGCTGCTGCGCCTTTTCATCGTTAAATTACCGTACACTCAATACTAAATTGTACTTATCTTCAATAGATATTAAAATTCAACAATGAAAATGACCAAAGTAAACGTTTAAAGTAAAGAAAGGCTGAACTCACCGTACTCTCTTCCTGTTTATGTGCAGATTTTAGTCTTCGACGAAATTTGACACCAGTTCCGTCGAGCTGCAGTGCGCCCTCTTCTGTCGGGAGGACAGCAATACATGTCCAACAGCTCAATTCAGACAATGGCTTTGACCACATATTTCATATTTCCTATAACCGATAAGAATAAATTAACTAATAACCAAAAAATGACGTCCTGCTCACTCAATTCCGTACATCACATTTCTTCTTCGGTGTCAAGTTTGGTCATGCATTAACCATTAGCCTATGTAAAATACATATAAAACTTTACATGTTTCAACAACAAAATACTTGAGACATGAATCTCACAGGTATATTCATTGTTTCATATGAAATAAGTCAATAGGCAAAACTCAATAGTATACACTCCTTGGGGGGAAAAAATGGCCAAGTCAAAAATTGCTAAATATTTAGTGGTCTTTTAATGGTCTTAACCATTTTAATTAAATCACTGGTCAGAATTGCACAAATACTGTAGATAAATGAACTTAGCATGGAATAGCCTTCCCCTTTGTTTTCTTTAAATGTTTAAGCCGTGTGGGTAAACTTGCAGACTGCTTTTTATAGGAAGAAGAGTCAGTGTTGTTCCACAATGGCTTCAGATAGTTGAAAAATGTCTCCCAGTTCGTTTGAGTTTAATGTGAGACCAAATATTCACTGTAGGGTTCAAATCTGGACTCTAACCAGGCCAAAACATGAGCCTGATGGACTTGTTCTCAAGCAACTTCTTGATTGTCTTTAAAATTTGGGCAGAAGCATTGTCTTGTTAAAAAAAAAAATAACATTCCTCTTTAGATAACAACTTTTCAGTTGTGGGAAACAAGCCATTCTGCAATATTCTCCTCTACTCCAAAGCATTAAATGACCTTTCACAGTGAAGCAGCTCACCAATAGCAGCTGCTAAAAAGTCTCCCCACACAATGACAGCTCTTCCTACATGCTTCACTGTGCTAGAGATGCATTTATTATTATATTTCTCAGCAGATTTTCAAAGACACCGCTCTGGAGCATCACCATGCAGCTCGTGTTTCATTATGATTCATCACTCCACACACAACTTTCCACATTCTGCCAAAAACTTCATTCTGTATTTGATATTTTTCTGAGACACCAATGGCTTAAGTAGTGAATTTGCTTAAATTTTACCAATAATTTGTGGTTAAGACAATTAAAAGCCTATTTTGGGCTTTTTTGACAGACTATACAAAGTCATAGCCTATATATCGAGCGCAGCTTGTGAAGAAGCATTGACTGGACCTACGCAACGAATACACTCTGACTGAATTTTTTTTTAAATATATAAAGGCTATGAGGCTTGCTTCATTGGTGAATGAGTCTGTATTTGTTTTTTACTGAATTTATTAAATGAATAATTCATTGATTCAGCTGAACACTAAGTAAATTTAGTATAGACCTGCATAAATGAAAATAATTTAGGGGTGAATTAAGGTTGATTGGGACATAAGGTCAAATGGGACAGTATAACTATATAGAATTTATTTTCTCACCTGATGAGTGAAAATAAAAACTTTTTTTGCTGAGCCCTAGCTGTGAGACCACATAATTAAAATAGGATGCCCTCATTGGTCTAACATCATGTAGGTGGGCGGAGCATGCATCAAACAGGAAGTTGACCGTGAAATGCATGAACTGAGAAAAAAAAAAGAAAAGAAAAGAAAAATGAACTGAGGAAAATGACATAAGCTTTTGGTAGTTTTAATAATTAATAATAAGGTCCTAAAATTGTCATAGCTACTATATTGTACAAACTTTTGATAGAAACATGAATATGATGCACTACTGCTACAAAATCAGGAAAAAAATGGTTAATATCATGTTTCTATTTTCAGAATTAGGTTGTTTTTATTTTGTCCCATCCACCCAAACACAATTTGGGTGGATGGGACAGTATAATTTTGGGTGATTGGGACAGTGCTTAAATGCTTTGCTAATTAAGAAAATTATTAGCCTTGCAATACAGAACCATTGTATATGCTCTATATGCTCTAAATCAGTGTTCCCAACCATGTGCAAACCCTGATCAACCACTAAAATATTCATGAACTAGATTTTACTAAAGTAAAACAACCAAATTCTGAAAATATAAACATTATAGTTTTTTTTTTTTACTGATCGCAGTAATAATTTTACTGTTGCAGTAATAAAAGGTTTGTGCAGGTTAAATGTGTTTGTCAGCCAGTTAAATGGTGATGTGCCCACCCAACATCTCATCCAAATGTTACCAAAAAAACCCCAAAAAAAACCAAAAAACCAAAAAATTTTGGACCTATAGAATTTTTTTTTTTTTACCTGTTTACTTGATTTTTAAATGTTTTCAATGACTTTTGGACTTCAATCCTTTTTTTGTGGATGGATTTATAAACTGAGAAATAAAGTTGAACAAACATAAACATGGACTCTTAATGATGATGAACAGAAAAGGGAATATTGCATATAAAAATTATATCAAAGTATGAACTAACATGTGCAACACAGTAAATATGCTTACACTACCCTAAATCAATAGAAAGATGTGCTGTCCCAATCATCCAAACATTGCATCCCAATCACCCAAATGTTACCAAAGAAATGTTTTTTGCTCAGTTTACAGAAAAGTGTATGTCACACATCCTTTATACCATTGTGTGTCAATATCCTCAAATGGATAGTTAACATCTTCAGTATTACAGAAATGTTTCATGTGTTGAGCTGATGTTTTTCATTTATGACAAGAAACCTTGCACAAGGCGGAAATTCAAAAAATGTCCCAATCACCCTTAATTCACCCTAACTGAAGGCAGAACATAATTTAACTGAAGTTCACTACACCTAAACACAATATTATGTGTGAAAAATAAAAAAAAGCTTAATGTTTGTTAAAAAATAATAATAATAGCCTATTTGTAGGGCCAAACATTTTAATGTTTTTATTTACATTTTTATTTCTATCTTTTGAGTTTATTTATATTATTTCCGTTTATCCTGTACTCCTTGTAAATCAAAAATACGGTATTTTATCGCCACCTAGTGTTGTAATAACGCATTGTCACCTACGAACTGACCAGTCACGGGAATGAATCAAAATCCTCACTGTTTAAATAAATACATCCAGTTTTTGCACATTATAATAATAGTTATTACAAATGTCAAGAGGGAGATGTGTGTGCAGTCTCTATAGTTTGAAAACAGAGTGTAAGAGTACCATTTTTTGAATTACTCATTCACTTTATCTAAATAGACAAGATACTTCGAGTTAAACTTTTGTACACTTTTATGTTGATGTTTGAAAAATGTTTCTTTACACTATCTTTTCTCATGATCTCGTATCCGTTGACCTACTATGGGCATATTGCGCACGGCTGCGGAAGGCGGAGCTGAAGGCAGTATGAAAGGCACACATGCCTCGTTTCATTCTCCGCCTCTCTACAGCAAAATGGCGACTGTTGACTACGAATCCTCCGTGGATCCAGAGATGGACTTAACCAGCGACGAGGAGTTAGAGAGGTACCCGAAACGAGCAGTCACGTTAATATGAGGGCGGCCGACCCGTCCGTGAGGTAGCTGGGTTTTAGGGAAGCTCCCATCGGGAATACAGATGTATAAGGACCCTGAGATCGTGATTGCCGCATAACTTGAAAATCAAGGGGTGTCCATGGCCTAGTGTGCCAGGCAGCTGCTTTTAGTGTTGGGGTACCTTGCGATTAACCTGGTGTTATTCTTATGTATCTTAAATGAGCTTTGACCTTTTGAAGCGACGATCAAGGGTGTCATGCATCGTATTATTACGGCAGCTGTGCTGTTCGCCGTGACACAGTTTTAGGGTTAGAATTAGGTTGAAGGCAACGTGACATCACAATGCAGAGACGCACTTAAACCCGCACACATGACAGCTGAATCATACAGTCGTTCATCGATGGTATATTGTGGCATCATATATTGGAATCATTAACAGTTGTTGACTGATGCCCTGAGTAGGTGACTACAATACAAAAAAAAACGAATATTCATATGGAGTGTGAGTCTATAGAGGAAATGACGTTCAGCACCTTATCGTAACTTTGGGGGCTACTACTTCTGACGCTTGTGTGGGCATTTTGTCCAAGTTAGAAACACGAACAGATTCGCAGCTTGAAATTAAAATGTATCTCTTAAAGGGACAGTTAACCCCAAAATGTAAACGTTCCGACACACTCGCGTTACTGATTTAAGACATGTTAAGGAGAATGACAACCTCAGTCACCGTTCTGTTTTATTGTAATTTTAGGAAAGAAAGAAAGTGACAGAGGGTGTCACTCCCCAACATTCTGCCTGATATCCGCTTTGATTACCGAATTTTAATTTTGGGTGTACTGTCACTTTAAATATATGTGACGTTTCGATTATATTTATTCATTGCCAGTTTAGGTGGCATTCGAGTCAAGACATTAATCTGGACGCCGAAGCATTGTGTATGAGCGCTAGCTTACAAGAACGAGTCGTTCACTTCTGGAACTTTCGGTTTGTTTAAAGTTTCTATGGGTGGACGCGCGCGTGACGTGAACTTTCAGCGATCGGTTTACTGAACTGTAACTGCACGCGCGAGAAAGTCAACCTCGTGTCTGACATAACTTTCCTCATGCAAAGTGTAGTTAGAGTATTACCTGTCAGACTCACACAGTACTGTAATGCTATAGTACAAACCTGATGTTCTTGGTGAACTTTAAATACTTGACATGAGAAATTATGATTATAATTTGTCTGCTTTTTATGTAGATTTATTTACAGTTCCCCGTGTACTCTAAATATTTGTCATTTGGGCTTTATGAACGTCAAAACCTTAAGAGTCTGGTTCTGGAAGTGAAAATCCCATTCACTTTCTTCACAGAGGAACTGGTTTAAGTATTTGTATGCATATTTTATATCCTCCATCATTTTTTTTAAAATTGGAGAAGGTCTATGTGATTCACAACGCTTAATAGGATTGCAGTTCTTTCCCTCAAAGTTTGTATTGTGATTCACCTCATAGTTGGATGGTTTGGTTCATGGCTTAGAACTCCTTAACAAAGACCTTTTTAAAATCCCTGTGGGGAAAAATACTTCCGGAACCAAGGCTACTGAAAAAGCGAGCAGGGTAAAGTGAACACCAACTATGTTTCAAAATTTAATTGTGCTTCTAAATCTTGTTGTCGGCTCATGTGCCTGCTCTACAAATTATTCACATCATTACGCCATTCTCTCTCAGAAAGCACCAGCCTGGTTTTGGTTTCCAGATAAACTGGAGGGTGTGAACGTGACGTCATCCTGCTGTAGGTCTGAATAAAGCGCTATATTTGCATGACCACACAGGTGGTGTGGGACAAACACTTCACTACAGCTGCTGTCTGTCAGAGGAGAGTGTAGGGTTGAACATTGTTGTGCGATTAAGCAGACTCCGCTGTTGACTCCCCCAAGAATATTCCAGAATATTCAGCTGTGATATGCAAGCAGGTTTTAAGGAAGATGGCATGCTGGCTGACTTTGCAATTGTGACAGGAGGATTGTGAATAATCAAGTTTATTTTTTGTGTCATTTGTGTCAGCGGGTCCTAGTCAGTAGTTTGTAAATTCAAGTCGAACATGATGCCATTGGGGTCTTGGCAGTGTGACCAGATTGAAGATAATCTAGAGAAATCACTCAAGATTGATAAGAGAGGCTCTTTCTTGGATTGAATTGATTTGAATGCCATTATTGTTGTATACAAGTATACAATGATGAAATTAAAAATGCTACTAGGCATTCAAGAAAGGCTCTTAAAGTCTCAAGAATCAAATGAAATTCATTTTCAACATGCATGTTATAGGTCTTATTGTAAATCTATCCATGCATGTTTCATTTGAATAATTTGTTTATGCATTACCTTGCAATGTTTAATCACTCGATCCTCCTGTGAAACAACATATCTGCCTGGTGACGTATGAGCTGGATTAACCAGGGGTGCGTTTCCTGTACAACGACGTAACTCGCTGCTTCACTAGTACCATAGTACGATGCATCATTGAACAAATCAACTAGCTAGATAGTCACACGACCGTTTCCCTAAACCGTATTGTCTCAAACCTGTCGTTCAGCCACATTGGTGAACGAAGTCACGCAGGTGGTGGAGTAATAACTTCTTTAAATGAATCCATTTGAGATCGAATTAATGCTACATTTTTTTTTTTTTTGCAATAAATTACGGACATGGCATCTGAGGACTAATTCTCAATTTAGTTATTTTGCTTTATTTCCACATTCAATCATACAGTTCCTACATACCAGAGCACGTACGCAAATGCACACCCTTCAAAAACAGTGCTTAAAATCTCTTGACAACCTAAAATATGTAAATGACGTTTGTATATATTCGAAATAAAAGATATACATTGTACTTGTCAGTTTGCTTATTTTGCTCAAGATAACGATTTATTAAATTTTGTCATCATTCACTCACCCTCAGGTTGTTCCAAACCTGTATACATTTCTTTGTTCTGTTGAACACAAAGGAAGATATTTGGAAGAATGTTGTTTGTAACCAGGCTGCTTTGGGGCACCATTGACTTCCATAGTAGGAAAAAAAAATACTGTTCAATAAGTCAATGGTGGCCCAAAGCGGCCTGGTTACAAACTTTCTTCAAAATATCTTCTTTTGTTTTCAACAGAACAAAGAAATTTATTCCAGTTTGGAACAACTTGAGGGTGAGTAACTGATGACACAATTTTCATTTTTGGGTAAACTATCCCTTTAAGTCCACAGGTCATAAAAACAAGAGTAGTTTGAGATGCAGTTTGCGAATGTTCGTTTGAACTATGGTTTCGGGAAACACCAAATCGTTGAACTGTTAGTAATGACAGAAATTGCGACGTCAATTGGCTATCGATGCTTTTGGGAAACGCACCCCAGGTCATTGAAAAGAACTGACACGCAAGAATGTTTATTTTGTAGCTTTACTAACATTATCATTTTTGTATAGAAAAGAACCACATACAGATTCTTTAATAGATTTGTGTAAAAATAACAGCACCTTTCCTTTAAGAAATATTGTGTCAAAAATCATCTTCATATTGTCATAGAATGTGTTGAACTGTTTCCGAATGCCCCACTTAAGTTTTACTCTTCAGTATAGATGGGTAAAGTATAAGCTGGTAATGTGACACTTGTTCTCCAGTCTTCTTTTAATGTATGCTGCCCTGCATTGTTTCCCAGAATGCACTCCATCCCACCTGACTCTATGCATCTGTGTGCTGTTTGATTGATTTAAAACAGACACCATTGGTTGGTATTGGAGGATAATCTGACTTTGTACACTTCCAACAGACAGCTATAGTTCAGAACATAATGTATTCATTAAATACACACACACACCCTTTTAATGTTGTGTTGTAGTATCTGTTACTCCTGAGTCCTGTATAGGCAGGTATTCTGATTCTTGTGTCCTGACAATGCAGCCCATTCTTCAGAGGTCTTAGATTTTCGAAATGTGATATGCATGTGCCAGCAGCATTTTCTGATCTGTATCCTCTGTTTTTTGTGAGGACCTGTGCCATATGTATGTCCCGCAGCACAAAGAGGATCTTCTGTTTGAAATGTTTTTAACAGCCGCACTAGAGCTGCACGATTCTGGATAAATTGAGAATCACAATTTTGCTTCAGTCTATTTAAAATGTATAATTAATCTGAATTATTTAGAAAAAAAAAATGTTTAAATGAATGATGCAATGATTCACCCTTAAATACTTCATTTGTTTCATGATGAATCAGTGTTTTTGAACCACTCTCTTGAATGAATGATTCACTGACATGCATTTTTAAGTCACTTGTCGCCACCTGGTGGTGTATAGATGTAGATGATATAATCGTTATTTGAAGCGGCAAGTTACTTTCAAAAGATGATTTTGATCGCTTCTGTAGACATCAGTGTTTTATCTTTAAGGCCTGCTGAAGTGTCTTGGAACGCGCAGTATTATTCAATGTGTTGACGTCATTTTAACTGAAACGGGAATATATCGAACAGCCCCGCCCCTTTTTTAAAATAGCCAAAAGCGTTTTGTTTATATTACAGCTCAGCCAGAGCCGTTAAACTCAGTAAAACCTCTGTTTCCTTTTAATATCTAGCCATTTATCCTCCTAATCTCCTCTATATCACTTTCAAACACAGCATTCTGTGCAGAATTCAAATGGGTCCGATACCTTACGTGGTCTGAGCCGACTCGCGGATATGATCCACTCTGTGCTCTTGTGTCCCTGGGCCAGAGCGGACTGTGCTCGCGCTGCGGCAGTTCACATGACACTAACGCGAAAACGGACTTCATTCGCATCTATGGAAAGCATATTTACACTGTCTGAATCGTTCCCTATTCTCTATATAGTGCACTATGTGCCATTCACCAAACTAGTAAATGTGTGAACAAATGACCGATTTCAGCTGCAGCTTCAGCATCTGTTTATAGTGTAGGATGGGGCGGGACTTCCGATTCTAGAGAGCATTTGATTGGACAGAAGATTTGATGAGAATTTGAAGTGCGATTGTGATGTCATGTAAATCCGTGATCCATTTTAAGAAGTGAGAGACTAAGTTTTGAATGCTTATATCTCCTAAATGCGAATTTTGTCATTGTTTTGGAACACACCAGCTTATTCATAAACATAAGGCTAACATATTTATACTAAAAGCTAAACTTAAATTTTGATTTCAGGGGGACTTTAAATATAAATTTTAATCCCAGTACTTCTGTGATATGAATATTTATTACACAGATACTGTGTTTGAAAAGACTGCTGGTGAATCGGTTTCATAACTACACATGATAACTGCTGTCTCTGGGACCGCAGCAGTGCAGATCTGAATGTTCTGGTGTAATTTTATCACTTTTGTTTGTGTGTTGAATCTGTAGGGAAGCTGAAGGCTTCAAAGAGCAGGGAAACGCATATTATGTCAAAAAGGACTACGCTGAAGCTTTCAACTTCTACACCAAGGCCATCGGTAAGAACCCTTAAAAGTGTACTAGGCTGTCTGTCTAGTGTTTATACCGTTCTCATCGCATCTTCGCTGTCTGTAGGCATCATAAAGGCAATGCAAAAGATGTCTACACTAAGCTTTCTGTAGGCATCTTTTGCATTGCCTTTATGTGCTGGTTTTTTCCTACACGCTTCTGATTCATATGCTGCCCTCAGATTAGACTTAATGTTCACTCATAAGCACATGATTTCTCTTTTCTCCACACGTTTTCTTTGAAGCCATAACGTAATTACCCAAACAGATTTTGTCATAGCAACCACTTGTATTAGAAAGAAAAAGGTCACCAAAACCTATAACAGTTGTAACAAAAATAACCTTTTTACTCTTATTGTTTACTGAAGTGTCTGTCTACATCTTCTGTTTGTGTCCTTTTAACAGACCTGTGCCCGAAAAATGTCAGTTACTACGGCAACCGTGCAGCCACATTGATGATGCTGAGTCGCTACAGAGAGGCACTGGAGGACTCCCAGCAGGCTGTGCGACTAGATGACACCTTTATGAAGGTGAGGTGTCAAGGGTTGGAGCCCTTTTGACATTCTGAGCATTTAGGATCTCAAAAAGTTCAAGTTGGAGCCATGGTCTAGCTCAGGGTTTCCCTAAACTGAGGTTTATGAGGGAACTGCAGGGGGGTACGTGAGTTGATAGCTAATAATTAAAGGTGCAGTAGGTGATTCTCTACAGGAATTTTTTTTGTTATACTGGTTGAAAGTCTCATCATGTCCTGATAACAATCACTGTCAAACGTTCTAAATGTATTTTTTCTTTAAAATGTAAATTGTCTCTGGAGGGCATAGGGCTGATTGAAGGAATGGTCATCCAGTCAATATATTCGGTCCGAATGAAGTAATTCGATGTCCTACGCAAAGTATGTTTTTACATAACCTTGCGCACCCTGTTAACGCAGACATCGTTCATCATCAGCGCGTGTTATGCTATGCAGTTTATGTAGACAGACATCAGTCCGCAAACAAACAGCAGCCACCTTTTACAGCTCCTACCAAATCAAAATAACAAGCTTATGCTGCGTTCACGCCATAACTACTGTAATTAAGAGATGGCAACCCGTGACGTTCTAACCAGAGCTGTTCAGTCAGTCTCTGATTTATGCTTTTCTATGTCAACAGTATCAACACCGAAATGAATCTGCAAGAGTGAGGTACAAGCTCTCTAAGTTGTTTACGTTCATTGTTATTGTAATGTTATGTGCTTTGAGACATGAGGTAGTTTAACGCCATCTCTTGTGACGCTTTGCCAGCTGTCTGTGTGCGCGTTCTTGTGTTTTGGAGGAGGCGTGGCTTTGGACGGCATTTGCAAGGGAGGGAGGGATCGTATGCTTTCAATGCTAGCAGGCTAACGTTAGCATTTCCAGATCACCTACTGCACCTTTAATGATCTCGTAAAAGAATGTCAAGCATTAAAATAATTTTAAAATAAAAACGCAAATAAAATGCTTACTAAAAGAGATTTGTTTACCTGCATGTCATGTGACTGTTAAAGGGATAGTTCACCCAAAAATGAAAATTTGATGTTTATCTGCTTACCCCCATTGCATCCAAGATGTAGGTGACTTTGTTTCTTCAGTAGAACACAAATTATGATTTTTAAGTACAACCGTTGCAGTCTGTCAGTCTTAATGCAGGTCAATGGGAGCCCCATCTATAAGAGTCAAAAAAACATGCACAGACAAATCCAAATTAAACCCTGCGGCTCGTGACGACACATTGATGTCCTAAGACACGAAACGATCAGTTTGTGCGAGAAACCGAACAGTAATTCTATCATTTTTTACCTCTAATACACCACTATGTCCAACTACCTTGAGCGCACGCACGGCATCCGGTGCGTGAGGTGTGTAACGTTACGCGCTCTGGCGTAGTTTAAAGGATTAGTCCACTTTCAAATAAAATTTTCCTGATAATTTACTCACCCCCATGTCATCCAAGATGTTCATGTCTTTCTTTCTTTGGTCAAAAAGAAATTAAGGTTTTTGATGAAAACATTCCACTATTATTGTCCTTATAGTGGACTTCAATGGCCTCCAAACGGTTTAAGGTCAAAATTACAGTTTCAGTGCAGCTTCAAAGGGCTTTAAACGATACCAGACGATGAATAAGGGTCTTATCTAGCGAAATGATCTGTCATTTTCGAAAAAAATACAAACACAAAAAAAGCTTACGCTGTATGTCCTACGCCTTCCCTATTCAACTTACGGAAAATGCGTTGTGAAGTGAAGTTGTATAGGGAAGGCTTAGGACATACAGCTTAAGCTTTTTGAAGAATACAGAAAGTGGAAGCATGTGCAATGCGATCATTTGTGTTTGTATTTGAATTTTTTTAGAAAATGACCGATCGTTTCGCTAGATAAGACCCTTATTCCTCGTCTGGTATCGTTTAAAGCCCTTTGAAGCTGCACTGAAACTGTCATTTTGACCTTCAACTGTTTGGAGACCATTGAAGTCCACTATAAGGAGAATAATCCTGGAATGTTTTCATCAAAAACCTTAATTTCTTTTCGACCGAAGAAAGAAAGAGATGAACATCTTGGATGGTGAGTAAATTATCAGGAAAATTTTATTTGAAAGTGGACTAATCCTTTAAACTACGCCAGAGCGCATGTTACACACCTCGCGCACCGGATGCCGTGCGTGCGCTCAAGGCAGTTGGACATAGTGGTGTATTAGAGGTAAAAAATAATATAAATACTGTTCGGTTTCTCGCACAAACCGATCGGTTCGTGTCTTAGGACATCAATGTGTCGTCACGAGCCGCAGGGTTTAATTTGGATTTGTCTGTGCATGTTTTTTTGACTCTTATAGATGGTGTTCCCATTGACCTGCATTAAGACTGACAGACTGCAACGGTTGTACTTAAAAAATCATAATTTGTGTTCTACTGAAGAAACAAAGTCACCTACATCTTGGATGCCATGGGGGTAAGCAGATAAACATCAAATTTTCATTTTTGGGTGAACTATCCCTGTAACCGGCATCAGAGAACCGTGAATGTGTTGTTAAATTATTTAAATATTATTTTAAAATATCAGGGAGTACTTAAGTAAATATTAGTGATGCACTGAAATTCAGCAAATGAAAATTTTAGCTGAAACAGCAATTTTCAGTTTCGGCCAAAATGGTTTTGGAGGACTGAAATCTTTCACTGAAACAGTGAAATTTAAGATTTAATTTGTGCATCTTTTTGACTTTAAATGCTCCTTTTTTTTCTTTTTTTTTTTTTTTTATAAACCAAGAGCATTTGCTTTTAAAGATGTCCACAATCCACATCCATTTCATTTTATTTAGAAAATATAGCTCTAGAGAAGAGGATTTTGCTAAATATACACTAGCGTTAAAAAGTTTAGGGTTGGTAAGATTTTTAAAATAAGTCTCTTCTGCTCACCAAGGCTGCATTTATTTGATCAAAATACAGTAAAAACAGTAATATTGTGAAATATTAATATAACTTAAATTAACTGTTCTATTTTAATGTTTTAAGTTGTAATTTATCCCTGTAATGGCAATGCTGAATTTTCAACATCATTACTCCAGTCTTCATTGTCACATGATCCTTCAGAAATCATTCTAATAAATGCCGCCTTGTTGAGAAGACACTTCTTTCAAGTGTTTGTTTTTTTTTTTTTTTTTTTTACAGCCACTGTTTAAATGTTTACATTTAAACAACAGATTGTAGTAGGACAAATTCTATTATTAAAAAGGCCAATTTTTATATAGACTTATGTGCAATTTTAATGTTTGTACAACTCTGGTTTTAGTTGAATAAAATTGATTAAACAAATGTGATGAAATGGTTATTAAACTTTATTTTTGGTTTCTGTTTTTAATGAAAGCTTTAATTTCAGTTCAGTTAAATAGTAAAAAAAAAAAAAAAAATGTTGGTGCATCACTAATAAATATTATTGGTCAAAGGCGTTCGTCTGGGGGAAAAAAAAAAAGTTTGGAATGCATGAACTGATAATGTATATCTTGAATGCAATGCAAGTCGCATTGGATAAAAGCATCTGCCAAATGCATAGATGCACAATTTAAAAACACTCAAAAGCATGCTGACTACATTTACTCTATATTTTACATGACTCATCGTTATCATTCTGTTCCACAGGGCCACATGCGTGAGGGCAAGTGCCACCTGCTGCTTGGCAATGCTATGGCCGCCAGCCGCTGCTTACAGAAGGTTCTAGAGCTGGAACCAGACAACAGCCAGGCCCAGCAGGAGGTAGAGTGACCATAAATACCACTCACAGACACAGTCATGTCTCGTTGCAGACATCCATGATTTGGCAGGTGTCATTCAAAAGGCCTCTGACCTCCTGTGTCTCTTGCAGCTGAAGAACGCAGAGTCCATCTTGGAGTATGAGCGCATGGCTGAGATCAGCTTTGAAAAGCGAGACTTCAGGATGGTGAGGGTGTTCCTTGTTGCTCTTCTAGCTGCTGCCGGTCTGATTTACAGATAAATATATGACTGTCTGTCTCTCTGTAGGTGGTGTTCTGTATGGATCGGGCATTAGAGTCTGCATCTGCATGTCACAGGTTCAAGGTGTTGAAAGCAGAGTGTCTGGCGCTGCTGGGCCGCTACCCAGAGGCCCAATCTGTTGCTAGGTAATAGCATTACAGTATTATGGAAATTGTTTAGTAGTGGTCAACAAATATGGGGTTGTTCAAATGCCAATATTGATATCTAAAGAACATTAGCTTTAAAGGGACATGAAACCCTAAAACACATTTTTTTTTTTGTGTTTTAAAAGATATGTACAGGTTGCACAATGAAAACAACAATAGCATTCATTATTATTATTATTATTATTATTATTATTATTATTAAGGGGAAAGTGTTTTTTCAGAGCCATTTCGTTCTTCTGGTATAAAAAGCAAAGTTGAACTAATGTCACAAAAAGTGAGATATGCGTTAATCTGAAGTGGTTATTGGCTGGCTGTAAGTACACGTCTACGTCATCAGTTTCTGAGCTTTTCTTCGCATTCATTTATAAGACTGAACTCTTTTAATCCAGTCACTGTGCTGTATTATGCAAGAAATTACATTACAGCAGAGAATTCAAATGTTCGTTCACCTCTCCTGTTCAGCTTTGTGTTTGGCTACATGTCGTAAGTATGTTTCCTCAGTACAGTAGCACAAAAGTGTTGTTTGCATTTTCCCCATGATGTGATCAGACCTGGAGTTTGACTACCAATGAATGGAAGATATGACTAACAATATTTAATATGTTAGAACACGCGGTGCGTGCGTAAGAGCAGTTTAACAGCACTCACAGCGTGGGCAACAGTTCATATCCAGAACGGAGCAGGTGTGTTTCATGTTTTCACAGACGTATTTCGCATACTCTCCTGCTGCAAACATTAACCAGCACTGTATGTGCACACATTTCCTCATGTCGTTTTCAAATTAATTATATATATGTGCACATAAGGATACTAATACAGCCATACTTCTGATCTTGAACTCGGTGACACGATGGATTATTCTGAAGACAATGATGTAGACCGAAAATTCAAAAAAGAATGGACAAAAAGTAACTATGTCTTTATTCATTCTGTGTTGAACTTATGTATGTCATTTGTTTAGAGATTGTAGTGCTCGTGAATGCAGTTGGGTAGTAACAAAGTACATTTACTTTATGTTTACTTGAGTAAATTTTTGGAAAATTTGTATTTTTAAGAGTAGATTTAAATGCGGGTACTTTTACATTTTACATTTCTAATTGAAAAAAAAATGTACTTCGTTATGCTGTGCGATATTCCTTTCATTTTTATTTTAATGCAATGCGTGTTAAGACATGCGTAGGTTATTCTAAGTGCGCTGTCTCTCTTTTCTGGGGCATGAGCGATACCCCATTCACAAGTGAATCACTCTATTGAGTTAATTCTGTTCAAAGACTTCATCAAACAAGTTGGTGGAACTGTCTAAATTGGTTCGCGAATCAGTTTGAATTATTTGTTCCGTTCCCTGCACGCACTGAATCGTCTGAAGCGGTTTCTCACTTTGAGCCGTAACAGTAAATTTTAGAACATCAAGAGCGTTAGATATAGTGGTCGTTGACCTAGTCAATTGAAAGCAAATCTGTAAATGCATCCTATTGTTTGCCAGCAATGAAGATCTTTATTAATGAACATCTGCATATGCTGTCTGTGAACAAATCTACAGCTATAACATTCGTTTTCATTTCACAATACATTTTACAACCAAACCGATTATTATGCTAAGTACATGATAGCACTACTACAAAGTATTACAGTACCAGGATTTTGGACACCTTAATTTATACAATAAATACTGTACCATTGTTAACAGAGTATAAAATGGACATCCACCAACTCCTGTTTTGGCGTTTTTAGCTAGCTTCTTGTAGTTTTTTCATTGGATTCTTTTTTTTTTTTTTTTTTTTTTTTTTTTTTTACTCTTACTCAAGTAACTATTAAGATTATTACTTTTACTCAAGTAAACATTTCTATAAGTACTTGTACTTTTACTTGAGTACAGTTTTGGATACTCTACCCACCTCTGCGTAAACGTAATAAAAAATATTATTATAGGCCTGCAAAGTTATTATAAAAATATTATATAGGCCTGCAAAGTTATAACGCTGAATTGATATTTCTAAGAATAATTTATCAGAATGTATTTGATTTGTTCATGATAGTTGCTTGTAGTCCGTAATGAGTTTTTTGTGAGTTTGTTGTCGTAGTTATAGGGGTTCATTTATGTATTTAAAAAATACTAGTTATATTAAAAATAATCATTTTAATATTCAGTTGTCTGTATAATGAGTGTGTTGTAGGTCTGTGTTCTATTGGTTTTCTCCCCTCTTCACCCACTTTTCCACAGCTTTACACGCATATTTCTTCAGTCTTTTTCAAATCTGAGGTGTGAACAGCCAGACTAAAACAGGGGGGTTTCATGATTCTTTAACGTTTACATAAAATGGTTCAATGATAGCAAATGAAACGCATCAAATTTCTCTTAAAAGCCCATTAACAGAAAGTGTCCTTTTTAAAAAAAAAAAAAAAAAAAAAGCTTACCAGGAAAACAGCCTTTGGTTCTGATCTGTATCAGAACCAAAGGCCTATATATGCTTATTTAGCAAAGATACATTTAATTGATATAGTGACAAATCTTTTATAACATTAATAATGTCTTCACTATTTCAAATAAATGCTGTTCTTTTGAACTTCTTCAGCATTGATGATGATAATAATAAATGTTTCTTGAGCAGTGAATCAGCAGTGTATGTGGGAAAAAATGTTGGTCTATGTTAATGTTTTATTACTATGCTAAATCATTGGCCAAGCTGCTTGATCAGCCAAGCACAAGTCTGAATATTCAGACTGTACATTTTCTATATATTATAGCCATTGTATCAACTGTTGCCCACATTGTTTTTTTTCATCGTTCATTGAAAAATCCATATCATTTAGCCAATAATGTATTTTTTTTTTTTTTTTTTTTCCTTTTTTTTCTGACTCTTGCTGTTTTGTACCTTCAGTGACATATTGCGGATGGATTCCACAAATGGCGATGCCCTCTACGTGCGGGGATTATGTCTGTACTATGAAGACTGCATTGATAAAGCTGTGCAGTTTTTCATTCAAGCACTGCGCATGGCACCAGACCATGAGAAGGCCCGTCTGGCCTGCAGAGTAAGTGCAGCATTACTTTGGAGTTTTAACTGATTGCGTCTGAGAATTCAAATTAAATGTGCCGTGTCTGTGTTTTTCTGTTGTAGAATGCTAAAGCCCTAAAGGCGAAGAAAGAGGAAGGCAACAAAGCTTTTAAAGAGGGCAGCTATGAGGAAGCATATGACCTATACTCTGAGGCGCTGACCATCGACCCAAATAACATCAAAACCAACGCCAAGCTATACTGCAACCGAGCCACTGTTGGATCCAAGGTCAGCCTTTGATTTACTTCTTGTTTTGGAGTTGTACTTGTGTATATTTTGTTTGAATGCATTCTCAGTGTTGGAGTGCCCCACAAGGCCAAACACAAGACCTTTTTCCTGTTCTGAAACTGGGTCAAGTGTGTCTCTCTCATTTTTGTCTTTGTTTCTCTCTCTCTCTCTCTCTCTCTCTCTCTCTCTCTCTCTCTCTCTCTCTCTCTCTCTCTCTCTCTCTCTCTCTCTCTCTCTCTCTCTCTCTCTCTCTCTCTCTCTCTCTCTCTCTCTCTCTCTCTCTCTCTCTCTCTCTCTCTCTCTCTCTCTCTCTCTCTCTCTCTCTCTCTCTCTCTCTCTCTCTCGTGTCTTCAGTTAAACAAACTGGAGCAGGCCATTGAGGACTGCACAAAGGCTATTAAACTGGATGAGACCTATATTAAGGCTTATTTGAGAAGAGCCCAGTGGTAGGTTTGTAGTTCTTTCTACCCACTTTAAAAGGTTGTTTTTCTGTTATGTTAATCTGTGCATTTTGTATTGTAGTTACATGGACACACAGCAGTATGAAGAGGCTGTCAGAGATTATGAGAAGGTTTATCAAACAGAGAAGACTAAAGGTGTGTGTGTGTCCATCTTGATTGTACATCAAAATGATTTCATGTCCCTTAAAGATGTGCCAAATCTCACTTCATCTGTGGTGTTTTTCAGAACACAAGAACCTGTTGAAGAACGCTCAGTTAGAGCTGAAGAAAAGCAAAAGAAAAGATTATTATAAGGTTCTGGGGGTGGATAAAAACGCCACTGAAGATGAAATCAAGAAAGCCTACCGCAAACGAGCGCTGATGCACCACCCGGGTACGTATTTAATTGAAAGAATCCCAGCGTTTTCTCCTTATACAATCTATATCTGCAAATTCCCATGACATTACTCATAAATCTGTTCTATAATCAGTACTGGGAGCACCAGCATGTAGGAAAGTCCTCAAGTTGTTTTTTCTTTCTAATTCTCTAATGCAGTCTCTCTGTTGTATTTTTCAAAGACCGACACAGTGGAGCGAGTGCTGAGGTGCAGAAAGAGGAAGAGAAAAAGTTTAAGGAGGTGGGAGAGGCCTTCACTGTGCTCTCTGACCCCAAGAAGAAGTCCCGCTATGACAGCGGCCACGACCTGGAGGATGATGACATGAACATGGGTCTGTCTCCATCACACATTCAGGCTCTTGTTCTTTCTCTTTCTGTCAACAACATTTTTTTTTTTTTTTTGAATATGAATTTCACTACATTTAATGTTTTATGCTTTATTACTTAGTACTGTTGTTAAGTTTTATGTGTAACTTAAGCTTAAATGAACAAAACTTGCATCTATGTTGGCATGTGGTGATTAATGATTTTACGTGTCTTTTTTTGTTTTTGTTGTCTTTCAGACTTTGATGCCAACAACATCTTCAAAGCGTTCTTTGGTGGCCCCGGTGGGTTCAGTTTCGAAGGTAATTCATGTAAGGCAGTGCTTTTTTTTACTTCTCTTCATAATCATTCATTATTCAGATGTTTAGACTGAACGATAAACCATTGAATTACACTAGCGTTCAAAACTTTGGGGTCGGTACGATTTTAAAATGTATTTGAAAGACTTTCAATTTTGCTCACCAAGAAATCGTTTAATTAATCAAATACATTTTACATTGTGAAAATATTTCACAATATTGGTTTTCTATTTTAATGTATTTTAAAATGTAATTTATCCCTCAGATGGCAAAGCTGCCATCACTCCAGCATCATTACTCCAGTCTTCAGTGTCACATGATCAGGCAGAAAACATTCTAATATGCAGATTTGATGCTCAAAAAACATTTCTTATTATTAGTCCTTATTGTCAAGCCCTGTCCAGTGCAGTGGCACAGTAATCGCATGCCGTTTTCCTGTAATAAAGTAGGAAACAACTTGTACTTTTTCTTACATATACAATTTAGTTTTAATCCAAATGATGCATGTGTGCTGAGTGAGCGATCAGCAGTCAAGAGCATGAAACAGCGCTCTCTTTTACTGTCAGTTGATGTTAGTAATATGTGCCTTGTTTTACTTTCTTTGCTCTTGACATATCCAACCGAACTACAAGCTTTACATAAAAAAAAATCCGACGTATGTGGAAAGAGATGCGCTCGACAAGCTCTTGCGTCTGTGCCACTGCGCGCTCAATCCACTCCATGTGTTTGTCTCCATGTCTATATAGGCATGAATATTAATTTGTTTTATTGTTCTATTAATTAGATGCATTTACTTCATAGACATCCTTCTCTGAGAACTATATACAATATACTCTTGTCTTCCCAGTTGTCCACTTCCTTTGTCTGGACATAAACACTGTAACGTTACATATGCTGTGTAGTATCGAAGCATTTTATTGAGTAAAGGCCAGTTCACACTAAGAACTAGAGTGTTGTCAAAAGTACCGACTTTAAAAATGTGATGCTTTGAGCGGTGTTGAGCGGATTCGTAAACGCCTCTGATTGGCCGTTGTGTTGATGTGCTCATTGGATATGTCTGTGATTGGCTTCAATGATCAACGCTGTAAAAACGTTGTAAATAGTCATCAATGACGCTCTTCACTGAGCGCTTACACAGATACACACGGGAGAGTTTGAAAGCGGGTGTCTATCGAGGACCAGTCCGCCAATCACGATACGATGAGCATGTGAACACAATGGCCAAAAGAGGTGTTTACGAATCCGCTCAAATTTCAGTACCGATTGGTACCAAAGTCAGTACTTTTGACAACTCTACTAAGAATGATAACTATAAAGATAACGATAAAGATATAGTTCTAAAAATCATTCTGAATATAATATAATAGCAGAGTCCACGCCACCGCGATAACGATATAGAGAAACGATATTGTTGGGATCACTTTCGGAACGTTTTTTTCTAGCTGTTGAACGATAAAACACTGACAGCCAATCAGAATCCAATCTAATTTAAGTGCTCGCGCAGTTAAAATGGCAAACGCCATTGCGGAGAAGTTAATCGCAGAGGTCCAGAAAATGCCACCACTGTTTGACAATTCAAACCCCCTTTTCAAAGATACATTTAAGAAAATGGATATGGAAAACAATTGGTCATACCCTCAGAATAAATGGTGAGAAGTATTAATGATGAGTCATTATGCCAGGCTAGCAAACATTGTAACATAATTACCTCAGGTATCCAGCGCTAGTTTCGAAAACATGTTGTCTTGCTTTCTTTGAAGCTGCAGTGAAAAAGACTAGGTGTTGTTTTTATTCATCTATTGACTTCGTCAGCTAAATTCACTGTTAGATTAGATCGATTACACTAGCTATTCACTCGAAACATAGCATGCTGAGGACATCTGCTGGTTAAAGCCATGTAAATGCAACAAGAACGGCAAAAACATGTTGAACACTTTGAAACCGCAGTGCGTGAGATTAGAATAAACAGACTGTTATCGTTCATTGGTGTGGACGCAAATATAGTTATCGTTATAGTTCTCGTTCTTGGTGTGAACGGGCCTTAAGAGTACATGAGCGCACTGTCACTTGATTAATTAAATGCATCCTTTCTGAATAAAAATTAATTTATTTAAAAAAGAAAATCTTACTGACCCCAAACTTTTCATGTTATGTGTACATATCTTAAATTAAGGCAACAATAAAAATACTGTATCTGCAATGATTTTTGTAGCTCATTAGTAATTCATAACATTTACTTCACTTCTTCTTTTTTTTCATAGTCCCTTAACATTTTGTCCCTCTTCTTTTTTTGTTCTGCAGCATCTGGACCAGGAAATTTCTTCTTCCAGTTCGGTTAGCTTGGCAGATTCCAGCATGTATGCAGTAGTTCCACAACCCCTGAATTCCCCTGAACCGGACTGCTCCCCTTCATCCCTGCTCTCTGATGTACTACTACACTCTGGTGTAACGGTCCTTCGGGCCCCACAGTTGGACCTGCGTCTGTGCCATTGACTTGTTTTACTGCTTACGCACAAAGACAACAACGGCAGGGGCATGACCATTCTGTACCAGAAAAACAACATGATGCATTGCACAATTCTCTCTCTGATCAGTGTCCTTTTTGGCCCTTGTAATCCAGCTCTAGTTTTATTTCGTTTTTTATTTTTAATCTACTATATCGAATGTACCCGACTGCATTGTCATTTTCACATTCATTATTTTGAAAATCAATTTTGAATTTTTCAGTTCTCAAAAGCTGCGACCACAAATTGAGTTGATGTTGGGGGGGAACATAAGAAGGCAAATCTGCCTGCCGTTTCTCCCTGACACTGCATAGGAGTACGTAATACTCTAATTTCATTTCCCATCAGCCCCCTAGACAGCCCCTCTACCAAGCCTTTTACTGATTCACATAGTCCAAATCCAAAGGAAGTCAGAAAAAACACGGGTTATTTCAAGAATTCATTACTGCTAGTGACATATAGATTGTTTAAATGTGTATAAAGCCAGAATTCACACAGATATATTTATGCAACATTGCAAACCATTTTAAAGACCTCGGTAAATATATGTGAATGCAGTGCCTCATGCCAAAACTCATCGTAAGAATAACGCTGGTTCTCATTCGACAATTCCCGGCATGCATTTGGATTGTTGGACTACTGCATACAGAGGTTCAGGGAGAGCGAGTTCATTGGAGCACCTGTTGGCCAGGCCCCTCTCTGTAAGGTTCATTTGTCAATGTTGCCATTCAACCCTTTGCTGCATTGTACATTTTACTGGAATGTAAAGTGTTTCTTTGTGTTGATAGTTTATGACTGTTTAATTTTTTTTAACTATGAAATACACTCACTTTTTTGATATGTATATTTATTGTAAATTCGCTGGATGTGAGCTTCGGACGGATGGGTGATCTTTAAATACACTAGGATCTGCACTCTTATAGGTTAAACCCAGGGAGAGACTAGCACTCTTATCATCTTCTGAATTAGAGAGCCTCCGGAGGGAATAATGTCAGAATTGATCTGGTTATTTGTGGACTCACACACAGTGTATGTAATATTGATCTATGTAAACTGCAGGCATGATCAGTGAGCCATGTTTGGTGATCTCTCCCATTTTAATTAAATGTTCCTTGTTTATTTGACCTGACCGTGTACTAAAACGTTTTGTCTGGAATACTTTCATATTGTTTATCTTGAAAGATCTTCAGTGTATTCAAACGTCAACGTCCATGCTGACTTTGCTCACTCCGCTGGAACAGTCTTGACTATGGACCGTTTTTAAAAAGCCATGTAAATAAAGTAAGCCTCTTTCTGTTTTCCCCTTCACCAAAGGCTTAACTTCTCTGTCTCTGTTTACTACATTGTATATTTTTTTTTTTTTTTTTTTTTTTTTAAGGATTAATTTACGTCACCAGGGATGCTCACAATCTATTTTTATTAATATATTTTAAAATTAATGTATCTTTTATAGAAACGTATGTCGAGCGAAATATTATTTTAGACGTTATACCTAAGCGTTTAAGATTGAATGACGTCGCATGCCAATCAAAGTTCCTAACAGTTCATTGGCCCCACTGGGTTTTGTTAGGAGAGTTGCTAGGATACGAGCGGACGGGACGGTCCTTTACTAAAACTGCTCTTATTGATGTGTACTGAAAGGTTTCGATATAATTCTGCTTAGAAGAATACGATTAAAATGTCTGATAAGGAGGAAGAACAAGGGCCGAAGAGTACCTTTACCACTTACATGGCTGAAGGTGACCAGCTGTTTCAGAAGGGAGAGTATGTCAAAGCTATCGAGAGCTTTTCCATGGTAAGCTAATAACTATGAGACAACACATATTACATCGCTTACATTCAGATGACATTAAACTGATTTATTTTACGTTTTACAAGAGGCTTCTCTGTTATCCAACAGGCTTTGAGTTTACAGCCGGATGATAAGAACTGTCTGGTCGCCAGATCCAGGTGTTATGTGAAATTAGGTGATGCAGAAAGCGCGCTGAAAGACGCCGAGACCTCCCTCAAAGACAACAAAAACTACTTCAAGGTGTGTTTATCTGTGGCGTTAGCTTGTTTTTTTTCCCCCTCATCATTTGGTCCGAAAGGTCCCAGCAGCTAACTACAGCTTTGAGTTACTGTGTATGTGTGCCTGTAGTAAGACACTTGTCCTGAAGGGGGCATTGTTAACCAGATGATGATGATTCGGTGTCAGAAAAAGTGACATTTATATTACAAGCACGTTTTTGAACGCAGATAGTACTGAATATACGGTTTAAAATTAACTCTATCCCCCGGTTTCACAGACAAGGCTTAAGCTAGACTAAAATGCGTGTTTGAGCTGTTTTAACCGAAAGCAACTTGTACTGACATATCTTAAAATATGCCAGTGCCATTGTTTTCTCAAGATGCACACAAGTAATGTTTTTATTTTTTATTTTATTTTTTTTTCCTCTTTTTTTTCTAGTGTACGTTTATAAAAGCTATTTAAATATCCTAATTGAGCTAAGGCCTAATCCTTTTAGGGTAAGCCCTGTCTGTGAAACCGGGCCTAAAAGTTTTGAGGCAAAAACAACACATGGCCATGAAACATGACAGACTCTACATGTGAGGGGAAAATCCACTAAAATGGTCGAGAGGTTAGTTATGTGGAAAGTGTAGCTTTTTCAGATGACCCTTAACTTGGTATTTTGTATGTTTTGCAATGAAATTCGTGAACCGTGAACTGGCTTAAGTGTCTGAATACTTTTTGGGGCTACTATATAAACCCTCCTAAAAATAATAGTGTTCAATGGCATCAGTAAAAGCACACCTGAATTATCAGTTGTTATCAAAGGTTTGGGGTCAGTAAGATTTTAATTTTAAAGAGAATTTTCAAAGAAATTAATGTCATTCAGCAAGGATGCATTAAATTGATCAAAAGTTATAATAAAGACTTTCATTTTTACAAAAAAAAAATTCAAATAAATTAATTTTCTATGCAATCAAAGAATTATCACAGGTTCAACAAAAATATTAAGCAGCACAACCATTTTAACATGGATAATAATAAATCTTTCTTAAGCAATATCAGCATATTATAATGATTTCTAAAGGATCATGTGACTGAAGACTGCAGTCTAAATTTTCAATATATCCTAATCATTTTTAACATGTATTCATTACTTCAATAAGCTCATTGTTTCTAACTTAAATTATTACATTGTTTAAATTAAAACATTGTTAGCTAACTGCGTGATGTATATGTACATTTCTGAAATTTATACTTAGACACAGTCACGTCCGATAACAGATCACCGTACATTGTAATGTAGACACATGCATTTTCTGTAAAGCTGCTTTGAAACGAGATGTAATGTAAAAAGCGCCATACAAATAAACACGAATTGAAGTGAATGTGGAGTAATGATGCTGAAAAATTACATTTCAAAATTGATTAAAATATTAGATACAATTATTTTGTAGTAAATTGTAATAAAATTTCACAATATTCCTGTTTTTACTGATCAAATAAATGCTAACAGGTAACCTCTGATTCTCATTCGATCTCCATCCTGTCTGCTGCAGGGTCTGTATCAGAAGGCAGAAGCCCTCTACACTATGGGCGATTTTGAGTTTGCATTGGTCTACTATCACAGAGGCCATAAGCTACGTCCGGAGCTGCAGGAGTTCAGACTGGGAATCCAGAAAGCTCAAGAGGCAATCGACAACTCAGTGGGCAGTAAGTCCTTAGACACAACGTGAGAAATGAGGTGGTCATATTTTGGTTACACAGCAAAGAGACTTGAGTTACTTTATAAAAGATTTCAAAACCCACATCCACCTTTCTCTCCACAACCTAAAAGGTCCTTCCTCTGTGAAGTTGGAAAATAAAGGAGACCTGTCTGTCTTCCACAAGTCTAATGGGGTGAGCTTTCTCTCTCTCTCTCGCTCTCTCTCTCGCTCTCTCTCTCGCTCTCTCTCTCGCTCTCTCTCTCGCTCTCGCTCTCTCTCGCTCTCTCTCTCCCTTCTGTTATACCACCTGCCCCGTCACTCACCCTACCATTGTTTTTATTTCACCTTTATATTCATTTTAGCAGTTAGTAATGCATATTTGTTTGTTTGATACAATCCCAAAGGTTCATCCCAAGCATTTGAATCATTCTCATAAGGAATCCAAAAAGCATGGTCAGAAGATGGGCAAATATGAAAAAACAGCTAAGCAACTTCTGGGAGAACTGTACAGTGACAGAGAATACTTAGAGAAACTTCTTCAAGATGAGGGTGTGTGTGTGTGTGTGTGTGTGTCTGTCTGTTTTCATGGGTTTTTAGGACTTGTTTGCATCTATGAGGGTGCATATTCTTTATAAAGTATGGCAATCTGCTCCCATACAGATCTTATAAAAAGTAAGATAAGAACTGGAGAGCGTGTGCAAGATCTGATCGTAGGCTGCATCTCATATCTGGACACGCGGACGGCATTCTGGCAGCAGCAGAAGCCCATCTATGCTCGTCAGCGAGACCGAAAACTAATGCAGCAGCAGTGGAACCGGGTTCAACACAAGCCCCCCTCAGACCCCACCCGATATGTCCTCACCAGTCTGGAGGACATTGACACAGGTGAACCTCTGCAGAATTTGAGAGGGGTCAAAGTTGCATACTCATGTTACACATGGAAAACCATACACTACCATCAAAATTGTGGCTCAGTACGATTTTTTAAATTACGCATCCAAAATTAAGTTTGTTTACGTAATATATGTGTGTGTACTGTGTATATTATTTATTATGTATATATAAATACACACATGCATGTACATATTTAACAAAAATATATTTATATATGAAATATTTATATGTAATATAATATGTATACATGTACATTTTCTTAAATAAATAGGTGTGTGTGTGTGTGTGTGTATTTACATATACATAATATACAAACCCGATTCCAAAAAAGTTGGGACACTGTACAAATTGTGAATAAAAAAGGAATGCAATGATGTGGAAGTTTCAAATTTCAATATTTTATTCAGAATACAACATAGATGACATATCAAATGTTTAAACTGAGAAAATGTATCATTTTAAGGGAAAAATAAGTTGATTTTAAATTTCATGGCATCAACACATCTCAAAAAAGTTGGGACAAGGCCATGTTTACCACTGTGTGGCATCCCCTCTTCTTTTTATAACAGTCTGCAAACGTCTGGGGACTGAGGAGACAAGTTGCTCAAGTTTAGAAATAGGAATGTTGTCCCATTCTTGTCTAATACAGGCTTCTAGTTGCTCAACTGTTTTAGGTCTTCTTTGTCGCATCTTCCTCTTTATGATGCGCCAAATGTTTTCTATGGGTGAAAGATCTGGACTGCAGGCTGGCCATTTCAGTACCCGGATCCTCCTCCTGCACAGCCATGATGTTGTAATTGATGCAGTATGTGGTCTGGCATTGTCATGTTGGAAAATGCAAGGTCTTCCCTGAAAGAGACGACGTCTGGATGGGAGCATATGTTGTTCTAGAACTTGGATATACCTTTCAGCATTGATGGTGCCTTTCCAGATGCTCATGCCACATGCACTCATGCAACCCCATACCATCAGAGATGCAGGCTTCTGAACTGAGCGCTGATAACAACTTGGGTTATCCTTGTCCTCTTTAGTCCGGATGACATGGCGTCCCAGTTTTCCAAAAAGAACGGCAAATTTTGATTCGTCTGACCACAAAACAGTTTTCCACTTCGCCACAGTCCATTTTAAATGAGCCTTGGCCCAGAGAAAATGCCTGCGCTTCTGGATCATGTTTAGATATGGCTTCTTTTTTGACCTATAGAGTTTTAGCCGGCAACGGCGAATGGCACGGTGGATTGTGTTCACCGACAATGTTTTCTGGAAGTATTCCTGAGCCCATGTTGTGATTTCCATTACAGTAGCATTCCTGTATGTGATGCAGTGCCGTCTAAGGGCCCGAAGATCACGGGCATCCAGTATGGTTTTCTGGCCTTGACCCTTATGCACAGAGATTGTTCCAGATTCTCTGAATCTTTGGATGATATTATGCACTGTAGATGATGATGATAACTTCAAACTCTTTGCAATTTTTCTCTGAGAAACTCCTTTCTGATATTGTTCCACTATTTTTCGTGCCCATCTTGACTTCTGAGAGACACTGCCACTCTGAGAGGCTCTTTTTATACCCAATCATGTTGCCAATTGACCTAATAAGTTGCAAATTGGTCCTCCAGCTGTTCCTTATATGCACATTTAACTTTTCCGGCCTCTTATTGCTACCTGTCCCAACTTTTTTGGAATGTGTAGCTCTCATGAAATCCAAAATGAGCCAATATTTGGCATGACATTTCAAAATGTCTCACTTTCAACATTTGATATCTATATTCTATTGTGAATAAAATATAAGTTTGAGATTTGTAAATTATTGCATTCCTTTTTTTATTCACAATTTGTACAGTGTCCCAACTTTTTTGGAATCGGGTTTGTACACAGTACACACACATACTGTATATTATGTAAACACAAACTTTTATTTTGGATGCGATTAATTGCTTGACAGGACTATTTTTGAAATAAATATTTTATGCTCATCAAGGCTGCATTTATTTGATCATATTGTAAAATATTATTACAGTTTAAAATAATTTGCATTTGAATATATTATAAAATGTAATTTATTCGTGTGATGGCAAAGCTGAATTTTCAGCAGCATCACTCCAGTCTTCAATGTCACATGACCCTTTCTGAAAATTATTCTAATACACTGATTCTGTGATTTGGAAGAAATATTTCTTCTTCTTATCAATGTTGAAAATGGTTGTGCTGCTTAATATTTTTTGTGGAAATCATGATGCTTATGATTACTGGACTGTCACTTTTGATCAATTTAATGCACCCTTGCTGAGTAAAAATTCTTACCGACCCCAAACTTTCGAACTGTATGTGAAGTGTATGCAGATGATTATTAGCTAACTGACGAATAACTGACCTATGACAACCTGGAAATAATGTGGGAATTATGATCCTAATTATTCTCTAGGGCACGCCACAATGTTTGTGTTAGAAGACCAGTCACATAATGCACCCAGCTAATTATTTGAATAGTTAATAGTGTTTGCTAAGGACATTTGAACAACAATACATCAAATGTTGCTACTTGCTGAGAAGTGCCTAAACTGCATTCATATTTACTGTTGTTTGGTGAATTTCCATGGGTGAAATCCTGTCATTTCAAAGGGAATACACGCAACTCTGGAATTTCACATGAGGGTGAAACCCAGATTTCGCAAGGTATTCACCATGTTGACCAACAGAAAGCTGCTTGGTTTGAAAGTAACTTCTGTGAAATTTCACTGAAATTACAGCACCTTAAGAGATCAGGCTTATGATTTCTGCCTGGTGGACAATAAAACAGGCCAGAAAATCACATAGACTCATAGAAACACTCAGAACACCTTAACAACGTTCTGGTATCGCATGACTTTTGGATGGGCAAGCATTTTCAGAAAATGTTTTATGTTATTGGATTTATGAGAATTATTTGTTTAATTGGCAGCCTTGAGTGCAGGCAATGCAGAAGGCGGCCTGAAGAAGGCCCGTGAGCTCATGAAGGCGGTGAAGGAATGGTCTGAGAAGGTGCTGCCCAATAAGAGAGAAGTGCTTGGGAACCTGCACAGCTGCATTGGTAGAGTCTGGGATTCTCATCTGCCTAATACTTAAATATATAACATCAATAGCACAAGAATCAGAGATACAAAACTCTTTCTCTTATGTTCTGTGTAGGCAATGCACTGATGGATCTTGGGAATATGGACAAGGCTCTGCATCATCATGAGAAAGATCTGGAGCTGGCCAAGAAAGGGTGAGCGCTCACGAGAGTAGGCACACAACCTTTCTGTTTTTCTTGGTTGGTTAATAAACTACAATTCATCAGGTGTGTTTGGTTTGTGCTTCGTGTCATAGCGACCTGACGGACAGTAAATCCAGGGCTCTGGACAACATTGGCCGTGTTTACGCACGGATTGGAAAGTTCCAACAAGCTATAGAAGTGTAAGCGCGTTTGCCTTTAATTAATGTTTACTTTGGTGTTTATGTACACAGACAAGTCTATTGCAATAGTCATTTTGTTTTGTTCTGTGTGTGTTTATATATGTGTTTGCATAGCTGGGAGGAGAAGGTGCCTTTAGCATGTGGCGGGTTAGAGAAGGCCTGGTTGTTCCATGAGATTGGCCGCTGTTACCTTGAACTGAAGCGCTACGGCGAAGCACGAGACTATGGCTCCCGCTCGCTCACGGCCGCCGATGACATCAGTGATGAGAAATGGCAGCTCAATGCCAGTGTGCTCATGGCGCAGGCCGAATGTGAGTCCAAACTACATCGCCCAGAACCCCAGGAAGTCAGCGGTTTAATGCACTTTGTGACCATGAATAATCTGATTTCCCACAATGCTCAGAATCAATAAGAAGTTAATGTGGTCGTTATGTATATTTGATCTACGCCATGCTGTGCGATTAGATCATTTTGCATCCTCTTTCTCTCTTACACAGTGAAGATGGGTAACTACAAGGCCAGTGTGTTACACTTTGAGAGAGCACTGGACCGGGCAAAACTGCTGCAGGACGACTCTGCCAGCGAAGCCATCCAGAAGGTCAACACAGACATTCCTATCCTGCTCTCTCACTCTCTCCCTCATCCCTCTCACCATCCATCTCGCGTGTGGCCTTTTCTATCCTCCCATTTAAGCTACAGTAAAATGACTGAGATTCTAAATCGCACAGGATTGTTTCTGTGTATGTCACAGAGGACCAATATGGCAGTTTGACCAAAGGTGTGGTCACATTTACCATTGTTCGGCTAATGTTTTTAGGTGAAATCCAGTCATTTCAATAGGAGTTCATGCGATCGAAAATTTTGCAAAATTTCCCTATGCAGATTTTGCATTGGGTTTAAATTGGTCACACTATGCTTCATACATCACTACTACAATGGAATTTTGCCCGAAATTTCACTAATGTGACCACACCTTAAAGGGATAGTTCACCCAAATATAAAAATTATCCCATGATTTACTCGCTCTCAAGTCATGCTAGGTGTATATGATTATCTTCTTTAAGATGAACACAATCAGAGATATATTTAAAAAATATCCTGGTTCTTCCAAGGTTTATAATGGTAGTGAATGGGGACCTGTTTTGAAGCCCAAAAAAATTCATCCATCCATCATAAAAAATAATCCATACGACTCCAGGGGGTCAATAAAGTGAAGCGATGGGTTTTTGTAAGAAAAATATCCATATTTAAAACTTTATAAAATAAAATAATTAGCTTCTGTCAGATGACCGTACACATACTGCGCAAGTCGACTTGCACCGAACGAGTAACCCCTGGCGCGATGTATGACGCAGGATGTTGTAGAACGTGATGTAAGACACAGGCTTAGACACATCTCGCCGTTCAAACAAATAGGGCTGTGCAACAAACTCAAGCTCCTCCTCTCTTATATCAAAATCCTCCGACATTTCTCTTTAACATTTCTCATTTTAGATTTCTAACTTGTGACCGGTGTTTTGTTTTGCTCTCTCCTCTGAGCTTCCACGTTTGTCATTACGTCATGCGTCGGGTCCGCCGTAAATAAATGAGTACGCCTCAAGCTAGAGTCTGCCGGAAGCTAGTTATTATAGTTAATAAAGTTATAAATATTGATATTTTTCTTACAAAAACCCATTGCTTTGGTTCAGAAGGCCATTATTAACCCCCTGGAGCCATATGGATTATATTTACGATGGATGGATGCATTTTTTGGGCTTCAAAACAGGCCCCCCATTTACTATCATTATAAAGCTGGTTAGAGCCAAGATATTTTTAAATATATCTCTGACTGTTTTTGTCCAAAAGAAAATAGTCATATACACCTAGGATGGCTTGAGGGTGAGTAAATCATAGGATAATTTTCATTTTTGGGTGAACTATCCCTTTAAGTCTCACACCTTGCAAGTCTGCAAAATTTTTACTAAAATGTTATTTACAGTACTATTTTATGACTACTTCTGGCTAGTAATATTAGGCAATGTCTATCCTGTAAAATTCCCTTGACTGTCAGTTTAAATCACGCTCATTTAAAATGGGACATAACCTGATATGAGGAAGCAACATTTGATAAAACATGCTTCACTTCCATGTTAATAAGAGTTTCTGTCATAACTAGCTGCGTCAGGAAACACTATAATTTGTCTTTCACTTAGTTTCTTCTTCTATGGCACCACACCATATAGCTTGTGCATATTAAACATGTATTACGTTTAGAAGCTAAGAAACATCTATTATATGACAAAACCGTGACTTGGGAAAACAATGCAGAAGATTCTGCTTGGAGGAGCATTTTAGAAGTCATGAAAATTAAAATTTATTATAATGTCATCTTAGTTTTATGCCAGGAAAACAGCTGTTCTGATTGGCTGTTACATTGCGCACATTACGTCACTGGATTCTTGTTGCGTTGTGCGTAGTTAGTGCATGGTGACAGAATATTTATCAATACTAGTTCCTTTGTCATAATATGAACTGATAATTGTAATATTTACAAGCACTCATTGATCAGTTTTCATTTTTTGCATGTTATCTGATTCTTGACTATCCCGTTGCTCTAATTTCATATTTCTTCATGTTGCTCTTTTTTGACCCACTTTAATCAATTCCTCAATTTCTCGCCCTGCAGGCTCTTCGTGAAGCAAGACACAGAGTGACTCCGTAAGACGAGAAACCCCTTCTGAATAAAATGTCTGCAATCCACCTCCAAGACAAGTCAGAACTAATGCATCCTTACTAGTGGAATAAAATCTGCCTGAAGAACATTTTGCTGGATTGAATTCTGGTGTCATTGGTTAAGGATTACTTTATGACTGCCTTCTGTTTCCATATGGTAAAAAGATGTTTTGCATAGTTTTACATAAACAGACTGTCACAGTTTCAGAGGTATAGCAAATCATGTTTGATATTTGTGATGCAGTGTCCAAGTGATGTTGCCCAGATCCTGTTAATGTATGCCAATAGACACACACTTGTGCTCTGACCCTCTGTTGATATAGAGAAATACTCATAATCCAAACATGGGTTTGAACTGAAAATCATTAAAATTAGTTTAGAGTTGTCCTCTTAATTAAGTTTACACTCCAATCTATTGAGTCGATGTTGACTTTGAGTATGTGCTCATCAAAAATGAACACAAGTATGTGCCCTGACAGACTGCGTATATGAATTGCTGTCAGTTTTTATGTGTGTGAGAGAGTATGTTTGCGCGGGTTACATCTGCTAATTATGTGAATGCACCACAAACACTTGTGAGAAAGTGGTCGCAGCCAACCTGCATTTGTGCGGAACTCTACAATAAGCTGAAGCAGCGATTCTTGACTGCAAAACATGTCAGTGCAATGTCAAAACGCATAACCACTCAGCGGCCCATCATTCATTTCACACGTCCCTCACAGACATCAACAAGTCATAACATGCACTCATTTTTGCTAGGTATGCTCTTGTACAACAGGCCTGCGAGCATACATTCAAATGAACAATAGGTGTACAAGATACGGAAATCTTGATGTTTGCCATCACATTCACATCACTGTTGTTGTTGTTGTTGAACTGCAGAAACAAAGACGTGTGTGCAAGTGGTGGCTTGTCTCACTAATTACGTCATCAGGTTCTGCACTCCTATTGATTTGATTGTTGTTGTAGGTTTATTCTGATTGAGGTGTAATTTTATCCTGATTGAATTTGATTAAATTTAAGAATCTGACATAAGAGGACAAAGATTTGATTTAAAAATACTGTTCATCTTTGGCTTTATTGCTTATTTCAGGGTTTTGATCTCTCAACTGATTAATATTACCTCTAAACTTTTACTAGGCAGGGCATGTTTCATATTAATTGTTTTAGGAACCACAAATCATATTTTAATTTTGTGTATTTTGCACAAAATACACAATTAATGTCTTTTGTAGCGGAGGTAGGGCCCAAACTTAAACTCAAGCCCAGGGGCCCCAAAGCCCTGCCCTGAATATGACCCTCCCAAGTTAATTCGCACCATCTACTAACATTTAGAGTTAATAATGGAGGAAGTAAACCATATGATAATTTAAGACATAAAGGCCAGGATTAGACCTTAGTTCAATTAGGACATTTAAGTAGCTTTTATAAACGTACCCTACGGAAACAAAAACATTACTGGTGTGCATCTTGAGACAAAACAATGGCACTGACATAATTTAAGATATGTCATTACAAGTTGCTTTCAGTTAAAACAGCTCAAACGTGCGTTTTAGTCTAGCTTAAGCCTTGTCTGTAAAAACCAAGGGGTAAAATGATCAGTAAGATGTCAAAAAAAAAAGGTACCAATTCCGGTTGATGACGTGCACACCGTGATCTGCAAAGTGAAGCATCGGGAGCGCGCTTAAAATTTTGCCTCGTTTCAATCTGCCTCTCCCTTCCGTGTCCGCGCTCTCGTGCACGTAGGGAGCGTGCTCAAGTGCCAGTGGTTTCCGTTTTGTTTCCTGATTATTGCTAGTGCTCGGCCAGGCGGGGGTTTTCTGCGCAGCGCTCTGGAGAAACGTGGAATTTGGCTGTACGGCGCATTGAACCTTCAGCCCGGGGAACGGTGACAGCTTTTCATACATCTGCTAACGTTGTAATCAAGTAAGTTGCATTTACGTTGTACACTGACTGTCTCTTTTTAATCTTGTATATCATATTTGCAACCAATAAGTTAGATTATGCAAATTTAGTTTATGCAGAACAAAAACAAAACAAAGGTTTTAGATGTAACAAAAAAAAAAAAAATATTTCAGGTATGTGCTTTATTTTCCAGCTGCGCGAGGCAATGCCACGCTGATTTGTTTTGTCTGCATGCAGCGTGGCCGGGCACTGCCACTCCCCGAATCCCTGGCTTTGCATTGTTACCGTTAATTAACGGATTTCGCTCATTTCATCTTATTCATTCACAAGCTTTTGTAGATTTAGACATTCGTTGAATGAAGTGTAGTTCGAGTTTTTGAATCGGCGCACAAATTGTCCATAAAGTTAATCTAAATTCGTGTGCTCATGTCGTTAAAGCAAATACAGTTATATGTGTGTGACGTCTAGTTGATAGGTCGCTACTGTCTGAGAAGTGAATCTACGGGGCGTTTTGGGTTTTCTTTGTCTTCCATAGATTATGTGGCGTGCCCGAATCTAATTTGATCACACAAAGGCTGCGTATCAAAATCCAGTGAGCTGCCTATCTAGACAGCATTTGGGTTGTCAGACACATTGAAATGAATCAGAACGTGTTTGCTTCCTAGAAATGCTGTCTAAGTAGGTAGCACACTTAATATTAAGGCACAGCCACAAAGAAGTGGCCCAAATTATGTGCAGGTGTTCGTGTCTCACGGCTCACTGCTGGGCTCCTCTAAAACAGGACCCTGTTTCTGCTTTTCGCACACTTTCATCAGAATCTGGACCGTGTCCAAGGTTAAATTAAAGCCTTACTTTTTAAAATATGGCCACTGCATAGAAGAATTATTTAGTGGAAGTAAGAGGTGCCTTTTAAACCCATGAGATTGTGAATTGTCTTGCCTGGCTGATATGAAGGTTTGTCATTTGATTAAGCTCTAAAGATTTGCATAGTTCCATTAAAATGGGGAACAGATGTATTTTGGTTAGAAGGTGATGACAACTAGTTTCACAATAAAAGCATGTCATTTGACATCTGATGACTCTGTTTCATGTTTCTGGGCTACAGCTGTACTTCTGCTTATTAATCTGAAATCTAGTAGCTAATACAACAGACAGCGATATGATGGTGCAAAATATCTTTGAAACTGAGGACTTCCGGCATACAGAGTTTCTGTGGGGGGGTTTTAGGCCTCTTTAAAAGAGTAAAACGTGTGAGAGAGAAATATGGCTATAAAACGGAGTAATGTGTAGGCTGGAGAAAAAGCAGCTCTTGCTCGGTCTGATGGCTGCTCAGATTTCACTAGAAATGCACAGTGGTGTTTTATTTCATATGAATTCGAATGTGCATTGGTCTAAACGGAGCAGTGGTTTTCAGATTTGCTTGGAAAGACAGAGCTGGACGCTGTACAGAGGTTGCAGAACTGAAATATGCAGTTGTGGGCAGTAAAATTGAAATTTCCAAGAGCCTACGTGCTGTGAAGTGTCTGAAGAAGTGGTTATTTCAGCTGCCATGTTCAGGTGTACGTTGCTTCGCATTTCTGGGCCATTCAATAGTAGACAGACTTGCAGTGCGTTTCTGTTAATCTTTACCAAGCGTTCCTAGAGCTGCCTGTCATTTAACCCCTTGTTATTTTTTGCATGTAGCTCTGATCATGTAATTCAACTGCGTAATCTCCTGTAAAAATGCATTCACACTCACTATTGCAAATTTGTCTTTTTTTTTTTTTTTTAGGAGCGGCCTGCTGTGTAGCAATGGAAGCTGAACAGAATCAGGAAGTTCCAGACACTGTTGCTGAGACACAGGAAGTGGCAGTGCAGCAAGAGGAGAAACCGGACCCTAAGTCTGAAGAGGTGGCTCAGGCTCCTTCAGAAGCAGCAGCTCCTCCAGAAGCAGCCCCTGAACAGGAGAAGACCCCAGAGATGGAGCATTCTGCTGGGAAATTGCCAGAAAAGGAGACAGCGACAGAATCTGAAGCACCTCCTGCCAAACTATCTGAACCTGAGGTAACTCCGGCAAAATCTCCTGAGGAAACCCCAGCTGCCGAGTCTTCAGAGAAACCCCCTCAGCCGGAACAGCAGAAGAAATCCGAGGAGCCACAGGTTCAAGTGAATTCTGAACCCGAGAAGCAGGAGGAAGAAGCTGTGAAAGAGGTGGAGCCTAAGAAAGAGGAGGCGCCTGTCAAAGAGGCGGAGTCCACCAAAGACGCGGAGTCCAAACCCACTGCTGTGAGTGAAGCCAAGACAGAAGAATCTGATAAAGGTGAGGAGACTAAAACAGAAGGAGGAGAGGAGGAGAAGGAACAACAACAGGAGGCTGATGGGGTTCAAGCTGAGCTTCCAAAAGGGGCTGAGACCCAGAAGAAAGAGCCAGAGCTGCCTTTCTTCTTTGGCTGGTTCCTGCTTCCAGAGGAAGAGGAGCGAATTAAGTGTGCAACCATGGACTTTCTCAAGACTCTGGACACTTTGGAGGCCTTCAAAGAACACATCAGTGAATGTGAGTGGCCTGTGTAAACGCATACATTTGTGGTGATTCTTTTTTTGTGTGTGTTTGTAGATATGTTGCTGATTTTTGTTTTCGTTTTCCCCAGTTACTGGTGAGGCAGAGAAAGAGGTGGATCTTGAGCAGTACTTCCAGAATGCACTGCCCCTCCACTGCACTACAAAGTTCTGTGACTATGGCAAAGCAGAGGGGGCAAAAGAGTATGCAGAGCTGCAGGTCAGTTTTTCATGTAAACCACCTTTCATATATAAAAATAATTACTAACTAAAGTTAGTAATATTTTCATTATAGCCATTAACTAATATTCTGGCTGAATATTTAAAGTCTATACTTTGTTTTTTGCAATATAAAATATTACCGTATTATAATATTACAGTTGGAATCAGTCATTAAAACATTTAAGAAAAGAATTTTAGCTATTTAATACTTTTGTAACCTGTAAGAAAAAGAGGTTTTCTTTTTGTATTTGGGGCGAGGCCAATTCAGATCAATATTAATAATTAAATATCACTAATATTTGCAAGTCTGAGTCATGTCGAGTCATGTGTCAAGTCATGTGTCCCTGAAATTGTTACAGATGCTTTGCCAATATGTTCTATATAGATTTTTACTCTTTGCTTTTATAATTATCTTATAATTTATAATTATCTTAATTATCTTATAAATATTAATAAAAAACAAATCTGCTGGAGATCCTGGCTCTGCAGAAAGAGGGCAACTACATACTCTGAGACCATGTTTTTATGCTAAAGTGTGTTTGTATTGGTTTGACTTACATTATGAAGACCCAAAGTCCTCATACTGTAGTGTTATTCAGATTTCAGGCCACGCCCCCTACATTATGAGGACATGCTGATGTTCTTGCAGTTCAAAGAGAGTTAGGAGATAACATGTCATTAGCTCAGTATAAAAACCTAAGGAATGTCCTCATAATGATAGGAATACCAACGTGTTCGAGTATGAAATAGAGCATTCACTTATAAACTATATTTCATTGACATACAGTGTTGGTCAAAACATTGGAAGAAAAAAGTAAATAACATGTAAATGTCAGTGTATATGTACATGTGTGAATGTAGATTAATAAATGCTGTAAAATTATTCATTGTTAGTTCATGTGACCTAATGCATCTATTGTAAAGTGTATACCAAAATATACAGTACTTATTTGACATTACTTCTTCTTGCAGGTGGTCAAGGAATCGCTTAGTAAGTCTGATGAGCTTTCAGTCACTGCTCTCATAGTGACCCCTCGTACGTTTGGAGCCCGTGTGGAATTGACAGAAACCCAGTTGAAGCTGTGGCCCGAGGGAGCGGACAAGGAAGGCGTTTCTCCGGCCCTCTTGCCCAGCGTCGAGTCTCTCCCGGTGGGTAGCCGCGCCCACGTCACATTAGGCTGCTCTGCTGGTGTGGAGTCGGTTCAGACCGGTTTGGATCTGCTGGAGATCCTGGCTCTGCAGAAAGAGGGCAAAGAGGGCACCCAGGTTGAGATGGAGTTGGGTACTTTGTCCTACCTGAGCGAGGGCCGTTGGTTCCTTGCCCTGAGGGAACCGATCACTGCAGACACCGCCTTCTCTAGCTTCTCCGAAGACAAGCCTACTAATGACCAGGGCAAAAAGGATGGAGAGAAGAAAAAGAAAAAGTGTACCATCCTGTGAGTGGAAAGCAAGCAAGCAAGGAAGAGAAGAGAGGGGGGAAGAAGACATTTTTTCCTAAGGGCTTCGGCCCTCGGTTGGCTGAGGATGATGTTGTGTTTTTGCATGTGTGTAGGTGGATTGAGTGTATGTTTCGCAGCTTTAGTGTGCGCACAGGGATGGCTTGGGATGAATTGGCAGGCAGTGTGAGACCAGACGTTCCAAAGCGGCCTGCTGGCTCCCAGCTTTCTCTTAGCTGGTGCCTTTTTTCCTTTTGCCTGGCAACACAAGCTCAGAGGCCTTAGTATCTGCCTTAAGGTCATGGTTCACTTTGCTGGAAAGTTCACTTTGCGTTAGGAGCTAGTTCACACGTCTGTTTGGCCGCCACAACATCCCTGTTCCCTTTACACAGGTACATTCACGATCGGTCTTCCTTACACGTGACATTCATGTAGAACACTTAGGTTTAGCACGACTTTGCTGGTTTGATTAACTGATTTGTACTCTGTCCGAGCTCAGTCCTTGTTGATTAGTCCAGATACATGGTTCAAACTGCCTTTAAATTCAGTTTGAGGCTAGTTTCGCTGTATTTTAGAAGATTTGCATTCTAAATTCACATCTAGATCTTCTATTTCATGAACTAAATAGCATTTTGATCTTTCAACACAGGAAGTTTTGGTATAGAGTATAAATCTGTTAGTTTAGTATGTGATTCTTTGGCGTCCCTCTCTTTCTTCAGCTTTTGTGGAGCTGATAATTTCCAAGAATTCATTCTGCACCGTTGTTATAATCTGTGTGTGTGAGTGTGTGCGCATGCCTTTTGCAAAAAAACAAAACGAAACAAAAAACACATTATTCTTCCTTTCAATCACGTAATATTTACCAAGGTTTTTCTTTTTATCAAATAAGACTACATACTCTCTGTGACGTTTTTATGCTAAAGTGTGTATGTGTATGTCTGTGTATGAAATAGAACATTTCTCTCCTAAACTGTCTTACCGTTTACACAGTGTTGGTCAAACCATCAGAGGTCCCTTTTGAATTTGCAGCCCATCACGTCAGATAAGACATGCCTGTGCTTCTCTTCATTATATCTGTATGATCAGCTCTTTCATAAAACCAGTATATTCACATGTGATAGTAAATTTACTCTCTCTCTCTCTCTCTCTCTCATATCAGTTTTGAAAAAAATGTGCACTCTAAATACTGTGACGAGCATCTATCTGGTGCCTTCCTCTTCTGTAGGTTTCTAGATGGCCGAAGCTATGCTTCTCGTAGGTCTCTGACATCAAGGCACTAAATTTTTGCACTTACCTTGTTTTTCATTTGTTTTTGTACACTTAATAAAGAATGTGCTTGGCTCTGACAACCCTGGCTTTCTGTTCTTGCTTTAAATGGATTATGATCTTAATGTTTCTGTGATTGAATTTATTTGTTAGCTTGTTCTAATTAAGGGCGTGTGAGTAGTTATTTTTCCAAATGGGTGGTTGCATGCTCATTCCACTTCAAATTTTTCCACCTTTGCACAAAATGAGTTTGCGTAACTGCAGCTAACATCTGGTTCCTAATCAGCGCCAATTTCAGTGTTCATAGGAAATTTAATTACCTTAAAAATGCAGGGAAAATAACTAATTTAAGAGGCTTGTGAATATACAAGTTGTAATTTATCCTATTCTTAGTTCACTCACTAGTGTCAGTGTTCTGCTTTTGCCAGTAGGTGGCGATTGTCACCACTAAAAGCTTCTAGAATCTCTAGATTGAAGCCCATTTAATCATTCTAATGTAGTTTAACAGCTAGTGAGTTGACCAACCAGATAGGCAAGGATATGCTGGTTTAGTCTTGATATAAATATTCCCTCCCCCATATATTTCTCACTCCATGACACGCAAGACTTGCCTTGACATTGTTTGTATCAGCTTGCTCAATATCTCCCAGGTGATAATTTCCTGCCAAGTCTAATTTATGACGTTGTACCTCAGCTGAGGTACAGATTTAGCATCGAAATTCACTGCGTTAACAATATGGAGCTAACTTTACACATAGTTCTAATGCTTTTCTTGCCACACTGACTTATCAAAGTCGTGCTTCTGCAAACACTGTTGACATCCAGTGATCAATGGCAACGTTTCTATTTAAAGCTTGTACTGTCTGTTTTGTAAATTCATCTTGAGTCATGTCTCTTGGCTGGGGCCCTTCAAATCCATTAACTGATTCTGCCATGGCCAGAGGAGCCAAACAGTGCATTAGCAACAGCCAGTGTTTCAATGCCCTTTGTAAAGGCCAATTAATTCACCTGAGAAGCTGCATCTGATTTTATCTGACATGGAGCTAATTTAATTTTAAAAGAAAGATTTCGCTGCCTGGGGAGCATTCCTTTAAAAGCCTCTGGATTTTTTGTATAATGATTAACAATTCGGTCTTTGCTTAGCAAATGTGAATAGTATTTTGTGAAAATAATAGTTGTATTTTTTAGTGCTTTCTTGGAGCAGACGTCACAGTTACGTCACTTGCAGCTGCGCGCGCATAGTGGTGCAGAAAAATAGCTGTAACAATGTGCAAAATCCACAGAATAAGAGAAAAATATTTTGTTGTGCCTTTGGATGTCAGAATCGGAGTTCAAAAAATATAGTCCTCATCATTTTTATAGAATACCATCGTTAAAGACGCCCTTTAAAGCTAAACGCAGACGTTTATTTTGCAAGTCATAGACTGGACTGATGACTGGACTATTAAAGCATGAAATTGATGTAAACAGGAAGTCTACATAATATTCACATATGCAGTTCATAGGGGACATACATACAAAGCAGTTACAGCATGAAATAATATTTAAACCTATAACATTTTTCATAGATAACTTTTAAATAAAAATTTTTTCCTCACAATTCTGACTTTTTTTTTTCTTGCATTTGCGTGTTTATATCTCCCAGTTCGGACTTTATAGCTCATAATTGTGAGTTTATATATATATATATATATATATTATATAATATATTTATATTATATTATAATTGCGGGATATAAACTTTCAATTCTGAGGGAAAAAAACAGAATAACGAGTATATCTTACAATTCTGTTTTCCTTCTAAGATTTGTGAGATATAAACTCGAAATTAACTTCTTAAATTCTTTTATTTTTGCTAATCCATAATTATAAATTAAACAATAGAATTATTATTATTATATGATATGTGGCCAGACTGTGGGTGTACTATGGCGCAATTACTAGCTATGCTTGTTTACTTGTGTGGCAAAATAGAAATGATTGTGACAACTAATTTTAGAAATCGTCGCTTTCAAAACTTTAGTCCACATTGCACATTCGGGTCATTTTCCGTCCTTAATGGGGTTCATTGAAGCGCGTTGCTAAACGCCTGATGGTGCAGTCTGATTGGCCGAGCGGCGCGGAATTAGCCAACCAAACCCTGGTCCGATGAATCGTGCACTGTTCAAGTGGGCGTGGCTTCCAATCACGGCGGATGGCGAGAGCCAATCAGAGACAGAAGAAATCAGCCAAGGCCATCGTCAGATGTCGGCGTAGAGAAAACAGGAACGGCTGAAAGGATAGTGAGGGAGGGAGCAACAGCCACGCTGTCTGGAGGAAAAGTGTCTCTTGCTATCATATCTCGACTGTCAACACACTCAGAGACACTGCGTTCAGCAGGAACTCCCTGAAAGGAGAAACCTTGCTATCCTTAATCGTACATAGACCGGTAAGTGACTTAAAACATCAACGTACTAGTAATGTAAACAATGAATACTGAAATCAGTCGTTCATATGTAAGTAAATTTAGCGAAAAATATGAAACAGAGAATACAAAGCGTACAGTGACACAGCTCTTTTTGCTCAAAATGCTGTGGAGATCAGTGTTGACTAACTTTATCTACATGTATTGTTATTTTCATCATGTATGTCAGTCACACACACACACACATAGCCGGTTTTACTGGTCTTTACCTGTCATGTAAATGAATGAATGAATGAATGAATGACTTCGTTAACACCTTTCACGTATACGGAAGTGAAAGGTGCATGTTATGTTCTTGAATGAAAGAAGCAAATACAGCACACAAGAAGAATTAAAGCAAATGTTCATTTCCTTTAGTTAATTATAGTCTAGAAAGGTTTGTCACGTTATGGCAAGGCATTTAAACATATATTCCTTAAAAGTACCAGTACTTTTATGTTACTATGTATGGTTTTCGGCTCTACTAGTTACTATTAATTATATTTTAGTGCTTGCACACTATTACTGATTCTATTAGTATCTTTTTAATTAGTCACTAGTGCATACTGCAGTCGTGAACTATCAATTAGTCACTAGTACTTATGCATTAGATGCTAGTATTAATTCTCTTGCTACTAGTCACTATCCCAGTAGTACCAAGTAACTATTCTATTGGTATAGTGACTAGCATCAAAGGAAGAAGTATTTGTATTTAATGAAATGTTACTAGTCTCAATTAGATTACTTTCAAGCAATTAAAAGCTAACACACTTATTAGTTTTATAAGAATGAATCTTTAAAGTGATTGCTTTTAGTGAGGCATTTAATTAAAGTGAATCTGCATTTGGATGAAGCGTTATATGAGCCTGCGCTTAAATAAGGAAGATCCATCCTTACGCTTTAGATGAGTAGATATCAATCAGGATAGATATGAGATTAATAACGGCAGTCATAAACTTTAGATTTGGTGTTGCAGTTTAACTGTCTCTTGTTGTTTACATTTAACAGTCTAATACAAATATTTGTATCTGACGTGTGTTGGCTTAGTGTGGAGGGTAATGAGATAAATATCTTTGACACCCTCCCTTCTCCCCGCATCCTTCCTATGTGATGAATGATACTGCTTCTGTTTTTGTGATTAAGAGAAACGCAGTTATAAATCAGCTGCATTACTATTAGTGTAATGCACTATCTCTTAACCAGCTGTGCATCGCAGTATGAGCTTGTGTGCATGCAACTGTCCTGCAGTTACAGAGAAGTAGCACGGCATTACCATCTGACCGCGCCATTGTAAACGGGATGAAATCAGGGCCCTGGTGATTCTGCGTGCAGCAAGATCAATACTGCTAAAACACTTGGCAGCGCTCTCAGTAATATAGGAAAGTACACGGCACATCACTCGCTGTAGAGGAGACTATCTATTGAATCTAGAGATACACTGCCAGTTTTTCTCTCGTTCATCCATCATACAAACATGCACCACGCAAACCATCGCTTCTGTTACTGCACTTATTGTTACTATCCTAAAACTGTAATAAATAAATATGGGATCTTTTGTCAGTCACTGTAAGCTGTCAGTTTCTTTGTTGTTTTGGTGAAATTGGTTAATAGGAAGTTACTGGAGATTTAGTGTTGAAACAATACGGTGGTCACATTCGTTTTTTTTAAGTGATGTAAATGCAGACCTCAGATTACAGCAACAATCAGAAAAATAAATGTGTATATATAACTCTATATATGAATATAACTCTTTTTAAATGCATTTTATGATACCTTTGCGCTCTATTTGGTTATCTCATTTTAACAGCTCCACCATTATTTGTTTTGGGATGCAGTGTTGGTTTCACAAGTCTGCTTGGTTATTTGTCATATAGTGGTTGACTTATTCTATATCACAGACCTGTGAGTCCAATGTGGCCAGCGCAATGACTCATCACTTTTTTTTTTTTTTTTGGCTGATGTTTGCAGTGATGGATATCAAATCTAGATGTACACTGATACAGCAATGTGTGTCTATGCACATGTATGTGTGGTAAGAAGTTGGGTGTGGTAAGGTTTTTTTTTTTTTTTTTTTTTTTTTTGTAATCAAAGCAGTGCTGAAATCTTTAAATCGTTGCTTTCTTCTCTGTCTGTAGATGCATTTATAGCACTCCAGTGGGTGTTGGGTGATGTTGGGGGTGGAGCGGTCCTCTCTCTTCATTAGTAAATTGTGTGGGTCAAGGACCTGACTGTCTGCTAACTGAACGCTCTGTTCTCCTCGCCACATGCATCCACATTCATTCTCATTACAGAAGGGGAGCTTTAAGAAACAGTTAGACGATTATCAAGGTGCATAAAGAAGATGAAATTGCTTTCTTAGGTAGAGCATTACTTAGTAACAGGAATTTTCCTTGCAGACAATGTTATCCATGAAATCAATAAAAAAAAAAAGTCACTGAGTCCTTTTTTTTTTTGGGTGTTAGAAATAGACAATAATTTTCTTCTTAATGTCCCTTTAATAAATATTTTTTTAGCTGGAACATTTTTAGGATTTTTAGCAAATATAAAATTGAAAGATCTTAAAAGTTTTTGTTGTGAGAAGCATATTTGTTTATTGTTTGTATCCTCTGTTTAAAAACACTTCAAACTTGCAATGAAAATATAGCAGTTGATGCTGATATGAAAAAAAAATCGTTTTTTTTTTTTCATTGATTGAAAAATAAATTCAGAATATCACATACGCTACCTTTCCAAATTTTGGAGTCAGTAATATTTATTTTATTGTTTTGAAAGAAGTCGCTTATACTCACCAAGGCTTATTTAATTAAAAAACAAACAAACAGTAAAAACAATAATATTGTGAGATATTACATTTTAAAAGAACTATTTTAATATGTTTTAAAATGTAATTTATTCGTGTGACGGCAAAGCTGAATTTCAGCATCATTACTCGAGTCTTCTGTGTCACATGATCATTCAGAAATCTCTCTAATATGATGATTTGATGCTCAAGAAATATTTATTATTATTATTAATGTTGAAAACAGTTGTGCTGCTTAATATTTTTGTCAAAAAAGTGTTACTTTTTTTCAGGATTCTTTGATGAATAGAAAGTTCAAAAGAACAACATTTATTTGAAACAGAAATCTTGTATAATGTTACAAATGTCTTTACTGTCACTTTTGATACATTTAATGCATTCTTTCTAAATAAAAGTAATAATTTCTAGTTGTAATTTCTTACAATAACACAAAAATAAAAAATAAATTCTATTGAATGGTAGTGAAATAATATTTATGTTTGTGTTGTTTTAGCTAGTATAGTGCTGAATGCAGATTGAGATAGTTGGCCCTTGTCATTCTCGGCCGACTGGTTTATCTTGTCTTTTTGAAACAAATCCGGGTTGTGTTGACCCCACTGACAGCTTGGCACTCTCGTTCTGCTGCACGTCCTGACAGGGTTCAGACAGGAGGCTGTGATGTCATCTGAATGGGACTTTAGCCTGCCAGTCACACAAATGCACCCATGTATGAGAGTTTTCACTGCGTGGTACTGTTGATGGAGAGAATGGGAACAATAATGTCTTGCTCATATAGGTGTACTAATGCATAATAAGATTTGGTAAAATTGGTTATAAGGACAGTACCATACAGTATTGTCTGTACTGGTTTGTCTGTCTGGATGGTTTTTCTTTTCTTTATGTTTAAGAAAGCTTAGCTGGTTAGATGATGTACTTGATTGTGCTTCTATCATGCGTTAGTCAGACTGCAGGTGAATGGTTGCTCTTGCGCACAGCATGAAGTCCAGGTCTAATCAAATCAGGGTGAGCATCAAGCCTATTTTTAGCTGCCTTTCCTGATTCAGGAAAAAGTAAAAACAGATAGACCAGCAAATGAACTGAGTGACAAAGACAACTGTAATACGGCAAAAGAGAACATGCTGGGAAAAATTAAGAATTCTACAGAATATTTATAGGCGTTATGTATGTTTTAGCAGGATGCGATGTAAAGGTGCTCTTTTAAATGTGTTTGTTAGGGTGTTAGTTTCACTTTAACTTCCTGGTCCATTTCATGGTTAAAGCAGAATGGACAAAGCGATTTACTCCATGTATTGAATTTATATATTACATTTTAAAGACCTACCAACCTAACAAATCTAGCAAAAACTATTTATGTATTTTTTTTTTATTTTATTTTAGCATTTTTTCTATTTAGCCTTTTTAGTTTATTTAACCTTATTTATTTTTAATTAGCTTTTTTATTGATTTATTTATTTAGTCTTATTAGACATTTTATTGATATTTTTATTATTTATTTTACCAGGAAGTCTCATTGAGATTAAAATCTCTTTTGCAAGAAATATTCATTGCACTGATCATGCATGCCTGCTGCATGTTCATGAAATATTTTGAAAGGTTGCTGTTCATTTATTGGTCTCCAGTGGCTGATGGTTAATGAGTTGCTGTGTCTTTTTTCTCTGCAGTGCATTTTTAGTCATCTAGCAGCACCATGTCAGCCAAAGCCATCTCCGAGCAGACGGGGAAGGAATTCCTTTACAAACACATTTGCACTACAGCCGCCGTACAGAACCGCTTCCGCTATGCTAACGTGACAGCAGAAACTGACTGGGAGCGACTGGTCCAGGATCACCCCTGGCTTCTGACCGAGGTAAGACAGCTGATGGAAGTAACTGACCTGGGATCACATTTGGGCTTGAGATGAAACTGGAACGGTCAAGTGATGCAACTCCGTAACCAAAGACCTCGTGATCAGTGACCATGAGGCACTTGTACAAAGGCCAGCAATTAAAAAAATAGTTCAGGTGGAATTAGAGAACTTGTTCTGTGTGTCTGTCTCAAACTCTGTTGCAAAATGAATCGGTGTGTACTCTTGGACAGTAATTGGTAACTTGATTTTAATCTCTATTCAATGGTTTACTTGTTTGCCACAATAATGTAACGTCTTTGAATCTTTGTCTAGGGGGTTTCTCCGCAAATATTATCTAAAATTTTTTTAATATTTTAAACATTTTATATTTTTAAATCAGCATATCATGTAATTAATTAGTTTTTTCTAAAAATAGATAATGTCTTAAATATTGTTAAATTATATTATAATTATTATATTATAAATGTAGGTATATCTTAAATAATTATATGATGAATGATGTATATTATTTTTGAATTCAATTGTTTTAAATATAATTAAATTATATTTATATTATAATTATATATATTTTTAATATAAACAAGCATTACGAAATATACATAGTATTTTATTGCAATAAAAATATAATGCAACTGTTACAATGATTGTTCTTGTCGTAGAGTAGTCTTGTAGTTTCTTCAAATGATTAACGAATCATGTGAAGTGTTACTTTTACCATCAATTCCTGCCAAATCTAATTAGACTCATAAGACCTTTATGCAGGGCATTTCTGTTGAGGGCTCAGCATGAGGGGTAAATGAGTAAAAGAAATCATATAGAGAGACATCAAGGATGTTGGACGGAGAGGATGGCAGTCATTAGTATGCTACTTCACTAGCGGATCAATTAAAACAGCTAAAGTGAGCACAGCTGAATTTCTCAAATGACCGTACAGGACAGTTTCTGCTGAAAAGCACTCTTAATCACCTTTATGGAGGAGCCCAGAGGGTAGAATGATATTAGATATAGAGTCATGCCTCTCTGTCTCCAGCGACCGAGACCGGTTTAATTAGGAAGTCACTTATAGATGTGAAATTTCATTTGATCGTCCTCCTGCCTTCTGTTTGTGTTACTAAAAATGAATAAGGAAGTCCTGTTTTCTTAACACACACATTTAAGACCACATTGAAAATCAGGGTTTTTTTATTTAAACTTAGAATAGTTTTGAGGATTTTTTTTTAATTTTAAAACGAAGGTTAAGGGAATTTTCAGTCTAGATCTCATAGTCTGAAGTCAGCTCAGCCTTGCATTTTGTCACAGATGTATTTTCCATTCATTGTTTTTGCAATAAGACCAGCAATAATATTGTCAGCATGACCTTAAGTTATAATCATTATTTGATTGATTTATTGTGGCGTTTCTCATGTTTCTGTCCAGCGGTTAGTCGTTAAGCCAGATCAACTGATCAAGCGCAGAGGAAAACTGGGACTGGTGGGTGTGAACCTGGATCTGAAGGGTGTGAAGGAATGGCTCAAACCCCACCTTATGAAGGAGACAGTGGTAAGGAGGACAGATACCAAAACTGCTACTTAACTTTAGCATTAGCTTTGTTGGCATTGCCTACCTGTGTGAAATGCATATTCTGCATGTGTGCAGTTTATGTATCCCAATATACTATGTCATGCCCCTGCATACATTGTTGCCTGAGGGCCAAAAACATATTTGCTGAGAAAAAAAAACATACATTTGCATTATATGTATTTATAATTTTATCTTATTATGGTAATTTTAATATTGAAATATTTTTGTTTTGTTGCCTTATGCTGCATAATTTTTTTTTTTTTTTGTAGAATATTTCTGCAAGATCTCTCTCTGTCTTTCATCTGCTAGGCTGGTCATATCCCCTGTGAACTCTCCCACTTTCATTGTTGAGCGTTACACCTCGTCATCCCTTTATTTTATCCTCCCTCTCTTTGAAATGTCACCTCGCCTTCCTCTTTCTCTCTAGCTGATTTATATCAACTGGCCTTTTGGCCCACTGTTGTGACGGCAGCACAAATGAGATTGTTGTGCGTGTGTGTGTGTGTGTGTTTGGCTTGCGGCTCTGCTTGTCAAATCTTTCACTTTTCTCAGCGAGTCTCTGAACACTGAGGTACAATCACTGGTGCTCAGTACAAGCCTTTATACTGTCTGAACACTTGCTCTCCTCTTCTCTACCTCCTCCTCCCCATCTCTGGCCTCCTTTTCTTCTGCCTCTTACATAATTCTCTTTTCATTGTGTGTTTTTCATTAGGAGAAGCTTTTAGATTTGGACCAAAGGCAGTTTCTGATGTTTAACCCTTAAGGAAAGCCTGATATACAAGCATAAGCTTTTAAAATCTCTCTGTCTCTCAGGTGGGGAAGGCTAAAGGCATTCTCAAGAACTTCCTGATTGAGCCCTTTGTAGCCCACAAGCAGGTGAGCCTGTCCACTAAATGCTGTGTACTATGTCCATGGATGAATTGGTTTATTTAATTGTAGCTTATTAAATAATAATAATAATAATAATGATAATAATCACTTAATAAGTAATACCAATTAATAAATACTAATATTTATTACTATTACTACTAAAATTATATTATATTTTAAGTATTATATTAATTTTTTTTTTTTTTTTATTGTAGGGGTTATATTACTTTGTTGTAAAATGTATTATGTATGTTAAAGGGTTAGTTCACCCAAAAATTATGTCATTAATTACTCACTTAATTACTCGTTCCACACCCGTAAGACCTTCGTTCATCTTCAGAACACAAATTAAGATATTTTTGATGAAATCCGATGGCTCAGTGTGGCCTCCATTGCCAGCAAGATATAATTTATACTTTCAATGCCCAGAAAGCTATACTAAAGACGTATTTAAAACAGTTCATGTGACTACAGTGGTTCAACCTTAATTTTATGAAGCGACGAGAATACTTTTTGTGTGCCAAAAAAATAAAAAATAATGACTTTATTCAACAATATCTAGTGATGGGCGATTTCAAAACACTGCTTCATGAAGCTTCGAAACTTTACGAATCTTTTGTTTTGAATCAGTGGTTCAAAGTGTGAAAGTCACGTAATTTCAGTAAACGAGACTTCGTTACGTGATAAGTGTTTCGAAATTTCAATGGTTCACCACTGAGGGGCGTGACTTTGGCAGTTTGATACACACTTCGAGCCAATGATTTGAAACAAAAGATTCGTAAAGCTTGCCGCATAATATTAAGGTTGAACCACAGTAGTCACATGAACTGTTTTAAATATGTCTTTAGTAGCTTTCTGGGCATCTGAAAGTGTTAATTATGTTGCTGTCAATGGAGGCCTCACTGAGCCATCGGATTTTATCAAAAATATCTTAATTTGTGTTCTGAAGATGAATGAAGGTCTTACGGGTGTGGAATGACATGAGGGTGAGTAATAAATGACAGAATTTTCATTTTTGGGTGAACTAACCCTTTAATGGTTTGCTATCTGAGACTAATAAAGTGTAGGTCATTTGTCTTTTTAAATACAGCATGGCTTGAGCAAAAATTTGAAAGAGAGAGGTAATATTGTTCAATTGTGACTTTCCCTCAGGAGGAGGAGTTTTACGTGTGCATCTATGCCACACGTGAAGGCGATTACATACTCTTCCATCATGAGGGAGGTGTGGATGTGGGTGACGTGGACTCTAAAGCCTTGAAGCTCCTGGTGGGAGTGGATGAGAAGATCAGCGCGGACATAGTCAAGAGTCAGCTCCTCACACACGCCCCTGCAGATAAGAAAGAGTGAGTCAGACAATCAAATCAAATACATATATCACATATTGTATACATTTTACCATGTTTAATTTAGCAGGACTGCACTGATTTTCTCCCAAAACTGTAGTGGGGGTGAAATGTATAGCTTCTACATCTTGTCATCTATAGTTTTTTGTATAGATTATTTAGACTTTTTGTGTCGTGCTGAGGTGTTTGCTCTTTATTTTTTTTCTATATTTCAGTCATTAAATAAGTTTAAATATGGCGGTTTGTCTTTTTTTTTTTTTTTTTCCCCAGACAGTCAACAAAGTCTGTGTAAACACTCCTTTTTATGTTATATGTCGATTTAACTTCCTTGTAAGACCACTTTAGGGGAAATATAACCATGATTCAATTGTCTCAAAACCCCCTTGAGTATCCCCTCTGTATCCTTGAACACAAGAAGCTGCAGGCAAATCTTGGTCCTGGTACATGCATATCAGGACAGGATAACGGTGAGCAAAAAATAAGAGAGAAAGAGGAAGGGAGGAAAAGCAAGTAAACGAGGTGCTCTCAGCTGTGCTGGCAGTAGTTGAGGACACTTTGATCCATTACACAAATGAGATCTTTCCTCTTTCCCCGTGTCCACCCACCCCCCGGTATTATTCAATTCACGTCTATAAACCCTGTCCATCTTTTTGATGGCACACGCACACATATACACTGACGTCTCGTTCTGTCTGGCCTCACCGTCTTGGCTGACATTGAGATTGACGGGGAGATTGTTTGGCCAATATCCACAGCTCGCTTTCTATTCATCCATTTGTTTTTACTCTGCCTCTCACTCTCTCTCTTTCTCAGTCAGACATGCATACAATGCTCTTGGAAAAATAATTACAGCACACAATTCCCTCTCTCAAATATTGTGGCATAAAATAGATTTTTTTTTTTCCTCCTAAATTTCCTTTTGTCATATTTCACCAAGTACATTTACTGATTTACTGTCATCCTACAAGTTCCTCCCTCTTCCTCCAGTGATTCAGTCTCCCGGTCGTTTCTCTTGTATAATTTGTGTTCTTTGGACTACGGGCTGTCGTTTTTTTTATTTTTTTTTATGAGGTGGATGACATGATTCTCTCACACTCTCCTCCCTCATGTCTCCCTTTATTTTCCCTTGTTACTCCAAACAACAGCTGTTCTGGCTAGATTGGTAACTGATTCTGACATTAAATTGGGTGTCATTACTGTTCCCAGTCACTTTCTGTTTTCAATTTGTTTTGCTTGCAATATTAAATCAATACAGTCTGTATTACCAAAAAAAAAAAAAAAAAAAAAAAAAGTTCTTAATATTTAATTTTCTCTTTTCAAAATTTTGGTGTGTGTGTGTGTGTGTGTAAATGAATTTATTCAGCTAGGAAGCATTAAATTGATCAACAGTGACAGTAAAGATATTTATAATGTAACAAATGATTTCTGTTTCAAACAAATGTTCTTTTGAACTTTTCTATTCTTCAAAATATCCTGATATATACAGTATGTATCAGCTTCCACAAAAACATTAAGCAGCACAACTGTTTTTTAACATTGATAATAAGAAAATTCAGCTTTGTCACCACAGGAATAAATGCAACTTTAAAATATATTAAAATAGAAATGGTTATTTTAAATTGCAGTAATATTTCACAATATTGCCGTTTTTACAGAATTTTTGATCAAATGAATGCAGCCTTAGTGAACATGAGACTTCTTTCAAAAACATAAAAAAAAAAAAAAAAATCTTACTGACCCCAAACCTTTGACAGTAGTGTAACAAGTGCCAATCGAGTAAGAAAAATAAGTTTAATTCTAAAGTCTCTGTTTTGCTTTGTATTTCCATTGTTTGTTTGTTCATTTATTTGAATTTTAAATGATGGTCATTAAACTGTCAACCACAAATCCATACTTATCAATGTCAACGTCAATGATAAGATTTTGTGATGTTGGCATTGTTTTGTGCTTTGTGGAACTAAAATAAACTACTTTCAGTTTAGCATGTTCATAATATTTAATGTAACAATAATATTCTAATAATTGAATATTACATAAAGGTGTTTTTTTTTTTTTTTTTTTTTTTTTTTTGTCTATGCAGGATGTTGACTAGTTTCCTGGTGGGCTTGTTCAACCTGTATGAAGACTTATACTTTACATACTTGGAGATCAACCCTCTTGGTAAGTCATAAAAGCAGCCCACCACACCCCACCCAGTCATGAATGGCGTTGAATGCACCCACCCAGACTTCTGATTCAGTTCTTTCCAATGTCTTGGCTCTGTTTGTTCGCTCTATGGAGACCAAAGACAAACCACTTCCAGTTCCAGGAAAAGAGTAAAAGTTGAATGACTAAGAACAAGTCTTATGTTAAAAATATTTTACACTTGATTTGCTTATTTTCTTTCATTACTAAAGGTCGAACTCTAAACCAACTTGGTGTCAAAAAACATCATAGAATGTTTTGAGGAATTAGATTAATTAATTAACATGGATGCTGTTTGATGATGACTAGGGATGTTTCATAGGGCACTAATTAATAATCCCTGTGTGCCCTATGGCATCTGTTCCTGGGTTATGAATTGAGTTTCTAACTTCCTTTGATGTTCCTGTTTGTGATTTGTCTATATAAATAACATTTTTTATCATTTCACGTGTTCAAATAAGCAGTGAAATTCTGCTTCTCAGCCTGTTAGAAAACATGCTCTGTCTGCCGAGTTTGACATTTTCTTTAAACCATAAAAGTGCATCGTCATCCAGTGGATGTATGACTCAAGAATTATATATACCAATAAAAATCAAAATATTGCCACACTTGGATGTGCCTGAAACACATGCCATCACCTCAACATCACATATCCACAGCACAATCCAAAGCATTCAGTAACTGTGAGATTTAAATAAAGGATTCATTGGAAATGTACATTTTCATTATTGCCTAAGGCAGGCAAGAAACACAAAGTGCAATCAGTTTGTGAAGTTCAAGCTGGTATGAACGAATGCTCCCTTTCTCTCTGTCAGTGGTCACTAAGGATGGAGTGTATGTGCTGGACATGGCTGCTAAAATCGATGCCACAGCCGATTACTTGTGCAAGGCCAAGTGGGGTGATGTGGAGTTTCCCCCTCCCTTCGGCAGAGAGGCCTATCCTGAGGTACCAATATTTGTTACATGTATTTTGCTGGATCGTATTATAGATTTTCAGTGACAGATAAATATGAATTTGTAAGAGTTAATCTATAAGCCCAACAAGGAACAGGAAGAAATCGACTGCCTTTATCACTTTGTTTTTGTTGATTCATCAGACGGAAGCTTGTACCTCTCGTATTCTGCTGCGTTTGCTTACTTTCACTTCTTCTGATGAATATGATTTAATAATTAATTGGAAGCAGTCCTTCATAAATCATTCATGGCATTCAAACTCACCACACAGACACTATTACAGTGATGAGTCAGTGCAGGGAGAGAGTCATGTGTCTCCTACTCTTCGTCACTGTTGGCAGTATGTGTTGAAGCAATGTTTATCTGACAGAAGGCTGGTTTAATTGGTCTCTCTCTCACACACAGATGCAATAGCTGTTATAACAGACTGGTTTAGCTGGAATAAAATCAGAGTTGGCTTATTAATAAATAACTTTAGGTACAATGTGCTACTTTTCGGTCTGATGTGCTGCTATAATTGGTCCATATGGGTTTGACAGGGAAGACTGTTGGCTTTATTAAATATTTGGCCAACACACTGTCCACAAGCCATTTTATGATGTTTCTGTTTACTGTATCTGCACAACAAGTTTCTACTTTTTTTTTTTTTTTTGTCATTTTTGAGCAGTTTAATTGCTTCATTATGGCATTTGCGTAGTACAGGGGTGTTCAATCCTGCTCCTGGAGGGCCACTGTCCTGGAGATTTCAGCTCCAACCCCAATTAAACACACCTGAACCAGCTAATCAAGGTCTTTTAAACACACTAAACTTCCAGACATGTGTGTTGAGGCAAGTTGGATCTAAACTCTGCAGTACAGTGGCCCTCCAGGACCGTGTTTGGACACCCCTGGCGTAGTAGATCCATTTTTGCTGAACTGAAGGTTGCATTTTAACCAAATGATGTTTAACATTACCCAGCTATATGGAAATAAACACACAAAATTGTACTGTACAAAAGCCTTTTTATAACCTTTCTGTAGGAAGCATACATAGCTGATCTAGATGCCAAGAGTGGTGCCAGCCTCAAACTCACTCTCCTGAACCCTCGCGGACGGATCTGGACCATGGTGGCAGGGGGCGGAGCTTCTGTTGTGTACAGGTACCTGTCACTCAGTAGTTGAAAGCAATATTCCATATAAAAATGTTGTTCCCAATCTGTATAACTTTCTTCTGTGGAACACAAAAGATATTTTGAAGAATGTTTCAACTCTTTTGGCCATACAATAAAAGTCAATGGGGTCTAAAACAATATTGGGCACCATTGACTCTTTTTATTGTTTGGACAAAAAACATTGCTCAAAATATCTTTTGTGTTTATCTTCTGTGGAAAAGTCATGCAGATTTGGAACGACATGAAGTTGAGTAACAGATGGCAGAATATTCATCCTAAATCTTAGTAGAGTAGCTTGGAATGGCAAAATTATAATTTGAGGCAGTTAGAAGGGAGATGCTGGTATAATGAGCAGAACTCTTGTGGTTCATGGTCTGAGAGATGAAGCAGATACCTGTATGAGTCAGATGCTGAGAGCTAAATGACTTTACCCATCCATGCTTGATAACTATTATCTGGAGGTTTATCTTTCACTATGGCATCTGTCTTTCTCTCTCTCTCTGGATGGAGAGAGGAGATGGAGCGAGAGAGAGCGTTGGGAGACTAATTAGGATGCGTATGTGACGTCTTCTGAGAGTGGAGCAAAGGATCAAGAAACCAAATGTTTTCTTATTTAATGCTCACAAACAAACAAACAAATAAAACCCATGCTAGATTTACTGGATAGTTTGACTTGCTCTATTTGCTCTGTAATGTTGGGATTTAATTGGGATCTCTTTTGGGATAACTTCACATGTTCACATGTTGGTGGTTATGTGTTTTTGTGTCTCTGTCAACTAGCCAGCAGTTTAACCTATTATAATTTTTCTTCACTCATAGTGATACAATTTGTGATCTGGGTGGAGTCAATGAACTGGCCAATTACGGCGAGTATTCAGGTGCTCCTAGTGAGCAACAAACATATGATTATGCCAAGACCATCCTCTCCCTCATGACCCGTGAGAAACACCCCAATGGTACGTCCACCATCTTGTTTTCCAAGTGCTTCTTTATTAGTCTTTCACTGATTAGAATGTTTTTTTTGTTGTTTGTTTGTTTTTTTGTGTAAACTCTTTAATCATTTTCCTCTAATATTTAGTGTTGATGTGTTCAATTTGTTCATTTTAAAGAATTTCATTTTTGGGTGTTTGTCCCACACCCAGACTTTTTAACTCTTCCTCTATGAGAAAAAAAAGTATTTTTTACTTTTTGTCATATTATTATATTATTATTATTATTATTATTATTATTATTATTATTATTATTATTATTATTATTAATTAATAAGAATAATAAGAATAACAACCAGGGCTTGACATTAACACCTGCCAAATGCGGGTAGATTTCAGCTGTGGCGGGGAAGACAGCCACTCCCACTAGCCACTTTGGCAGGTTGAATATAATTTCAGCCTACAGCCAAATTCTTTATCAATTAACTTGCTGTTAGTGAAGGCGGGATAGGCGGAATCGCACTGAATGACACACAACAGAAGCGCTCTCTCGTGTGCGCGGTAAGTTCTCCTTGCGCCTGAATAGTCAAATACACGCACACACAGATGTCAAAATGTCCATCGTATGGAGTATCTCACGTGAATACAGTCGGTTATGGCTTAAGTGGACGCAAACAGGTGTGTAAAAACTGGATATGTGTCAGTATATTACGTCCATGCATTCAGCAGCCCAATTAAATATGTCTGTCATTAAGGTTAATCAAACAACAAAAGATGTTAAATAAATGTATACATGTTAAATAAACCTACTGTCTCTGAAAAAATGATTTATTTTTAATTTACTATTGTATTTGTAATTTGCTTCTTTGTTCTTTTTATATAGTCTAACAAAAATAACTTATAAAATTTCTCATATTATGGTCATACTACCCACCCCTTGCCCACCTGTACATACCAGTTGATACCATGTAGTCTTGATTTGGGTGGTCAGTCTGCATTTGAAAGTTGGAAAGGGTTTTAAATCAAGTAAAATGACTCAAAATCAAGTAATGTAAGCATGCCAAAGTCAACTTTAATCATATAAAATGTAATTTCCCAACAGCAAAATTGTGGCCAGTGAAAATGCTGAGTGGCTAGTAACTTTGGAAAAACCACTAGCCACAGTGGCTGGTGAGCAAAAAAGTTAACGTCAAGCCCTGATAACAACAGCTTGGTAAAATCAAGACCATGATAGTGTTCCAGGGTATTTGATAAATGTTACCTGAAACATTCTGTTTGTTAAAGAATTTTCATGTATGTGATATCCCATGTGTCACCATTCATTTCTCTTGTGTAGGTAAAGTCCTGATCATTGGAGGCAGCATTGCCAACTTCACTAACGTAGCGGCAACATTCAAGGTTAGATCAGAGATTCCCTTCGTGCTGTGCATGTGCATTTTTGCTGTCTATCTGCATTAGCACATGTGAATATTGTTAACATGCACCCATTATGTGTTTGGCTGTTTTACCAGGGTATCGTCAGAGCCATCAAAGACTACCAGGACCCTCTGAAAGAGCATGAGGTCACTATATTTGTCCGTCGTGGTGGCCCAAACTACCAGGAAGGTTTAAGAGTGATGGGGGAAGTTGGTGAGTTTGTTCATGTGCGCATTGTGTACAAAAAAAAAATCTACACTTTTGTACTTGATCTCATGTTAATCTCTTTTGTGCGTGCGCAGGAAAGACCACCGGTATCCCCATTCATGTTTTTGGCACTGAGACCCACATGACCGCTATTGTTGGGATGGCACTAGGTCACAGGCCAATCGCCACACAACCTCGTGGTGCCGCCCACACTGCTAACTTCCTTCTCAACGCTAGCGGTGGAACCACGGTGAGTAATTGTGTGTGTGCAGCAGTCTTACTTTCAGTGTGCTTGCATTTTAAAAACCTCTCATAGCCTCAAGCATGTTATTAGCTGAATCAGGGCTTTCAGTAAAGTTTTCTATTTTTGAGTCTTTCTTCACTGGCTTTAGAGCTCACATCTTAATATGGTGTTTGTGCCAGATTATAAGTGCCACTGTAAAGAGTGAACAAATCACATTATGACCAATACATAATTCTCTATCGAGATCTTTCTTATTGCTGCCCTCTCTCTCCCGCTCCCAGACTCCCGCCTCCTCCAGATCGGCCTCTTTTTCTGAGGTCAAAACTGGAGCAGAAAACTCATCAGCTCAAAAGACTCGTGCTGGACTTCCTCCAGGTTAGTGCAAATGTGATCACACTTACACAAGCAGACAATAATCACAGTAACGGTACTAAATAGATAGATTTGTGGTAGGCTGGTGCGCCCCCTACAGATCCATGTTAGAAGGATTTTAAACAGTAATGGACACAAAGATAATAAAATGGATTGTTCTGGCTCTCATTACTAAGTGTAAACACATGCGTTGTAAATTGTTTCCGCACATTCTGTATAGAGGTTTTGCATGTGATGTCACAGTTGGTGGGAGTCACTGCGGGTACACCCACTGAGTGGCAAAAAGACTGAGTGGCAGCATTGGTGTTCAGCTTGAATGCTGTGAAAAACACACAAAAGACATCTAAAATAGGAAAGAGCTTTGAGTTTGACTGTATATATAGATTCAACAAGAAATCAGAGCTATCTAAATCAGACTGCCGAAAGCTACAGAAAAGATTGGAATTCTGCCAATTGATGGTCAACCCTTTCTCATAGGCGTATGTAACATCGTAACAAGGACCCATTCTCAGAGGCAAGAAGCCTCCAAGTGACACATTTATTTCACACCTCTTAATAATGGTCTTGGTCTTTCACAGCCATCTGTTGTTTACTGGAAAACCCCTGACTTAGAAAAAAAAAAATGCTTAATGTGCCACAAGTATTTCTCAGACGCATCTAACCTTTGTAATTACAGTCACGTAGGCCATGAGGCCTCAAAACACTTCTGGCTTTTACACTAAGCAAACTAATTCTACAATTGTTTTCTATAGGATAAATAAAATATTTCATCATCATCTGGAATAGATCTACTTATATTCTTTGGTTAAGTTGTAAGGAACACTGTAGAGTTTTCACAGTTCCCCTTTTAAATCCAGTCATGTTGCAGGATGTTTTGCCACTCAGTCCAAATTTTTTTTTTTTTTTTAATTAAATTCAGTGGCTTTTGGCTTGTAAAATCTGGATGGCACAGTCCCAAGTCTTCAAACTGCCCACTCAGAACATCTAGTTTATAAGAAAGGACACTGTATTGGAAGCATTCCCTTCTTGAGTATATTTTGTTAGCCTACAAAGACTGACTTAAACACTCTGTTATACTCTAAGAAAGAGATGTGCTGTAATGTTTCTCTTTGTCCTTCTGTCTTTCTCTATAGCCAAAAGCACCACTCTGTTCAGTAACCACACCAAGTCCATAGTGTGGGGGATGCAGACGCGTGCGGTGCAGGGCATGCTGGACTTTGATTATGTATGCTCACGTCAGGAGCCGTCAGTAGCAGCCATGGTTTACCCCTTCACGTGAGTCTTATGAATGCATTTAAAACCCTAGTTTTGGACAGCTGACATTATAGCGTGATATCTAGTGGTGGAAACCTTGTTTTTGAGTTAGAGCTCCTGAGATCTAATTTCTGTTCAGCAACGTGGTTTTGAGCTTGTCACTTAACCCCATATGTATATCTAATGTTAATATACATGATTTCTGTTGTAATCAGTGGAGACCATAAGCAGAAGTTTTACTGGGGCCATAAGGAGATCCTGCTGCCGGTCTATAAGAACATGGCTGATGCAATGAAGAAACATCCAGAAGTGGATGTGCTCATCAGTTTTGCCTCCCTCCGCTCTGCCTATGACAGCACCATAGAGACCATGCAGTACCCACAGGTCTGAGATCAGCATCAGCTGACTGTATATAGTCATATGGCAGTACTGCAGTGGACTAATCCTTAAATGTTCACAAATCAATGTGGTCTGATTGTTTATCTGTTCAATGTGTTGTATACAGATCCGCACCATAGCGATCATAGCTGAGGGTATCCCGGAGGCTTTGACTCGCAAGATTATCAAAATGGCAGATGAGAAGGGAGTCACTATCATTGGACCTGCAACGGTATGACTCCAAACTGCATTTCTGCATTCTCCGTGTGTCCGTGCGTGTGTACTTTGGGGACAAATTGATTGGATTAATTGTAGGTTTGTGTGCCCTCTACTGGCCAGTTATAGGCAATCACAAGTCCTTATTTGGAAAAAATGAATTATAAATGTGTAATAATAATAATAATAATAATAATAATAATAAATCTTTACTATAAAATGTATATAAAGTTGTTATTATTGTAGTAGTAATAATAATTATATAAAGAAATTAAATATTATATTTTTTTTTATATAATATGTCTTGATTGATCATTAAATAACTAATAATGGTTAATAATAATAATAATAATAATAATAATAATATAAAATATATATGTATTAACTTTATACATTTTAGAATAAAAAAATATTCTACAGTAACTTTTTTTTATTCTACAATGTCTATGAAATAATAATCATAATTATTATTATTATTATTATTATTATTATTACTTAGATAAAACTATAAAAATATATTTTATGTATAATTTATGGTATTAGTAGTAAGTAGTAATACTAATAAATTAATTATTCTAAAATAATACATTTTAAATATTGACTATTTAGTAATTTAATATTATTATTTATTAAATTATTATATACATTTTAGAATAAAAATACAGAATTATGTAACGTTTTTAATTATTCAATGCATATAAAATGTATCATTATCATATCATCATCATTATTATTGATACATTTTATATGCATTGAATAATTAAAAACGTTACATAATTCTGTATTTTTATTCTAAAATGTATATAATAATTTAATAAATAATATTAAATTACTAAATAGTCAATATTTAAAATGTATTATTTTAGAATAATTAATTTATTAGTATTACTACTTACTACTAATACCATAAATTATACATAAAATATATTTTTATAGTTTTATCTAACAAAGTAGTAGTAGTAGTAATAATAATAATTATTATTATTATTATTATTATTATTATTATTATTATTATATTATTATTTATTATGTAAATAAAAATTAGATTTTATTTGATATATAATTGTATAATTTATGATTTATTAATAATAATAAAAGTGTGTGTGTGTGTGTGTGTGTGTGTGTGTGTGTGTGTGCGTGTATGTGCTGTAGGTCGGTGGTATTAAACCGGGCTGTTTTAAGATTGGCAATACGGGTGGGATGCTGGATAACATCCTGGCGTCTAAGCTGTACAGGCCGGGCAGTGTGGCCTACGTCTCCCGCTCTGGCGGAATGTCCAATGAGCTCAACAACATCATCTCGCGCACTACAGATGGAGTTTATGAAGGAGTTGCCATTGGAGGAGACAGGTGTGTGTACAAGTCAACATCTCTTTGAGACTAAATATAGTTTGATGAATTTCATCAGTGTAACAATTTGCGTGATAGTTTAAACCTGCGGGGTATGTCCTTTCCTGCAGGTATCCAGGCTCTGTGTTTATGGATCACGTGTTGAGGTATCAAGACACACCAGGTGTCAAGATGATCGTTGTGCTCGGAGAGGTGAGTGTGCCATTTATTCAACCACTTGCACCGTTCTTCCTCCCCTTTAAACATGACACTCAGTATGACTATGGCTGCAATATGACACTCATGAGTCTTCTCTTCACTTACAGATTGGAGGAAATGAAGAGTACAAGATTTGCAACGGCATTAAAGAAGGCAGGATCACCAAACCTGTGGTCTGCTGGTGCATCGGAACCTGTGCCACCCTGTTCTCCTCTGAGGTGTGTATGACACAGTGATATTAGACATACTGTACTGAGCATTTGCATTGCGTATAATGTGTTCAAATTACTTATTTAGGACATTAATATGAGTTTAACCTCTTTCAAATGTTAATGCCTGAATTAACTTACTGTAATCTGCCTTTTGTGTTTAGGTCCAGTTTGGCCACGCTGGAGCTTGTGCTAACCAGGCGTCTGAGACTGCAGTGGCTAAGAACCAAGCTCTGGAAGAGGCAGGAGCATTTGTGCCAAAGAGCTTTGATGAGCTGGGAGAAGTCATCAAGTATGTCCTCTGTCTACTTATGAATTTAACAACATAACCTGACCTTCAGTAACCACATTCTTGTGTATCCTATAGATCTGTGTACGATAATCTGGTATCCAAGGGTGTGATCGTGCCTGCTAAAGAGGTTCCTCCACCCACAGTGCCAATGGATTATTCCTGGGCACGTGTAAGTATGAACATTTTATACGTTTGGGCGACAAATACTCAATTAGAAGATTCTTGCCTGGTGGTTAATTATTATCTGTATGTCCTTCTCTCTGTCTGTAGGAGCTGGGTCTGATCCGTAAGCCTGCGTCCTTCATGACAAGTATCTGTGACGAGAGAGGGCAGGAGCTCATTTACGCTGGCATGCCTATTACTGAGGTCTTTAAGTCTGAGATCGGGCTGGGTGGCACCCTCGGCCTGCTCTGGTTCCAGAGGAGGTGCGTTTCACTGTTTGTTTGGAGAGCTGTTTTTTTTTACCAACAGTACCTCACATAATTACTCAGTCTTAAATGATTTTCATGTGCATATTGCAGGCTTCCGCGCTATGCGTGTCAGTTCATCGAGATGTGTCTGATGGTGACTGCGGATCACGGCCCTGCTGTGTCTGGAGCTCATAACACCATCGTGTGTGCACGTGCTGGCAAAGACCTGATCTCCAGCCTCACCTCGGGACTCCTGACCATTGTACGGAAATGAAAGACTTTCCCACATACAGTCTGTTTAGCATCAGAAGCGCATCTGCTTCATCACTGGTTCTATTTGTGTTTAGGGGGACCGTTTTGGAGGTGCCCTGGACGCAGCTGCTAAGCAGTTCAGTAAGGCGTTTGACAGTGGCATGCTGCCTATGGAGTTTGTCAACAAAATGAAGAAAGACGGCAAACTCATTATGGGTATCGGACACAGGGTAAAATCGGTGAGTACACCAACACACACACAGAAATCTAAAATGTTCGTAAGTGTGTTATATTGCAAATGGGTCAGTTTCACGCAGCTTTTCACACTTGGTTTGTTGGCTTGATTGATTGATTGATTAACAGGTTGATTGATTTTCAGATCAATAATCCTGACATGCGGGTGCAGATCCTCAAAGACTTTGTGAAACAGCATTTTCCTGCCACTCAGCTGCTGGACTATGCTCTGGAGGTGGAGAAAATCACCACCTCAAAGGTACAAATGTCTGTTTTGGACCTCGTTTACACCTGATTTTAATGGTAGCAATGTTTACATGAACGCCTTTCGTTTCAATTGATGAATGATTGATGAATCCTAGCATAATGTTTACATGAACACTAAATAAAGCGATCCGGTCGATGTGCGCAGTTACGTGCCACAAGCAAATCGGATTTGACCTTTTGACATGCGCACACATGAGCACATGAAACTTTACGTCGTGCTGCTTATATTTATTAATCAGTAAAATGCCCCCTTCCCTTGCCCGAAACAAGGCGTCTGTGGACGAGAGTCCGAAGCAAGGACTGATGAGAACACCACTTCACAGACAATGAGTGGAAGGAGAATTAAACAATGATGCAACAGTCATTTATGACACTATATTCAACAACAACAACAGCTCGTTCCATGCCTTTACGGCATTTCTGTGTTATTTCAAGTGCGCAGAACTTTCCAGTTTCAATTTTCAATCCGATCGATCAAGTGTTTACATGTCCTATTGAATGGATTAGAAAAGGTTTAAACCACCCCTTATAATCCGACAGAAATTTTTAATTCGGATTTGGCCAATTCAACCCCATTGACTTGTGACTTTGTGTTTTTTTTGGACTAGGCTTCTAGTCCGATTACAAATGGATTATTAGGGTCCATGTAAACACAGCTAGTGCCACGAAATTCCCGATCACATGGATTCCTTTTGAAATGGCTAGATTCTGTCAGTGAGAATTTGCTGAACAATGTGAAATGTGACTGAAGCTGTAAAAGGAAAACAAGGAAAAACTAAAAGCATAAGCTATGAATAAATGTAGTTATTGAACATTGTTTGTGACTAGAGGAAAATTCAAGTATAGGTTGTTGTTGTTGTTGTTGTTGTTAATCTCATAAAATGTCTCTCTTTATCAGAAACCAAACCTTATCCTGAATGTTGATGGTTTCATCGGAGTGGCATTTGTGGATCTGCTGAGGAACTGTGGCGGCTTCACACGGTCAGTAAAACAGGAGTAAAATGTCTTGTGTGAAGGACAGTGTTATTTTTGTATGATTTATATACTATTATAGTATTATTTAATAATATTTTGAATTACCCTGAAACAGGGACTTAATTTGTTGCAATGTTGCATTTTCTACTTGGTTCGGTTATCTTTCACAAGACAACATTTCAGAACGTACCAAAATGTGTTTATGCAAGTCACATGTGAGTAAAACGGTCCTCTTATTGGTCAGAGTTCACTTGTTTACGTTCCTCTGCGTCATCGATCAAGATCTATTGACAAGTTCACTCCGCAGGCTTGTTGTGGCTTTATTTGACACATGTAGCCTTGATTCCCGCTCTGGCTGGGAAAAAAAAAAAAAAATCGGCCCGAGACCAACTCGTTCAGGTGATCTCAGAGCAATTGTTTTGGTGCGGATCCGAGCGTGATTGCTGTGTTCACAAATGCCTAAATGAACCGAACTAAGGGAGAAAAAACACCAGGTTCTGAAACAAACACTCCAAACAGGTCAGGTGTAAAAAACAAACAAAAAAAAAAAAACGCCTGTTTCAGTAACAACTGAACTTCTTTCAACTTCTTTCAGTTTATTTCAGTTTTAGTTAACAATAACACTAGTGAAGAAAAGTGTTCACGTAAATGGCAGTAAAAATAAGACTGATCTCTCATGCACTTTCTTTCTTCTGTACAGTGATGAGGCAGACGAGTTTGTGGAAATCGGAGCACTGAATGGAATCTTTGTGTTGGGACGCAGCATGGGATTCATAGGTCTGTGTGTGTGTGTGTGCACGCGTGTGTGATCTCTATCTCTGACGTGTCTATTATGAAATGTTATTTAAACAACCTTATCTCTTTTATGCAGGTCATTATCTGGACCAGAAGAGGTTGAAGCAGGGTTTGTACCGCCATCCTTGGGACGATATTTCTTACGTACTTCCGGAACACATGACCATGTAACGACAGAATCCAGAATCCGCTGAACCTGTACGCTATGAAGTCAAAAGAAGAAGTTTTTATGTGTGTGTAAATGTGTATATACACTCCTCCAGCTGTGAGTGTTTGTGTGTTACATTTTTTTTTTTTTTCTCCCTGTTTTAATGTTTTGTGATCTTGTGAAAATGTGAGAGTGTAAAACTGAGTTACTGTCCTGCTATAAACTGTAGTTGTAACCTGTCAATAGCCTAATTGCCTAGTATTGATTGTGTTGCAAATCCATTTTTAATACTGTGAAAACATCCTAACACATTCCATATCTCTGTAGTAAACATCTCATGTATATCGACAACATGTAAATCTGCTTGTCATGTCAGTGTGCCTACAAAAGGGAACTAAATGCCTGGTTGCTGGAATTTTCCCAGCGGCAAATTTTTTTAAGCAGCCATGACCGTAAACTGAACTTTTGAAGAAGCACTTAAAGAATGACATTGTCAGACTCAAGTGTCCCAGTAGTTAGATTGTTATTTTTGAATGTTATTTTGATTAGTATGTTGTCAATAGTCACATCTATAATTAACACAGTGCAATAATCCACTGCGCATAATAGCGAGCAATAGCTTTGTGTTTAAGTCTTAATTGTCAGATCAACTAATTTGCAGGAACAAAAGAAAGTTGCTATTTTTAATAACTAATATATACAGATCAAACAGGTATTTTGGCCATCAATGTTATTTGTAAACGTGCAGCGTGCCATAAAGTTCAGTGTTTACAGTCCATCTGCCAGTGCAGCTGTATGAAGATCAGAAGAAGCAGTTCAGCATCTGATATATACTTAAATTAGCTGGTTAAAAATCAAATTCATTATAGAAATTCAATATACCTTTTTTTTCATTACATTCAATCTCATCTGTGATGACCATTAAACTTAAGTTTGTTTTAAAGCAGATTAATTGGTTATGTATTTTTCATGTAGTAATTATAATAATAAATAAAGATATCAAAAAACAATTACTTTATGAATATTGGTGGTGATGACTTGGTGTTGAAAAGCATTACGGTCAAATAAATGCTCACTAGATGGCAGTGTGCTAATGCTGGTGCTCGGGCCCTTCAGGCCTCGCAGAAGTAAAAACACAATGGTCCACTTACTGTTATTTCAGACCTCCATGATGAATGCTGTTTGAAATGCGGATTTTCCAGAAAAAGACACTGAAATGAAAATAGTACAGATAAATACTATTTTGAGTTTATTTATCATTAAGTTTTACCTACATCTTGTTGAAATGTAAACGTTAAGCATTACATATTTTTAATTTAGGCCTATATTTCATCCTTTCATTCTAAAACTTTATCAGATTTAAATAGAAAAAACGTGATTTTCAAAGTGCTCTGATACTTTTAACCCCGCTGTAATTGTTAGTAAAACAGTTTCGCACGTTTGTCAATGTCACTTTACAGTATGTGATCGTTATTTAGTGTTTTTGTCTGATTACCTCCACAGCACGCAGCGTTTCAACTTCTACATCTGCATGTGACATGTGCCTTAAATTAACATTGCCATAATTATGTCGTCTTCAGTCCTGTTAGACTCAATTAGGGGGCAGTAAACTGGCTGCTGTAGGTTGTAAAGCTGTTTGAGGTGTCGTTGAGCAGGAGACATGTAGGGAGGTGATGGCCGTCAGAGGAAGGAAGAATTGCACCAGTCACCAGCACAGCACGACTTTACTAGTTTCATAGTCTGTTACTACAGTCACTGCTGCAACATGATCAGATATTACGGTCAGTGCTGCAACATGACGTAGGCAGTCTTCTTCTGTTAAGTATCAGGTTTTTAAAAGTTCAATTAGTTGTGATTAGATATGGAACAGCATAAGTATATCAATCCATGCAATGTATCATATTGTGGCTACCCAGCTAACAAAATTTTATTATAAAAACGTTCTCCAAAATATTCAGTGTTGGTTCTTGGAACGTAAAAAAAAGTCCAGTTTTCTTGACATTAGAGGAACATGTTTTAAAAGGTATAACGTTCTTTCAACTTAAGTTTTATTAATTAAAATGTACATAAAAATGTCCAGTTTTCCTTAATGTTAGTAGAATGTTATTTAAAGGTTAGTATGATGTTCCTGAAACCATTTGAACATTAAATTAGACATGTTGATCTGCTTTATCAATTCAGAAACATTTTCTGAAAACACCTGCTGAAAAAGAAGCAACTCAGCAAATGTGAAGGGTCAACTAAAGCAAACACTGATCTCCATGATGGTGACCACAAACAAAACATTTTCAATAAGACATCAACATCTAAACCTACGGAGCCCCAGACATGACATGCAGGAAAAAAATAGTAGGCTAAATCGTGCGCATGATTTATTAATTCGTTCCCTCCATTTACTAAAATGTGCACACGATTTACTATTTCGTTCCCTCAATTTCTAAATCATGCATGAGGGACGCACAGACCTCTACAGGCTATACAATGGCACCCTGTCTGCCATTAGTTATTGGGATGAAATCACTGGACCCATTGTCAGACCCTACACTGGTGCAGTGGGTCCTGGGTTCCTCCTGGTGCACAACAATGCCTGGCCTCATGTGGCGAGAGTATGCAGGCAGTTACTGGAGGATGAAGGAACTGATACCATTAAATGGCCCCATCACTCGCCTGACCTAAATCCAATAGAACACCTCTGGGACATTAAGTTTCGGCGCCGCCAGGTTGCACCTCAGACTGTCAACGAGCTCAGACTGTTTCCGATCTGGGCGGAAATACCCCAGGACACCATCCGTTGTCTCATTAGGAGCATGCCCCGATGTTGTCAGGCATGCATACAAGCACGTGGGGGCCATACAACTACTGAGTACCATTTTGAGTTGCTGCAATGAAATTTCAGCAAAATGGACTAGCCTGCTGCATCATTTTTTCACTTTGATTTTCGGGGTGTCTTTGAATTCAGTCCTTTGTAGGTTGATAATTTTCATTTCCATCAAACAATGTGGCATCCTTTTATTCCTAACACATTACCCAGTCCATATCAGTATAGATATCCAGCATGATATTTTTCCCCATTGAGATCTGATGTGTTTTCAAAGTGTTCCTTTAATTTTTTTGAGCAGTGTATTTTTTGCTTATTGGTATGGTTGAATTAGATCATTGAAGGTCAGCAGCAAAGACATTGGTTAATAAAGTGAGATTAAATACATAAAGTATATTTGTGTATTTTAATATATTTAATTATTACAGGTTTCCGTAAATTTTTTTAAAAATTGCATGTCAGTGTTTTTATTCATTTTGAGGAATACTGAATGTTTTGGTGCAAGTGAGATGAGTAAATGCATGTTCACATTTAGTCTAGATCTACAATGACCATCATGTTTACACAGCGCACACAACATCTCTGCACTTTATTTCTCTCAACATGGGGACAGGAGAACTGTCAGTCAATAAATGTGAAAACAAAGTAACTTGCGTTACTTATTTGAAAAAATATCTTAGTTATTTTGTTGTAAATTGAAAAAGTAATGCTTTACTGTAAAGTTACTTTACTAGTTACTTAAAAAAAGTAATCTGATTACGTAACTAAAGTTACTTGTAATGCGTTACCCCCAACACTGGTTTCAGGAACATCGTACTAACCTTTAAATAACATTCTACTAACATTAAGGAAACTGGACATTTTTATGTTCTTGGAATGTTACAAATCAACATTCTAGAATGTTGAATTTTAAATCAAAATTAAGTTGAAAGAACATTTGAAGAACATCACTCATTTTAAAACACGTTCCTCTCAACGTCAAGAAAACTGGACATTTTTTACGTTCCCAGAACCAACACTGAATATTTGGAGAACGTTCTTAAAACAAAATTTTGTTATCTGCGTAGTACTGGTCTGTCTGCAAGCAAAACACTGTTTTAAGATGTATTATTTAATAATAATCAAACATAGATTTGCAATAAAACCTATCTGCATTGTTCTATATTCTGTACCTCTATGAAATGTAATACCAGTAAAGGTTTGTGTGCTGTATCGTGCAAGGTCAGGAGGGTGAATGTGTTCAAAGCCGAGTAGTAGGACGTGCAAACTGTGCATCTGTCCTTGCATGTCACAGTATCAGGGTACACCGCAGACCTGCTACTATCTAAGGCTGCTAGCGTGATGAGCACCCTAAATCTACCCCAGGACAATCCCAAAATAAGATCAGATACTGACCAAGAATAGATACTATGATTGCATATAGACACCTAGCATGCAAACTGAGCTGTGAGAAAGAGGATGCTAAGGTGTTGTGCCTGCAAACATATTGCTTCATCATCGTGTATGCAAAAATATATAAGTTGGGAATCCATAAAACAGGTTAAAAATCCCTATGTCGTATCTGAAATAAATGTTTAAGTATTTTTCTTAGGCCACCTTTAAAGGGTTAGTTCACCCAAAAATGAAAATAATTTATTACTCACCCTCATGTTGTTCTACAGCCGTAAGACCTTCGTTCATCTTCAGAACACAAATTCAGATATTGTTGATGAAATCTGATGGCTCAGTGAGGCCTCTATTGAGAGCAAAGCCATTCAAACTCTCAAGGAAACAGTTTGTGTGAGTTCAGTGGTTCTATCTTAATATTATAAAGCGACGAGAATACTTTTTGTGCGCCAAAAAACAAAACAAAATCAACAATATCTATATGGGCCGATTTCAAAACTCTGCTTCGAAGCTTTACGAATTGAATCAGTGAATTAGAGCGCCAAAGTCACGTGATTTCAGCAGTTCAGCCGTTTGATAGGAGATCCAAATCACTAATTCGAAACAGAAGATTCATAAAGCTCAGAAGCTTCATGAAGCAGTGTTTTGAAATCGGCCCATATAGATATTGTTGAAAAGTCGTTATTTTGTTTTTGTGGTGCACAAAAAGTATTCTCGTCGCTTTATAATATTAAGATAGAACCACTGAACTCCCATGAACTGTTTCAAATATGTTTTTAGTACCTTTATGGATCTTGAGAGTTTGAATGGCTTTGCTCTCAATGGAGGCCTCACTGAGCCATCGGATTTCATCAAAAATATCTTAATTTGTGTTCTGAAGATGAACGAAGGTCTTACAGGTGTGGAACGACATAAGAGTGAGTAATAAATTACATTATTTTCATTTTTGGGTGAACTAACCCTTTAAGCCAAACATTAGAATGACACACTCATAGGGTTCAAAAATCTGTTTTTTAAACTTGTACACAAGCTCTGATTAAGATATCTTGAAATAAATGTAAAGCATCCACAAGAATTCTATTAAATTGCACATTTTGGCTACGATGACACCTCAAATCATGAGGCGTGTTGAGGACTACTACGTACTACTACTTTTCTAACAGATTGAAAGTGAGAGAGGGTCCTGTAGTGACCCAAACCATATCTAGGGGCACAGAATATCATCATCATCATCATCATAAAGCTGCACTGGCCTTTTATAACACAACTTGACAAAATGATTGTGAAAAGAACCTTACATTTTCTTCAGAAAGTGTAAAAATCTAGTTTTAAATAACTGCTATGAAATGATATTTACATGGAAATGGGCGTTAACGCAGTCTGGAATGATTGAATATATCGGTCCCACTTTCACCACACAGAACCGGCAGTAAATACAGATAAACCTGCCCTGAACATGTCTTGATGATCTACAAGCTCGGCTATCATATGATTTAATTACACTGCAGTTTGCAAAACCCCTCTGAATAAATAGCAAAATAACATACAGCATGTGTTTGAGTTTCTTCTATAACTGGAATAAAATTCAGGTCAAATTAGAGATATAGACTGATTTATCTTCTAACTCAGGAGTTGCAGGGAACATCGAGAGCTATAGCTAGAAATGCATCACGAGTTGTGACGTTTGACAGTCAGATATATTGACAGAACAAAAAAATGACTAAATCTTGTGTGTTAGAAAACCTCTTTAAAGAAAATATTTTCACTCTAAAGGCAGTGCTATCAGCTCATCTGTGATTGGTCAACACACTGAAGAAACAGGAGGAAACTGGCTGTTTAGAAAGAAAGGGGTGTGGTCTCCGCTGGCAGCCGGGGTTTATGTAAGTGATCCTGAAATCATGTGAGTTTCTTGGAACATCATCAAGACTTCATACTGAAAGAGCATTTTGAACATGATACTGTGAGGCTCAGACACATAATGCTGACATAACGAGTAAAATAGTTGCACCTATCAGGCTCATTGAGTAGAAATGTATAGAGTATTGTTTCAGCTTAAGAGTTCAGCATATCGTGATTGTGGATAATATTGACGAAATATGGCAAGTGACATCACTTAATCAAAAGTAGGAACATGCCTTACACATGAACAGGAAGTGATGTATCATGTCTTTCGTATATGTACACAAACAATGTGTCCTACCATGTTACGACATTTTGTAAAGCAGGTCAAATATTGTTGGGTTAGAGTGAGAAAATTAGCTTTAAAACGAACCTACTAAAAAAATCAACTGTGCTGCCCATGTTAAACCCTTTTAAATTTAAATTTTAAGGTTTTTTTTTTAGGATTGAACTTTGGATGACTGTAGTGTTGTGTGTTACTGACAGCATATAAAAACATGAAGAAAACAGGATTAAGAAAATATATTGTTTTTATTACAAGTCTGGAAAAAGTGCACTGAATAATAATTTAGAGCTGATTTTTTTCTCTTTGGTCAACCATGTGAACATAATGATCATAAATATGAAAAAGCATCCTTCCTCAACACTTTTTACTGCAATCATCTTCCTCTTTCACTCCACAGATATAAATTATACACACACGCTCATCTCAATAAATTATAACTCTTATGGTTTAAATAAATAGACTTTCCAAACACATGTTGCTTTTTTCATCAAAATTTGTGCTGGCAATAACAGTCCAAAATCCATCAAACTGGATTAAAAAGAGGAGCAGTTCTTCTCCAGAACTGATACAATGAATGTTGTTGTAATGTAACTCCTTGTGTCCGTTGTGTTCTCAGGTTGCTCTTCTGAGTGAAGTCTGCTGTCGATGGATGCCGGTGCTGTAAAGTTTGTTTGCTCGTGTCTCAAAGGCGTTGACCATCTGTTTGACCACCTCGTCGAAAAATATTGTCGCTAATTGTGAGTGGAGCAGAGATTTGAACTCAAATGACACCTAGAGAGGGGAACAAAGGTTTAAGGGTAAAATTAGCCCAATTTTAACGAAAAAGCGACAATATGTAATTCTATAATTTGAAATAGCATGCTTTTTTATTTACTTTATTCAACAAGGGATTTGTACTAGTGTCATTGAGATATTTTGAATTAGTTTTTAACTTTATATATTCCATTTTCATTTTTTAGGTTATGTTTTAGTAATTTTTGTTTTATTTTGTTTTATTTAGTAAGTAGTAAGTTTTTTTTTTTATGGTTTTATTTTTTATTTAACAACTATATTAATCTTGGTTTGTACTGATGCTAACATTCATTCATTCTGATTCTTCTTCAATGGGTCATTTAATCTCCCAAATCCCTGTCGCCTTCCTGTGATGTCCATTGCACCATGTCTAATCTGGTGACATTTAGGTCGTAGAATTCCCTCCAGCACTGAAGTGGTTATCATGCCTGTCTTCGTTACTGGCTATTTAAGGAGAAACGGAAAGGCAACCCACATGTGGTAAAAATAGCCACTAATCTGGTCTAATACCTCTGCTCACTTTGAACAGGAATTATGGGATTAACCCACCAAAGAGGAGGCACAGCAGTAAAGGAAGTGTCAAACTGATTGTAAAAGTGTGTGTCTGGGTAAGTGCGTGTCTCTGTATATGCCTACTTACAAAGAACTCCACATTGCACTGGCCTGCAGCTCCAGGAGTGAATCGCCACAGTGTCTCAAGGTGATTGAAGAGCGTTCCGTCTGTACACACCGCCTGAAACACATGCACATACTTCAGACAGACGGCCACAGACAGCTTACTTGGCCAATATGTAAGCTGATCCTATGATGCATGGACATGTTGAGGGCTTAACAAACATCAGATTTACCCTTGTTAAATGAGGACCACTTAATCTATTCTTGTTAAAACAAGAATAATGTCTTCCATTCACAATTAAAACGGCTTTATAATTTCTAAATAGACTCACTCGGACTTGGTGGTTCGGGATGACTGTGACCTCAGAGGTGTAGCGTTCGACGATCGGGGGGAACCCGATTTCAAGTTGAGCTTGCATGTCCCCGTTCCGCCCCCTCGTGACCTTTGACTTCTTGCACCAAGGCACAAACTGCTGGTACTGGTCCACATTGGCAACAACGTTGTACATCTGCTCGGGTGAGTAACTGGTGGGAAAATGAACTTGTGTTACCAAAGATATTGTTAAATTAGAATACATTTGGATTAAAAGTGAAGATTTTATTTGACAGTGGTGTGTACATACCCAATGCTTCGGCTCTCTAAGTACTCCATTCGCCGTGATATGAGGGGGGCTGATAAGTTAATGAAGCTCCGGGCGGGCACCACTTGAGAAGATGCTGAAGGAGGAGGTAAACTCACCCGCCTTGTTGCTAAGATGCCACATGAGCTCAAATGTCTACAGAAGAAACAAAAGTGTATGTCTACACTTAAGAAAAGCAGAATACATTATCATATGTGTATAAAGGTTTGCACCATGCAACTTGCATGTTGACAGGTTTGTTCACTACAAATACGATGTGACGCAGAGTTTTTAGAAATTCCTGTGTTGACCCTGTAAAATGACGTACATTCTAGTAAACAGTAAAGAGCAGCCGATCGATACTTGACAGTTGTATCATGGCACCTGGCCAGCAGCGCGCAGCTGCGCACTGGTACTGCATTATTCAAACGCTTTCAGGAATTTTTGTTAAATCTAAAAAAAAAAAAAATAATAATCTTCAGATCTTTCAAAAGAAAAATGAATATACTGAATGAAAGCTTTATGCTATAGTTACGATAGAAATGCTATAGTTTTTTCTTCTGGTACTCTTGGTACTTTTCAATCAGCTCTTTCAGTTTCACCGTCTCGTGACTTCTCACTCCCCTGTGAGTTATTTTACACCAGCGCTGGCTGCTCTTCTGCTTTGTTCCACACAATTCACAACTACTTGCAATATAGTCGAACAATCCAACAGGTTTTCACCACGGCAACCATTTTAAATAAACACTAGACGCGTATTTATTTGCAACTGTTAAACTAAATTGCAACAAACCAAAAGGATCTGTTTTCTGAACTAGTTACAGTACGCATTCATCAGTTTTTTTTAGGTGTAAATAAATAATTGCATTTTTTTCTTCTAATGATTGATACACAAAGATGTGTTTTTAAATAAACAGCTTTAACATTGCAGTAAGTATAGTACAGGTTGAGTGATGCGCTTTTACCTGATGGTGCAGTTGGAGTTTCTCCTCATGACATCGCACGACTGTCTTTCCGACATCTCCAGAGCTCGGAGTACAAGCGAAGTGGCCTTCTTTGCCATTTGAGCTATTCGAAGCTTACGAGATCACTGAAACTATTCCAAATGTGCCCTTTCGCGATGATAACTGAGTCAGTGTCCGTAATAACCGGCGGCTCCGCTGTAAGTGGACGATAGTGGAGTGCGTTACTATTAAGGGCAGAGCTGTAGTGACGCAGTGAGAGGGGAGGAGCTGAAAACCGGCTCCCGCAGGTGCTTAGGCGATTATAAAGTCATTCACCTTCAGGGGTTTCACTTTGGCGAGTCCACTGTCTGGAACAAGAAAAATGTGCTTCAGGACAGTGGTTCTCAACCTTTTTGACTCCAAAGGCTGTTCACAAAAATATTCGCTCCTGTGACTTTCTCAGTTGTTTGTGATTTACTAGATGAAGATGTTTAAACATTAAGATTTTGCTCTACAATTTCTACACAATATTTTAGAGCTTAGCATAACTAGAAAAATGTATATTAATGTATATAGAGTACCTCAGGGATGACGTGTTTTTGTAGGCCAACCCGGAAGTTAGCGGCGCACGGGTTCCCTCGATCGAAAGCCTATGCGTTTTTCCCATAGACTTTTGGAAAATTGCAAAAAATAAGCTCTGTGTTTAACAAAGGGTTATGATATTTACACGTTTTGTCTATCAAGATAATCTTTACAAGTTAACACAACATTTATACATTTTGAAGCCTAAATAAAGTCGTCAGATATAAAAAGCTAACAGTAGACTACAGCACACCATGGTCGCGGATCAACGTCACCACCACCAAGCTTCCTCAAATTTTATTTAGAAAACAACTTTATTTAAAAACATGCTCGCTGATTATTATCTGCGCTGTGTATAAATACTTATCCACTTTTTCATGAGAAATGCTGTCCAAATGTCCTGTTTGTCATGATGACGTTTAAAGTCCCCGCCAAAGGAAGTAGTCCCTTTTAGCAATTTGTTAGCAACCGCCGTTTTTAAGACACAATAAAGGTTTAAAAAATCACAAGCGTGTTATAACTGGTGTGTTTTATGTCATAGATCAAAACGTGAAAATATTTAGAGGCTTTGTTAACCACAGACCTTATTTCAGGCGATTTAGCAAAAACCCATTCAAAAAACCCATTGACTTCGGGGCGATGGAATCGGAAGTCCTAAAATGCTAACTCGCTTCCGGGTTTTGCCTACAAAAACACGTCATCCCTGAGGTACTCTATTATACTACGGGGCTGTTGAATGCTCGAATCTGATTGGTTGACCAACGTTCTAAAGTGTGCAATTATTTTCAGGGAAACGCACAGCTAAAGTAGTTCTAGGCAGGTCTTGACCGCATTACAGTACCATATCACTTCGCCAAATGATTTCAGTTATTTTAATAGGTCCTACAGCCTACAACCGCAAAAGAAAGAAAACCCACAACGACACCGACCAAGCAAATAAATATAGTAAACAATAGGATAAAATCGACAAATTATTGTCATGGTTTTTGCCACAAAATACGTTTTATTGTGTCCTGAAAGCGCACACTCTCTCTCTCTCAAACATACACACGAACACACACTTGTATAGAAACGTTTTGTCAGCGCTGCTCTGATGAATTAATCAGTAAAATAGTTTAGCAACTTAAAAGATACATGACTCACCAGCGAGGTAATAACTGTGCGGTTCTTGAGATAAACTTATAGTTTCGCTATTAGTCGAGACACTGCTGCCGTTAGAGACGCACATACTCAAGTAGGCTAATTCACATATGCCTATTCTCTCTCTTTCTCAACTGCGTTAATAACTGTATCAACGGTATTATTCTGCTATCACACACAATGTTTTAACAGTGTTTTAAGGACAAAAACCTGACAAATGTCTTGAAATACAACACCGGAACAGTGTCTTGAGGTGTGGTAACCGAAGCGGAATAATTGACGACGGGCCGTTGATTTCGTAGAAAATAATGCACACCCGCTTCGCATCGTGGCAGCATTACCACCTCGGGTGTGCATTATTTTCTAAGAAATCAACGGCCCATTGTCAATTATTCCTTACTTATTGTATATTGCGTATTACACTGTTAAAAATTAAACTCGTACAGTAGTAGGCTACAGGTTTTCCAAGAAAGACCATAGTGGAACCCAGATCTTGACAGAGTGAACTACATTTTTTCTCTTTCAAGAAGCCCTTTCACTTCGATATATGTCACAATATGGAAGAAAAGGCAATCACAGTTTCCATTTCATGCTGAAGTCATCTTGAGGCCTCCTGTTTGAGAATCACTGCTTAATGATGAGCAGAGATCCAAAATGGGATCCTACAACAACAGTTTCCTTTCTACAGAATTGCTTATGCTGCATTTAATAGCTAAATACTTGAAAAAATATGATTTGCCCTGAATATTAAATTTAATTATCTTTGTGTGTGTGTGTGTGTGTGTGTTATTTGCCATCACAAATATTTTATTTTGGAGAATATTGGCTATAACCTGTCATGAACAGAGGCAACAGGATCTACACGACTGGAGGGGAGGAATAATGCGCTTCTCCCTGAGCCTGACCCAACATGTCATTAACCCATAAAGATGAACAGGAATAATGCAGATAAGGCAGTCACTGCCGTTGGAATTAAGGTAACGTCACAGAAAGGCTTAAATGTTAACTTTTCAGTCAGTACAGGATTGCAAAGTGCAGCTTATTTATGTTGTGTAATAACTAGAACATCAGCCGTGACATTACAGGAATGGTCTTGATGTAGAAAATTTGCTCTCTCCGAGATCAGATCAGAGTCCACAATTTCAGGTGAGTTGGCACTGTGGTGCACACGGCAAACACATTTATAGTCAATGATACACCTGTACTTTATCAGCCTATAGTGCCTCATGCTCAAGATCAAACACAGTTGCTAAAATGGCCCAGTTACTAAAATTATTTCACAGGGTCAGATATCAGTCTCATTTTCTTGCAAGGACAAGAAAGTTCAACGTATTCTGTTGGTATTATTCCACTTATTGAAACTGAAATATATAATAACCTTAAACAAAATGGTTAACCCTTTGATTTATTTCAAACCTGTGAACTAGTCATGCATTGCAATGGCTGATCCTTGCAAGTGGCTTAAGTTGGTTATGTGACTGTCCCATCAAAACCGATCTCTTGTGTTAGATCTAATCCCATTCTAAAGTCCCTTATCAGAGTCCCTAAGGAAGACCGGATATAGTCAGGACACTGTGGCACGCAAATTAGTACGTCAGTGTGTGCATATTATTGCACCTTATCAATGTACAATCTCATCTTCCTTCTAGGGCAAAGGAAAGGTAATTTCCTAATAAAAAGTATTACACAACGTTTTCATAACTGACTTAGCTTAGGTTAAGGCTCTATTTTATATGCTATATAATATGCTATAGATCTAAAAAATATCACAGTGAAGGTGTAAGACTTCGGTGAGCCTGTGATATGTTGGGCATCAGTGACATCTGCATGTGATGATCAAGTTCACAGTGTCCTTGAATGATACGCTCACAATCTAGAGTAAAATAATGACCTTGCACAGACTTAGTGTGCTCTACCCTCACTGTTCTCCGATTCTAGTAAACAAATTAAGAAAAATGTGAAACACTGAAGGTTTTAGGTGAGAGGGACGAACAGTGCTGAACTCTGTACAGAATTTCAACTCAAGGACTGAGGCATAGGGAAGAACACAGACTAGTAGACAAAATACCCAAAGCTTTTATTTTTACTGGCTCTGTTGTACAAATCACAGTTCTTCAGAGTACTGTATGTTAGTGATTGTAGCATTAAGTGCCAGCAGAAACACTTCAGTTTTAGCTGAATGCTTAATATGTCAAAACTTTTAATTAGTAAATGTACTGTTTTCCATAAGACTCTTACAGGATGTCTTAGCATTATATCTGTGGGTCTGTATTGGGTGCAGAGAAGATGAGTTTGCTCATTGCTCGGATGTACTGAGAGCCATCCATGGAGGTGATTTTCAGGCTGCTCATGGGTAGCAGGGCTCTGTTAGTGTAATATCTGAGGAATGGAGCCGGTGCTTCAATCGCCTCCAGATATACCTAAAAGTAGAGATAAGAGCAAAGTGGAATTTGTTCAAATGGTCACAGCAACATATTTGGTATAGAATAACAATGGGTAAATAGCTAATATATAGGTGAAAATGGGGGAAGATGCTCCCCTTAAGAACAATGTGCATTTACTTTTAAACTGCAACATATTTAGATATAATTTTAGCATGTACAGACTGATGATGCATCAGCCAATGTGTGATTATAAATGGAAACTATTTAGTTATTGAAACTGTTATGTTAAAATGTAAAATGAATCAAAAAGGCCTCTACTGGGGAAATATATATGACCTGGACCACAAAACTAGTCTTAAGTTGCACGGGTATATTAGCAATAGCCAACAATACATTGTATGGGTCCAAATTATGGATTTTTCTTTAATGCCAAAAATCTTTAGGATCAGGAAGATATTTTGTAAATTTCCTACCATAAATATATTAAAAAAAAATATTTTTGTGAGTGGATATGCATTGCTAAGGACTTAATTTGGACAACTTTAAAGGTGATTTTCTCAATATTTTGATTTTTTTGCACTCTCAGATTCTAGATTTTTAAATAGTTGTAAGTTGTATCTCGGCTAAATATTGTCCTATCCTAACAAACCATACATCAAAGGAAAGTTTATTTATTAAAAAAAAAATAACCTTATGGTTTTGTGGTCCAGGGTCATATATATATATATATATATATATATATATACAAATGTTGATATTATATTTCATTAACAAAAAATAACAAAATCTTTTATATTCCGCATAATACAATGTCACAGATCACTATTTTCCAGAGACACAAAATTAGATCAATTAACCTTAAAACTGTTTAGCAGACTAAATCTCAATTATGTTGATATTCAGATGAAATAATAATGTGCGAGTAAAAATGGCCTCATAGGACTTTAGTATTATATTTACCTTATTATATTACTTTAATGATATTATTGTTGAATTTTTGGTCATATTGCTAGACCAATTGATTGTACATTACAATTCAAGTTGTAAAATAATATTCAGGTAAGATTTTAAAAATAATTTAATCTCAAATCTTTATTTATTAATTTAGCTGTGCATCTGATCACCCTGTCGGGTTTTGCCTGTCTAAATCAGGCACTCTCCTTCACCCTCACTCAGAGGGCGGCGGCTTGCTGGATGTAGCACCTGTATAATGTCATCAGTGTCCTGAGCTGCATTCTGGAACACAGACTGGCAGTGCTGCAGGTACTGATCATACAGGCTGCGCGTGTGTGCGTCAACCTCCAGCGCCTCATCGCTGGGCTCAGTCCTCTTTAGGTTCATCATGAAGTCTGTGTTGACTGGTCCACATTCAATCAGGCTCACACTGCAGCATGGGAGATGGAATGTTTAGATGGACTTAGGAAATTGTATGAGTGCCTAAGCAATTTATCCGAATTACATTTAATAGGCAAAAAGGTTCTGTTTGGATATACAAACATGAAGCTGTTCACTCATATGATACTCACTGAATATTAAAGTGCTGGAGTAGAATAGCCAGGCTCTCACAAGCGCCCTCTACTGCAAATTTGCTAGCACAGTAGACCTCATTGAATGGTAAACCTGAGTTTCAGACAGAGAACATACATACATACAGTTATTTATTTATTTAACCCCATCGGCAAGTTCTAGGGTTTTATTTCTTGTTGCAAGAAAAAATCTTACAGGATTTACTGAGGTTTAAGCTTAAAGGGTTAGTTCACCCCAAAATGAAAATTCTGTCATTAATCACTCACCCTCATGTCGTTCCACACCCGTAAGACCTTCGTTCATCTTAATATTAAGGTTGAACCACTGTACTTACATGAACAGTTTTAAATATGTCTTTAGTAGCTTTTCGGGGCGTTTGAAAATCTAAATTATCTTGCTGGCAATGCAGGCCTCACTGAGCCTTCGGATTTTATCAAAAATATCTTAATTTGTGTTCTGAAGATGAGCAAAGGTTTTAACAGGTGTGGAACGACATGAGGGTGAGTAATTAATGACAGAATTTTCGTTTTGGGGTGAACTAACCCTTTAAGACAAGAAAAAAGCGTTTTGCCAAAGATGTAAGAAAAATAAACACTTCAAGAGAGATTCTCTCAAAATAAGTGTTATTTTTTCTCTATTGGCTTGCTCAAGCTGGGGTTTAAAAGACAATTAATATTCAGTAATATCGATTCAACTGTACTGACAAAGTCAGATGAGAACAAAATTTGAACTGAATTGAGCTGGATAATGACACTAACTTTGCAACATTGATTCTGTTATTGAACTGATAATGACACTATTGTCTTCTGTAGAGCTGCTTTATATATCTGAATTGAACTTGTTTCATAAGTGATGAATTCTCCAACATTTAACAAAGCAGCTTCAAAGTAATAAACAGGAAAATAGTCTTCTGTATTATATAAAATGCTATATAAACGTGGCAAATTGACGTTTTTCAGAAATGGAAAAAGACAGAAATACTGATTAAGAAAATAATTTTTGCAATTTGTTGCTTTGCTTGAAAAATCTCACTTTCTCTCTCCATCCACACTCACCCTGTAGTCCTCCCATGCTGCCGGTCACAAGGATTCGTCCGTGTCTCTTTCTCTTCATGTCCGGTAGAAAGGTCTGTATGGTGCGAAGTGTGCCCAGCAGATTGACGTCCAGGATCCCACGTATAGTGTCCATTGAGTGAGCTTCCAGAGGGCCCATCAGACCTACACCTGCATTACAAACTAACACAAAGATATCAGGAGGGAATCAATGAAATAAATATGGGGTTTTTATAAACCATGTAAGCGCAGTGAATTTGAAGGATGCCTGTTCATGTGGGCTTTTAACCTCGTCTTTATACATACCTTTTCCCTTTGAAAGAGCATAATATCTTATTTTCTCTTACCCAATATGTCAATTCTGCCCTCTGTAACATTTCTTTTGGCATCAAGTATAGACTGCTGGTCTGTCACATCCATCTGTAGTATGGCCATAGTGTCTTTATGCAGTCCTCTCACACTCTCCAACAGCCGTTGCTTCTTGTCCAGATTCCTCATGGTCGCATAGACTAAACAACATCGATAACCACTCATACTTTTAAACAATGACTGTAACTATATAAAGCACACTTTTCACTAACATTAACTGTAATTTTTAGACATACATGTCAGCATAAACTCTAAAAAGAACCACAGAAATGCATTGTTTCCTTACATCAGTTACCTTTGTAGGCTTTTGACGGATTTGATGCGAGATGCACAGCAAGGCTGAGCCCAATCCCTGAAGAACATCCAGTAATGAGAACAACTTTCTGCTCCATTTGTGCAATAAAACATCAGTCCGCAACACCAAAGAGACGAGCGCTGCATTTGAAGTGGTCCGTCTAACTGCTGTGTCTCTGATTCAGATGTTTTAGCTTTCTCCGCTATCACAAGGCCAGCTTGGTGTAAACATTCTGGTTTCACACTTTTTTTTTTTTCGCTCAGCAGGTGCGACTTCGAACTGACACATGCCGTACATGTTAGCAGCTGTGGTAAATATTAAACTAACATGAGTAAATGAAATATTCATTTAATATTCACTTTTTTTGAGAATGTTACAATTATGATGGGGAAAAATGAATAATTTATAGATCTTATAGGTTTTCAATCATATGCTTTTAAAAAAGAAATACTTAAAAAGCTCATTAGACATTCATTTTTAGGTGTTAAGTGAATGGAAATGCTCACTGTCAGGGTCAACAACATCCTTAGGCCTAAACCCTTTTCCCATTCTGCTCCAAAAATGTTTTAGTAATAGCCAAATCAGTATTTTCTTTTTTCAGTTATTTAAATCAAATAAATGAATATTTACATGGAAATCATATGGTGATTTATCATATGGAAATCATGAGCTAAAGGTAGAGTTGTATAATATCTAGGAAATGCAGTTATCTCCTTGTTTATGTAGATGCCTTTTTGTTATACTTGTATTGAATCTAATGCCTTGTAGTGTTATTTATTTTGTTTCTAAGAAATGCCTTATACTGTATTGGCAGAAATGTACAGTAATTGTTAATTAAGTATGTGTGTTTGCTTACCCATGAGAAGGAGGAACAGAAGTGTGTGTGCTCAAAGACAAATAACTGTGGTTCCACTCCTAGAACCTAAAAAGGAAATCAACCATCTTGGTTGAGATTACTGGAGTTCAAGGACATGAAAAGGCGGACCGCTTGCACCTGTGAGGCTTTGAGAAGGATCTGGGAAATTTTGGGAAAGTTACAACTTACGTCAGTCAAGAAGATGATCTAACGTCTGTGATTAAACAGCAGGAGTATAAAAGACTGATGAGTTGATTGCCTCTTTGGATACTGATATGTCAGTACCCCCGACGCCTAGAAGCCCAGAGCTGACTACACCTTTGATTCAAAGCATGATTATTGTATCTTATACTTTAATGATAAGGTTTTATTTGCCTTTACATTTTTGTACATTTTTAGAAACCAATTAAAAGACATTTAATTGATTACAAAAACTGCCTACTGAGGCTTGATTTATAGCGTTTTAAGACTTTGAACAAGAACATACCACAGAGAAGTCTTCTGACCAAATTGTAAGTAATTTAAAATGCTTAGAATTTATGCCAGACGACTTTATCTAACCTGAGAATAATAAATAATACGGTTAAAGTTGTTAAGATCAATGTACACACTGTAAAACAATATAAAAGACATGTTAACAACGCTGTAAAAATGAATTCTCAAAATTGGTAATAAAACAGATTATTGATTTACAAGAAAAAAAATGTTCAGTCTATCTACTTCATATTTTCACATTTAATTTAATGTTACTTGCTGTTTTTCTGTAATTGTGAAATTTGCTAACATTTCTGAGTGAAAATTGTTTTTACACCAATTTTTTTCAATGAGTTTCTTTTTAACTGAGAGCTGTTGATTGAGTGTTGACATCTGTGTGTCTGACTGTGCTGCATGATATTGTCATACTTGTCAGTGAAAATATCTACTCACCTGTGCTATATTTTATCTCAATAATCCCTCTTAAGAGGGATAATTATCATTAAAAAAAATCCACATTCTGCTCTGACTTTAGATTAATATTTTCATTAACATGATCTGTCTCGCAGTCTGTAACAAGGTGAGATTTGATACTTTTTACCACTTCATCCAACACCTCAAAAAAGGCCCAAGTTATCTGAACACACAATACATTTCTTTTTTTATTTCTTCATTCTACCTTCATAATACAATAAAACAAAACACCAAGCTCAGCAAACATTTGAAATCTGTCAAGGAACAGTTGCACCTTAAAAAGTAGAATGAACTGTCAAAATGAGTATCGTCAAGTTACAAAGATGAACAAAATAAGTCAGCTGAACTTGTATTAATAAATTAAGTGTGCATCATCTTTTATATTATCATTTCATATTGTTGCAAATGTTTGTGAATAATAAAAAATATTGAGCTCAGTACACATTTTAACTGCTATAACTGAAAAAAGAAACCACATGACCAGACCTTCTGAATGAGAACACGTTTCATATTTATTTAAAAAAAAACTTGAACAATGTTCATTATCCATAAACAATCATCATGTTTGTATTTACATCATTACAGTATATACAAATTGAGTAAATAAATTACAGTGGTTTATGGTTAATAAAACAGGACTATTAGGGCAGCAATGTCATTAAAAAGATCCTTGCTCAAAGTTAAGTGAGTTCTAAATGACAAGTGACATGTTAGTCCATAAATTTAAATCCAAGACTTCAATTGGTCTTTATACACAGTCTGACAAGTCCATAATAACATGGATACTGCATGGATACAACTCTTGTTTGAGAATGCCACCTACTGGTCTATTTATTTGAAGAAATATAAGGTAACTGTTTAGATTTAGTTTTAGATTGCATAAAAAACCCCAACAACTACACAATTTGAAATAAATAATAAACATTTTATTTACATAGTTTTACCACCACATTTATCAACATGTAACTGTAAGAAAACATGAAAATAAAAAATATCTCCTCTTTTCAAGCTTATTTTTAAAAGTAAAACATATTGACTAAATGTCAAGTTTAACACTTTTTTTTAGTAGCAAAATGTCTTCAAGAGCAGATGGAGTGTGTGAGCATCAGGGGGGTAAAAAAGGAATCATAATGTAACGAGGTCTGAAAAATGGAAGAACCAAAGAGAAGAGATTGATATCAGTCCCTGCACCATTCAGTTCATAAGGTGCTTTAATCCACCTCTTCAATAGTTGGTCCCTGGGAAGCGGCCCCTGATCCTCCACGTGCCTGAGCTCCACAGCCTCCAGCTGGCATCCCTCCCTGATAAAGCTTAGTGATGATTGGGTTGCAGACTTTCTCCAGCTCCTTCAGCTGATGTTCATACTCCTCCTTATCAGCCAGCTGGTTGTTCTCTAGCCAGCTGATAGTCTGGTTGCACTTCTCTATGACTTTCTTCTTGTCATCCTCGCTGATCTTGCCTTTCAGGTTCTCATCTTCCACACTGCTCTTCATGTTGAAGGCGTAAGACTCCAGGGAGTTTTTGGCAGCAATCTTCTCTCTTTGCAGATCATCTTCAGCTTTGTACTTATCTGCTTCCTGCACCATTCTCTCAATCTCCTCTTTGCTCAGTCTGCCCTTGTCATTGGTGATGGTGATCTTGTTCTCCTTTCCAGTGCTTTTGTCCACCGCGGACACATTTAGGATTCCGTTGGCGTCGATGTCAAAGGTCACTTCAATCTGCGGGACTCCACGTGGTGCAGGTGGAATTCCTGTGAGCTCAAATTTACCCAGCAGGTTGTTGTCTTTTGTCATGGCCCTCTCTCCCTCATACACCTGGATCAGGACACCGGGCTGGTTGTCAGAGTAGGTGGTGAAGGTCTGGGTCTGTTTGGTGGGGATGGTGGTGTTGCGTTTGATGAGGGCCGTCATGACTCCACCTGCGGTTTCAATACCCAGGGACAGAGGAGCCACATCCAGCAGCAGCAGGTCCTGGACATTTCCAGATGTGTCACCCATGAGGATGGCGGCTTGCACCGCTGCACCATAAGCCACTGCCTCATCTGGGTTGATGCTCTTGTTCAAGTCCCTGCCGTTGAAGAAATCCTGCAGAAGCTTCTGGATCTTTGGGATTCTTGTTGATCCACCAACCAGAACGATGTCATGGATCTGAGACTTGTCCATCTTGGCGTCTCTCAGGGCTTTCTCCACAGGCTCAAGCGTTCCCCTGAAGAGGTCTGAGCACATCTCTTCAAAGCGCGCTCTGGTGATGGACGTGTAGAAGTCGATGCCCTCGTACAGCGAGTCGATCTCAAGGCTGGCCTGAGAGCTGGAGGAGAGGGTTCTCTTGGCTCGCTCACACGCTGTACGCAGCCTCCTCAGTGCCCTCTTGTTCTGACTGATGTCCTTCTTGTGCTTCCTCTTGAATTCTTCTACAAAGTGATTCACCATGCGGTTGTCAAAGTCCTCGCCACCCAGATGAGTGTCTCCGGCTGTGGCCTTCACCTCAAAGATGCCATCTTCAATGGTCAGGATGGACACGTCAAAGGTGCCTCCACCCAGGTCAAAGATCAGGACGTTGCGTTCTGCTGCTTTGCCTTTGTCAAGGCCGTAGGCGATGGCTGCAGCTGTGGGCTCGTTGATGATTCTGAGGACATTGAGCCCGGCGATTACTCCGGCGTCTTTAGTGGCTTGCCTCTGGGAGTCATTGAAATAGGCTGGAACTGTGATAACTGCATTTGTCACCTTCTGCCCCAGATAAGCTTCAGCAATCTCCTTCATCTTCACCAGGACCATAGAGGAAATTTCTTCAGGATAAAATGTCTTGTTTTCTCCTTTGTATTCGACTTGAACCTTTGGTTTTCCTCCATCACTGACCACTTTGAAGGACCAGTGCTTCATGTCAGACTGCACAACTGGGTCATCAAACTTCCTGCCAATCAGCCTCTTAGCATCAAACACAGTGTTGTTGGGGTTCATGGCCACCTGGTTTTTAGCTGCATCCCCAATGAGCCTCTCTGTGTCTGTGAAGGCAACATAGCTGGGTGTTGTTCTGTTCCCCTGGTCATTGGCGATGATCTCCACCTTTCCATGCTGAAACACCCCCACACAGGAGTAGGTGGTGCCCAGGTCAATTCCAATAGCTACTCCTTTTGCTGATGACATGTTTGGTTTCTTTAAATGCCGGGTCTGTATTAAACAAGAAATAGGAAAAAAACAATGTAAAACCAGTATATTTTAACCAACTAATGTTATTTTTTGCAGTTAAACAATAATTGTCTCTATACATTTTTTTTTTTCTTTTTTGCATGTTCACACTAATTATTTGAAAAATGAGAAGTCTATATATATATATATATATATATATATATATATAATAAAGACAGTCAAATTTAATTATTTGTTAACAAACTTAAATAAATTCCTTTTTTCATAGTATTAATCATATTCAGATATTTGTTAATAATAAATTCAAATAATAATAAAGTATTAATCTTAAATATGAATCTTCATCACATATGTGTTGATATTTAATCATGAAACAGATGAGTAGGATAAAACAATTTACTGTAAGCATTTCATGCCTGATGTAAAGCTAGGTGTAAATGTACAAGTTTATGGCGTAAGTATATAAACTCAATAGAAAAAGAACAGTGGTAGTTTTAATTTTTTTTCACTTACCTTTTGTGAGTTAGATCTTTTCCGACAGGCGTATTGTAGCTCGTTGTCTAGATAGTACTCTTCGCTGTGTCGCTCTTTGCACTGCGTTCCTGACTATCCCGTAGAATTGAATGAAGCAATGGACCAGTCGTGTTTTATATTCTCCAGCATAGCGCTGTTGAAGTTTCTCGAAAGCGCCAGCGAGTTCGACCAATCAAAAACCAGCACAGCGGGATGGCTCCACCCGCTATGCTACGTCATCATATAGTTCTAGCTATTTCTGGAGTTTTCTGTGATGTTGTGGGACCATATGAAATCATAAAATTTCAGATTTCAAAATATTTCTCGTGAACGCTGAACAGTTTTAGCTATACGTACGTGCTTACGGAAATGCAGTATATACAAATAACACGCTTTGATTATTTAAATAGGCTACTCATGTAGAAACTTTTGCTTCAATTATTTTCAAAATGAAAGATTGTAATTATAAATAACCAATAATAATAGTTTGTTATTTGTATGTCAGTTAAAATGTTTTAATTAATTGTCCGAATAATCAAATTAAGTAACTTTGAATGAAACAAAAACAATCTGTGACTAGGCCAATTCAAGGCGAAGTAAAGTATTTTTGTGGAATATAACCGTGCCTTTCAGTGCCTCATTTATTTGTGTTTCTTTTGTCTTCTTATGCAAGTTTTACATTTCTGTAGGACTGAAGCTAGAGATGATTCTGGAACATTGGTGACTTTGTTGCAAGTTTTGTCATTCTGCTGTATTGTCAACAGAGGTCACTGTTAGTGCACTCAAAGCGTTATTTTGTTTTTCTCCCATTTCACCCATTATTATTCTTTATGTTGAACAATTGTGGTACACAATTACACCTCTAATGTGTCTTAATGATTCATTTATTGCAAACGCACAGTTCATTTAAAGCTACTAAATGAACTTATGTATTGGCTGTGAAGTGCAACAGTGGCCAAAATAAAACTTAACTGGGTGGATGATCCCTGTTGATCAGCAAACTAAAGCGGCATGTTCGGATTTAAATTAGCAATGCGCATCTAAATTGAGAAAATATGTCGAGATTTTTATTCAGTGCACATACAAATTATATTTATATCATTATAACATATCCTATAACTTTTCCAGCGGTGTAGGAGTAATGTACTGTACAACTTATAAGTGATGTGATCCGATTTGACATTTCATAACAAACGCGTTGCCTTGAGGAAAATTAAGCAAATCGCGTAAGATTCACTTCAAACTCGAATAATTATAGCGAACATAGTTTTATAAAAAAAAAAATGTAAGTCTGTGTAACTGCTTTTGTAGATAAACCCGCTATTGTAGATAAATTAAGCTCTTATAGTATAACTTTTTAATAGTTTTTAAATAAATGTTTTAGAACAAATAATGCTATTTTATTTGATCTATTAAGGACTATAACAACGCGACCAGACTAGAAAACCCACTTTGCCGTTTATCACGTAATTTGTGTATCAGTGCGCTCAAATATGATAGCGAAAGACATAATTTTATAGTTCATTGCAATTCATTTGACTTTTCTTGTCTGTTTGGCGTAATTTCACAGCTAAATTCTGGAAGCGTCCAGAAACTTCCCCTCAGTTGTCTTAGTGACAGCTGACGTGACGCTGCCGCTGGGTGTGTTTTGATTGGTCTGATTCCCTGGACTTTTCCAGAAATGTGTAGAGTTTGAACGGGTGCGCGTTCTGGTGTATTTAAAGAGAGGACGGCAGACACTAACAAAACTCATCTGAAGAGGAGCGATCTGTGAAGCAAGCGAAAAAAAACCCAGTCTGAACTGACTCTTTCCGCGGCGAGGTGTAAATTAATTTTAAGAATCTAGTCTACGGTAAGTCTACATTTTATTTTACTGTAGGGGCTAGGCAAGATACACTGTGTACTTAATGTTTCAATATTAGCTTTGTATATGAAAAAATCTGGGTGACTAGCCTAATTTTTAAGACTATCTGAGCAGTTTATGCCACTGTATTCACTGTATTCATTTTTCGCATCCAGAAAAAAGTCGTAAATAGAAGATTGTTGTTTAGCCTACTTTTTGTCATTATTATACTGTATGAGCACAACATATATTTTCTTTGCACAATAATTTGAAGACATTTAGAACAATTCTGATGTTCTTTTTTGTGTTTTACTACAGTTACTTGTAACCAAACATGTCATCAGCAAAAGGAGTAGCTATTGGAATTGATCTGGGCACCACCTACTCCTGTGTGGGGGTGTTTCAGCATGGAAAGGTGGAGATCATCGCCAATGACCAGGGGAACAGAACAACACCCAGCTATGTTGCCTTCACAGACACAGAGAGGCTCATTGGAGATGCAGCTAAAAACCAGGTGGCCATGAACCCCAACAACACTGTGTTTGATGCTAAGAGGCTGATTGGCAGGAAGTTTGATGACCCAGTTGTGCAGTCTGACATGAAGCACTGGTCCTTCAAAGTGGTCAGTGATGGAGGAAAACCAAAGGTTCAAGTCGAATACAAAGGAGAAAACAAGACATTTTATCCTGAAGAAATTTCCTCTATGGTCCTGGTGAAGATGAAGGAGATCGCTGAAGCTTATCTGGGGCAGAAGGTGACAAATGCAGTTATCACAGTTCCTGCCTATTTCAATGACTCCCAGAGGCAAGCCACTAAAGACGCCGGAGTAATCGCCGGGCTCAATGTCCTCAGAATCATCAACGAGCCCACAGCTGCAGCCATCGCCTACGGCCTTGACAAAGGCAAAGCAGCAGAACGCAACGTCCTGATCTTTGACCTGGGTGGAGGCACCTTTGACGTGTCCATCCTGACCATTGAAGATGGCATCTTTGAGGTGAAGGCCACAGCCGGAGACACTCATCTGGGTGGCGAGGACTTTGACAACCGCATGGTGAATCACTTTGTAGAAGAATTCAAGAGGAAGCACAAGAAGGACATCAGTCAGAACAAGAGGGCACTGAGGAGGCTGCGTACAGCGTGTGAGCGAGCCAAGAGAACCCTCTCCTCCAGCTCTCAGGCCAGTCTTGAGATCGACTCGCTGTACGAGGGCATCGACTTCTACACGTCCATCACCAGAGCGCGCTTTGAAGAGATGTGCTCAGACCTCTTCAGGGGAACGCTTGAGCCTGTGGAGAAAGCCCTGAGAGACGCCAAGATGGACAAGTCTCAGATCCATGACATCGTTCTGGTTGGTGGATCAACAAGAATCCCAAAGATCCAGAAGCTTCTGCAGGATTTCTTCAACGGCAGGGACTTGAACAAGAGCATCAACCCAGATGAGGCAGTGGCTTATGGTGCAGCGGTGCAAGCCGCTATCCTCATGGGTGACACATCTGGAAATGTCCAGGACCTGCTGCTGCTGGATGTGGCTCCTCTGTCCCTGGGTATTGAAACCGCAGGTGGAGTCATGACGGCCCTCATCAAACGCAACACCACCATCCCCACCAAACAGACCCAGACCTTCACCACCTACTCTGACAACCAGCCCGGTGTCCTGATCCAGGTGTATGAGGGAGAGAGGGCCATGACAAAAGACAACAACCTGCTGGGTAAATTCGAGCTCACAGGAATTCCACCTGCACCACGTGGAGTCCCGCAGATTGAAGTGACCTTTGACATCGACGCCAACGGAATCCTAAATGTGTCCGCGGTGGACAAAAGCACTGGAAAGGAGAACAAGATCACCATCACCAATGACAAGGGCAGACTGAGCAAAGAGGAGATTGAGAGAATGGTGCAGGAAGCAGATAAGTACAAAGCTGAAGATGATCTGCAAAGAGAGAAGATTGCTGCCAAAAACTCCCTGGAGTCTTACGCCTTCAACATGAAGAACAGTGTGGAAGATGAGAACCTGAAAGGCAAGATCAGCGAGGATGACAAGAAGAAAGTCATAGAGAAGTGCAACCAGACTATCAGCTGGCTAGAGAACAACCAGCTGGCTGATAAGGAGGAGTATGAACATCAGCTGAAGGAGCTGGAGAAAGTCTGCAACCCAATCATCACTAAGCTTTATCAGGGAGGGATGCCAGCTGGAGGCTGTGGAGCTCAGGCACGTGGAGGATCAGGGGCCGCTTCCCAGGGACCAACTATTGAAGAGGTGGATTAAAGCACCTTATGAACTGAATGGTGCAGGGACTGATATCAATCTCTTCTCTTTGGTTCTTCCATTTTTTTTCAGACCTCGTTACATTATGATTCCTTTTTTACCCCCCTGATGCTCACACTCTCCATCTGCACTCCATCTGAAGACATTTTGCTACTAAAAAAAAAAAAAAAAGTGTTAAACTTGACATTTAGTCAATATGTTTTGACTTTTAAAAATAAGCTTGAAAAGAGGAGATACATTTTTTTATTTTCATGTTTTTTTACAGTTACATGTTGATAAATGTGGTGGTAAAACTATGTAAATAAAATGTTTATTATTTATTTCAAATTGTGTAGTTGTTGGGGTTTTTTATGCAATCTAAAACTAAATCTAAACAGTTACCTTATATTTCTTCAAATAAATAGACCAGTAGGTGGCATTCTCAAACAAGAGTCAGGCAGTATCCATGTGTTATGGACTTGTCGGATTGCGTATATAAAATAAATATCTATCAAAATGACTACAAGCCATAAAGATAAATAACAAAAAAAGGCACCAAGAACATAACCAGAGCTGAAGTTCTGAGCAGAAGGTAAAGATTCACTAATGACTGGGCTAAAATCTTTCTACACATTTATGATGTAGTTACTGACATAAGCAGCAGGGGTCAGTATGTCCTGACTGTAAAACGGACAACTACAAATCCCTGTATGTGGTGCAGGGGTGTCCAATCCTGCTCCTGGAGAGCCACTGTCCTGCAGAGTTCAGCTCCAACCCCAATTAAACACACCTGAACCAGCTAATCAAGGTCTTACTAGGCATACTAGAAACTTCCAGACAGGTGTGTTGAGGCAAGTTTGAGCTAAACTCTGCAGGACAGTGGCACTCCAGGACCGAGTTTGGACACCCCTGATGTAGTGTCTCCTGGAAGGCTTTTTAGTTGAACCCTGACATGAGAAAAAGAGCAAAAAACAGACCATGACATTATCTTCCTCGACTGTAGATGCCAATCCCTCATCCAAACACCATTCCAACACTAATTAACTGGCTTCTTCATATGGAACACGTAGTCCCTCACACATACACGTACATAAGATGTTTAATTACTAATAGTGGAATTATGCAATTCATAGAGTGCAACACCATATGGAGTTACTAAAGGGATATTGAATGTCAAATTGTAGAACACACTGCAAAGACGTACAAAAGTACATGAGGTGACCCTTACTTTACTGCTCATATTTCACTGCTCATACTTATACTGCCTATTTCACTGATTCAGTGTCAGATGTGTGAAGTTATTTTGAAGTTCAATACATTCCCAAGATTAAAATAAGACAGGAACCACAGGTGACACTGCTCATCATGGCCAAAAAACGTACATGCATGTGACGTTTATGCACATGACTTATAAATGGACAAATATTCTGAGAAAACACTTATGTGTAAAGTTATCTCTATCTATTTGAATTAAACCTTCTTTGTCTAATGACGGATAAATATACTCTTTAAAAAAGGTTCCAAAAGGAGTTTTCACAACGATGCCTAAACCAAAGAGCAGTGAACAGTTTTTGAAAGAACCTATTTATTTTCAGTGTGATGATCATTTTAATAATCTTAAGAGCCTTTTCCACTATATAGAACCTTTTGGAAAATGGAAAGTTTCCATTGATTTTAAAGGTTCTCCATGGAGTGTAGCAGTTAAAGAAATATGTTAGGTTCAATACAATTTGCAACATTGGTGGCATAATATCGATTACCACAAAAAAACAAAAAAAAAAAAATCTATTCTATGGTTTGGCACTTAGAGTGGAAGCAAATGGCTTTTTGAAGGATTTAAAAGCAGAAATGTAAAGCTTATAATCTTATGAAAGAATTTACATTAATTCTTCTGTTAACACTTGTGTATTATTTGAGCAGTAACATGCTTAACTGTTTTTAGGATTTCAGGCTTTTCATTTACAACTTTGGCTTTTACAGGTTGTGAAATTAGATACAACTTTACACAGAAAAGTTTAGTAAGCGATTTTTCACGCTAAATGCACACTATAACGTCAACACGTATATATCTGGTGGTGATACTGTTAAAATATTGAGGGTTTTTATTATTATTATTATTATTATTATTATTTATGAATTGGCCTCATTCACTTTCTTTGTAAGTGACGCACTGTAACACAAAGTTCTTTTAAGAAAAGGAAGGAAAAGTGGACATTTGTCACAGTCAGCATTACGCCACAAATGCTTTCAATTGAGTTTAACTTGCATTGAACCCAAAATATATTTTTTTTCAATGCAACTGAAGCTGTTAGTTTAAGTCATCAGTAACACATTTGACCGTCACTGTAACAGCTGCTGATGAGTTATGATGAGCACTGATTTAAGACGCTGATTAGGGCAATTATGTTGGCATCAGGCATGTGTGTCTAATGTGACTGGAGCCAATAAGCCACATGTGCATGAATGTGAGTGTCAGGAAGAGTGTGAGGCCACCACGTGTGAAACAGCATTTCAGACCCTCTCCCTATAGTTTAAATAAGTGTCCCTGGCATGACAAGGACAACCCTTTTGGGGCAAAGCATGCCAATCAAAACAGGCCCCACCTCGGAAAGTGCAACCTCAAGAATGTAAGAACAATAAAAACAAAAAAACCCTCATCAAAACAGAGAGGGACAGTAAAGAGGATCCATGTACACATATAGCATTGACACATGACATGCTCTTAATAAACATCCTGGTACAGCTCCATGATCCCCACACAAATACAGTACATCTGTTTGTTTGTTCCATAGTAACCCTTAATCTCATCCTAATTGTTTGAGAACAAATATTGTAACTCTATAGTGGACAACTGCACTTTTGAATTCATCATCAGACAAACAGATACCCAAACTGTATTTCTATACTTACACACAAACACAAACAAACAGAATGCATACTGTTCAACTCTACGCTGATCCCATCCAGAGCTGTTTACTGTACATATACCACAACCACATACGTGACCCTGGACCACAAAACCAGTCATAGAGTCAGTTTTTTTAAAATTGAGATTTATACATCATCTGAAAGCTGAATAAATAAGCTTTCCATTGATGTATGGTTTGCTAGGATAGAACAATACAATTATTTGAAAATCTGGAATCTGAGGGTGAAAGAAAATCAAAATATTGAGAAAATCACCTTTAAAGTTGTCCTAATGAAGTCCTTAGCAATGCATATTACGTATTTACGGTAGGAAATTTACAAAATATCTTCATGAAACATGATCTTTACTTAATATCCTAATGAATTTTGGCATAAAAGAAAAATCAATAATTTTGACCCATACAATGTATTGTTGGCTATTGCTACAAATATACCTGTGTGACTTATGACTGGTTTTGTGGGCCACGTATAGGTGCTTGAACAAAACAAATATACTAGATACATATACAAATAGAATTTATTTTTTAAATAAATGGTTGTAAATAGCATTAATCAGCTCCCAGTGTTTCCTTCTAGCAGAAAAAAAATGGCAACTGATGAAGAGAATGTTATGCATAATTTATAGTTATTACTACAGTAACTACATGTAACATGTGTAACAAGGACACTGTAATAAAGTGTTACCTTATTCATTAATTGTAAATAAATGAATAGATTAATTGCCCACTTTATTTTATTCTCATTCAATTTTCGTTTTTAGAGTTTGTGTAAAAACAGCTACATTGTTGACAGGCCATGCTGGTCAATGTAGAAAACAAAACATAAAATTATATTATCATTAACTGACATTTATAAAAAAAAAAAAAAAAAAAAAAAAACTAAAACTAAAACTACCCTAAAATGCATTTTCATGATTACAAAACTAGCTAAAATAGAAAACAAAAATGGCCACAAAATAATTTTAGTTTTAGAACATTGTATACATTAATTGGCAATAAAACTTGACTATTCTAAGATATGTAGCAGTTAAACATTTTTAAATGATACAAGTTTGGCATTTAAACACCATAACTTAAATAAAATCTATACTTAAACTCAAAATTAAAAATAAATAAATAAATAAATGAAACTAAACTAAAATTAACTATGTAAATACACTAAACTTTTTTTTTAAATGTTATTTTTTATTGCATTTTCTTTAACACTTACACAACAATGTACATCACGTATCTGTAACAACACATAATGTACAAAAATAAAAACAAAACAAATAAACAAACACCGGGGCTCATTCTACATAAAAAGTGCAATAGCACAAACCAACATTGGCTAATACAGTTTGTACTTTGGGAGTCAGAGTTAACAATACATTGCATATAATAACCAAAAATATAAGTAATAAAGTAGGATTAATATAGTTCCCATTAAAGTATTTTTCATTTGAATATAATGCCTAATTATTAAGCAGTTTGTTCCTCCTCCATTATATTGTTAATATCCCTGTGTTCATTAAATAATAAAAAGGGACTCCAGACCCTCTTAAATTTGTTTTCTTTACCCTTAATAATATAGGTTATTTTTTCCATTGCAACGCATGAAGATATTTCTCTTAACCATCAGGTTATAGAAGGCCTTTCTGTATTTTTCCAGTAAATGGTGATGAGCCTTTTGGCATATAGTATACACATGTCTATCAATACTTGGAGTATCCTTCTTAATATTCCAATTAGGATGAATACCAAGAATGAAAAGACTATATGCCAGATCATATTACTAATTTCTTTCTAAAATTCTTTAATTCTATCACATTCCCATATACAATGAATTAGTGTGCCCTTTTCACTGTTACATTTAAAACAAGTATCTGATATGAATTTTACCTGAGTTATACAAGTACGCATAAGCCAATCACTAAACTAAACTTAAGGCAAACTGAAAATGTCTATATAATATATAAATATAGAAGCACATCTACCAACAGGAGCATCACCAAACTTGAGGTGCACATGCTCCTTCTGCTTCTGCTGCTGATGGTGATGCTTATAGGATGATTATAATGATCACATTGGATCACAGCACATTGGCGGACCCGTCCACTTAAGTGAAAACATCAAGGGTTGCTTAGAAACGGTACTTGTGATTTGGGCCTTGTAAGGCTACAGCCTGCAGCAGAGCAAGAGGTCGACACCCCTAAAGCCGAGCTAAATATAACCTGAAGGGGGGAGAGAAAGAGAGCGGTTTTTGCGTGAGTGTGTTGGGCTTTCTTTGGGATATCCTCTGCCCTCTCTTCTTTCAAGAATACCCAAGGACAACCCTCGCTATTATTAATAGTGTTAAGAAACTGTTCCCACAGAAATGTTCCTTCACTGTAAAAGCTGATAACTGTTTTTTTCACAGCTGTGACATCTGATGTACCCAAACACCCATATAAATAATGCTTGGCCCTGCCTTTATGACAGTCGTGCATATATTATTTCACAGAGTGAGACGCGTCAAACCACATTAAATGATAAACGGTTTAAAAAGTGCTACTATTATTTTCACCCAACTTGAATAACAAAGGAACAAGTTTTATTGCATTAGCTGGGAATAAAATATATAGTATAACACTGCAAAAGTGTAAAGTAGATTAAGTAATATTAAATAATATTTTTCACTTAAAAAAAGAAAACAGTTTAATTTAGAAGTTGCCACATGAGGCACTTTAGATTGCTTGACAAAACATTGTTTTAAAACAACAGAATGTTTTTCAAAGCAAGAAATACATCCCTTACTAACATAAATGTACAAAACATCATTGTTAAATAACAATTAATTGTAAAAAGTGCTTTTCTGGGTCCTTTCAGATGATCTTGTGAATGTGTTCATGTGCCGTCTGAGTGTGTATATAGAGGTGTTAGTCATTAAAGACTGGATTACGACACCATACTTTGGAGCCAGAGATTCAAATAACCAAGAATAGGGACAGTGCTGAGAATTTAACACCATTCCTGTCCAACACCTGTCACACACTTGTTTGGCACACACACATGTACACAACATACTGTACACGTGTGTAAAATCACACTGGCCTCTGCTCATACTTATTTATGAATTAAAAAAGTGAATGAGAGAGAAAGGCCACAATAATCACTTGATGTGTTTGAAGATAATAAATTTGTCAGTGGCAACTGACTACAACTAACAGCTGAACCACTGTCAAATCTTCCCAAGCTACTGTTCTCACTTATTTTCCCTGTTATTGCTTGCTCTAATTCCTCAAGTGCACATTTTTTACTGTCACTCCTGATCTTTATCTTCATATTGGTTTCGCCATCTCCATTCTACACTCCTCTCACTCGCCACTGTATATATTTAACCTTCACTTCATCCCTGCATCTTGGTTTTCCTGAGTCCCTCTTCTCTTTCCCTTGATCCGTCTTCCTGTCACCAGCAGTGTCTCTGTATGTTCCGCGGGGCAAGTGTAGACCTAAAAGGGAATACGCGTACACAATGACAGAGCTACAGAAGGATAAATATACTCATAAAACGAGGGAATGTTATTTCTTAAATCTTTCGGCACTAACCTGTCAGTTCCATGTGTCCTGTCTCTTTCCAGGACAACATCAGATGTCCCGTCAATCACTCCACCAGCAGAAGATCACCATTGCATGAACCAATTTCCATCAAACTTCCTGTTCTTCAAATCCAAGTGCTTATACGTGTAGAATACCATTTAAAAGTTTGAGGTTTTTAAAGCTTTTGAAAGAAGTGTCAGAATTTTCACCATGGCTGCATTTATTTAATGTGAAATTCAGTAAAACTGTAATATTGTGAAATATTGTTACAATTTAAAATAACTGTTTCCTATATTAATATATTTTAAAATGTAATTTATTCCCGTGATGGCAAAACTGAATTTTCAGCAGCGATTACTCTAGTCTTAATTCATTTTTGCTAAATAAAAGTAATCTTAAAAATATGTTGAAAAATTATTTTAAAAATATATATTCTAAAAAATTCTTAAAATTTATTAAGCGATTTGTACTTTTACTTTAGAACCATTTAAATTCTAATATTTAAATTAATTTAATTTAAATATGGCACAAATGGCACTGTTTTGTCCCCCAAAATATTGAAATTAGTGGTAAAAAATTATGTATATCCTTGATAAATCAGGGTCAGGGTGTATTATAAAATCTTTCTATACAAATTATTTTGTAATTTTGAATATAAGAAAATCCACAAGTCCAATAAATGGTAAGAAATGGTCTGCTGGAATTTTTTTTTTTTTTTTTGCCGAAATGCGACCCGTGCTGCAACATGATCACAGACATGCCAGCAGTACCGGGACACATTCTGCGCAACGACAGGGAGGGACGTCAGAATCATGACACACAAGCACACCTGATGGGGCCCGGGTCGGAAAGGGGGCAAGGGGTCAGAGTTGAAAAGTCACAGAGAGTCAGTGGTGAAAAATATTTGTACTGTGAAAAGAATTAAAAAACAGGACAGAAAGACAAATTAAGCAAAACATGATGTATGAGGCCTGTGAGTAAACTTCATCCTTAACCCTTTAGCTAAGAATGGCTAAATATCTGCTGTACCCCTCATACTTTTTTTTTTTTTTTTTTTTCAGCCACACTGGAGCAAAAATCCAACAATTGAGTTGAGCTGCTGCTGGTCCACATCACTCAGATCTATTTATACAGGACACACACAACTGTGGCTCAATCTACAGTTACACAAGTACCAAAAGGACCACCAGCCCCCCACTGACACGGACAACAGGGTCTAGCACTGTAACACCTAAATAACAATAGTCGAAGTAGAAGAACAAGTCTTCATGCATTTTATTGGGGAGAAGCACGGAACGAATTTCAGAGACTATACTGAGCATTGGATGTAGACCAGCATGAACATACTATGTTAAATAAAGCAAACCTGAAAGGCAGGAAGTCATTTTTATTGTGCAACAGTATAGTTAAAGCATTACTTTTACTATTTATTCATATTTTGAATTAGCACTTATTTTTGTATTTTCAGTTTTAATTTTAAGTTTTAGTCTTTTTGTGACATACTGTCGTATTCTTTTTTTTTCTTTTTTCTGTTTAGCTGGAATTGAGATTTATTTCAGTTCATTTAGTTTTAGTAATTTTAGCACTTAAACTTAGTTAGCTGCCAAGACAACATTTCTAATTTTCTCTGTTTTTCAATCTAATATTTTTTATTTTAGTTAACAAAAACTATTTTAACTGTTATAGTTTTAATTAAAAACAACAACACAGATAGTAGTATGTTCAAGAAAGTGTGCCGTCTTGAAAATAACGCTGTTTGCCAAATAGCATATAAAGTTCAAGTGAAGAGAATGAATGAAAACATTATTATGAATTTTATTATTTATAATAAAACATTATAAATAAGACATTTACTCATGCGTCTGATAGTCTTGTAATGCTCTGGTGTGCCTGTATGTGTCAAACCAAAAATTATTCAGACATTTTTGATATATTTTTACTAGTGGGTGCAGGACACTACAGTTCATTTATGTAAGTGAGAATAGCAAAATAAAGTAAACTGTGACATATTATACCCAAAAATTCTTCATACAGTGGACTACCAGTAAAATTGATAAAAATTTGGAACCAAAAATTATTCAGACACTTTGACCTGACCATGTTTTGCTTAAGTGTTATCTGACATAATTAAGATAATTTTTTTCTGACAGTTTAATTCTGAGATCTTGTCATATTTTATTACCATTTTTAAAACAAAAAAACAAAAAAAACTTTGCATTACTAGACCTATGCAAATAAATCTAGCCAATAAAACTGAATTAATATATCAAGAATTTTTAAAATTGATCATGTCATGTTGTCTAAAGGTATGGATTTAGTTTCAGCTGACATGAGGATGATGATAGGGTGAACCCACTCTAAAGCAAATGATCTGCAAGCCTGTGACTTGACTGAACTGACTGTTATTTTTCACTTTTGTTGTTTTAAAATATGATGCCAAATGTCTTAACCCACTCACACAATATCATTTTAAACAACTAAAGATCTTCACTACATAATATACAGAGGAAAAAGAAATATTAAATGCAAAAACTTGTTTGTCCCATTTATCCATTGCTTTACTTTACCTAAAGCTAAAACAATCTCTGTCCATTAATTTTCCTCTTATCACTGTGAAGCTGCTTTGAAACAATCTGTATTGTAAAAAGCGCTATATAAATGAAGATGACTTGACCTATGTTTACCCTGATTTTCAGCTTTACAGAAATTAATTGAAAGCATTGCATTTGGAGAAAAAAAAAAAAAAAGTATAAGAAAAGAAAAGAAAAAGAATGGACATTAAATGGGCTAAAATCACATGCTGGTTACTTCCTGTCCCTGATTTGGTTTGGCAAAAAATATTTAACCAGTCATCCATCTCTGTCTATTCATCCAAACTATCTGTCAACAAGATAAAAGATCTATAAAAGTAAAACCCCCATTTCTACCTTAACGGCCCTTTCTTTGCCTCTTTCTTTTCCCTCTTGCTAATTAATCCCTCCTCAGTCTGTTTTACAGCACATTTACCACGTCTGAAGTGCTGCTTTACCCTCACACACTTTTTCCATAACTGTTCATCCCAGGTGCTAATCCTCTCTGAGGATGGAGACTCGACAGTCTTCATTAATTTTCAAAAGTACGCTCACATTATAGTTCTTATAGAATTGATAAATATTTTAATCCCATTACACATAATTATAACAGAGCCCTGTAAGTTTTTAATCCCCACAAAAAGCCAAGCTCTTGATCAAGCATATCAACATCCCAAAACCATTTGAGCTATCACTCATCTGACCCCCTCCACTCCCACCACCACCATCCCAACACCACAATTCCCCATTCACAGTCTCCATCCTCCTGTTCATGCATGTTCCAAAAACAGATCCCAATTTCAACCCCGCTTTCAAGGCTGCTCACCCCCGCTGCAGTTGTCACCCAATTGCTCCAATCACACCTCTTCATCTCTCTTCCCAAGGCCATGCCCCTTTCCCACCATATTTGTCTCGTCTCAGCCAATAGGGGGCCTCCTCTGGGTGTGACCTGGGCGATGGTTTGCCTGGTGTCTTTATAAAACTCTACGGAGATGAGTGGAAGTTTGCACTTTCTGTCAGCCCTGCGCTCCAGAGGAAGGAGAGGAGAGAGAGAAAGAGAGAGAGGGGAGAGAGAATCAAGGGGCCATCTGTTTTGTCCCTATCCTGCACTTTTAAAAAGTGTTGGTGCGTACTCTCTTTTGCATTCAATCTTTTCTTTTTTTTTTTTCTTTTTTTTATAATTAAAAGGATTCATTAGTTTCTCAATGACCTGTAAAAAAAAGTGTTAAACCTGGACTTTTCTCCATTTTTCTGAGTGGAAATCCAACTTATCTACATCTCTGTGTTGTTTTTGTGAAGTCTCCCCTTTGAGCAGACAGGATGGAGAACGCACACACCAAGGAACCAGCAGAATGCCTGGCCTACTTCGGCGTGAGCGAGAGCACAGGCCTCGCTCCAGATCAGGTCAAGAAAAACCAAGCCAAGTACGGATTCAACGGTGAGGAAAGCATGGACAAGTGGATGGAGGCTTCTTAAAAATATGAATGGATGTTTGATTACAATGAAACAATGTTGGAATGTATTACCAGAACAAACAATCTGGAAGGGAAGAGGTAGCAAGAATGCCCAACTTAGTATTGAGAACATATTTTGTGTAGAAAGATTAGTTGTGATTAGTCAGTTGAGAACAGACAACATAATGGAAGAAAAGACGAATGTGTAACACTGTATCTTAAGACTTATAATTTAAAATCCAATTCAAATGCATTCAAAACTGAGAGAAGACACAGATCTTCAGAGGTGTTTTCTTACCAGAACTCAACATGCTGTATTTAAGAGAAATTAGAGCTCTCAGCCAAAGGCAAAATGACCCTGAACAGATGCACTGATCCATGCTGCACAATAACATTAAGTTGCAAAAGCAAGATTAGAAGATAATGGAAAGAAAGAAGAAGAAAAAAACAGATCACATTAAAGACGAGAAAGCAAAAAAGTGACAGCTGGAACCATTTTAGGCCTACAGGGACTTCAATTGAAGGTCAAACAGAAGGACAAATTGCTAGACTACTAATATAATAGTTTTATATGTGTGAGCTCAGCTAATTTCAGAATGAACCATATTATGAAATCATTTATGCTATGTTATGGTGATTATTAATGGGAAAGATATTGATGGCTTATTCTAATGGTTCTGTTTCTAATCACCTCCTCCATTCATCTTGTCAACTGGACCAAACCAACCAATCACAGAGCTGCCCGCTGAAGAAGGTAAGTTTTCAGTTTACTGTTTTTATAGCTTTATATGACAAGACCTAGACCTAGAATTGACAGCAATTTTATGTATTTTACGCATACTGAATTAGAATACTTCAAAAACATCCCTTTTGTTTTATACGCAAGTCAGTTATACAGTTATGCTTAAGTCATACAAAGATTATGCTTACTGGTCATATTTATTGACATATATATATAAAAATCAAACATTACCTTCTCTCTCAGGTAAGAGCATCTGGGAGCTGGTGGTTGAGCAGTTTGAAGATCTCTTGGTCAGGATCCTGCTGTTGGCTGCCTGCATCTCTTTTGTAAGTAAATAGAAACCGCATAACATCATAACGTAGTCTAAACCTTCAGAAACCTCACTTTCCACAGGTAGTGCTTCGATAATTCACTAATTTCATAACCTGGATTATGCTGACTTAGGTTAAGTCTACAGTTGCAGAGCTGTAACATTTTAATGAATGAACAGGGTTTCATTTATGGGTGCAGACAATGATTAATAATGTATATGAGAAGGACAGGGACACATTTCCCACATTCCCATCCGTTGCTGTCAATCAAGTTAAACGGTAACCCTCCAGCCCTGTGTATATAATGGGTAGACCATAATCCAGCTGTTTATCTGTGCCGGGTAGTATGCAACCCTTATGGCTGCATGAAACAACACCGCTAGCATGAGGTGCTAGGCATATTTTCTTAGTCCCAGATGCGCATATGCCCTTGCTCTTGAAATCTGAGTACATTCCGTACTGATAATCAAACAGTGTCGGCACATAAAACTGCATTTCTTTCTTTCTTCCAAATCTGTTTTGGAATAAATGAAGCAGACAGCATTAGTTCTGCTGTTTTGTCCGGGCACATGACATCACAGCTGTCATTATGGCCTTAGAAGGCCAGGAGAGAAGCTTTGAAGAGAAGCAAGGACAGAGAAATAAAGGAGGAGAGAAAAAGAGAAAAGAGAGAGTGAGCGATTAAGACGAGAGTGTTATTTTAAGGTAGTCTTAAGCCAGCCCAAGAAACTGAATCCACCCACAAAGGTCAAAGATGGAAGGAATGAAAGACAGACCAGTGGAGAGACTGTAAAGGTGAAGCAGAGAAAGGCAGACAGCAGGTGCTAACGTGCTGTATATTGAGTAATGCATGCGCACACGTGAGAATTACTGGAACAGGATCAGCTGTACTAGCATAACTCAATGTACAGATGAAGCGTGTGAGTGTGTGAGTGTGTGTGTGTGGAGGGGGGGGGGGGGGCACTTAACTGACCAAAACTTTCAGCGGGTATGCACACACACATTCACTGGCTCTTTGATTCGACTCTAATGAGGTGGATAGTAGATCTTAAATCTATTTCATTTCTACCTCTCGTTTGGGTCTTGGATGTCTTTCTCACACTCCTGCTCTCTGTTCATTAGGTACTGGCCTGGTTTGAGGAAGGTGAGGAAACAGTCACTGCCTTCGTCGAGCCTTTTGTCATTCTCCTCATCCTTATCGCCAATGCTGTGGTTGGAGTATGGCAGGTGAATACACACATTCATTTTACATTCCCAATACAGTGGCCCCAAAACGTATTTGGAAACTAAAGGCAACCTCAAAAAATAAAAAAATAAAATACAAATAAATAAAAATTATATAACAAATGTCAAAACAAATGGAACTTATTTTAAATATATAAACAAATTAAGATATCAAAGAAAACACTTTTCAAGCAAAAAATAAAAATAAAATAGACCCTTTTCACAGACTATGATGACGCGTTTTAACGGTCATCAATGTCATAAAGTTTTTTAAATTTTCATTAAAAAAAAAAAAAATGTATGTACATTTATAACAGTATACATTGTATTATATTACCTTTGCATCAAATTACAAAAATCTAGTTAACGCTGCTGTAAAGGTGTTTCTAATACAGTGGCTATGGGAGTGACGGTAAAAATGACATCTTTCTCTCTTCTGACTGCTGTTATCAATCGCTCTTTATTTTTTTCTCTTCTTGAAAGTTGTGAAAACACAGTTGTGAAGTTTTTCTTTTGCCATTTGCGCAAATTGAAACAAAAAATATATTTAATTAAGTCTCTCATTCACCGTTATAAACGTTAACCCAACTATGACGACTTCCGCTTCTGAGAAACCCGAAATGTGAAAAGGGTCTATAATAAAAATAATTGAAAATGGCTAAAAACCAATGTTTAGTTTAAGCCATTTTCACTCAGATGCCACTTGGTTTGATATTTTGTTATCTAATACAATGAAATTCATACATTTCAAGAGAAACTTAAGAGCCTAAAACTTTAGAACTCAAAGTGGTGTAAATGACATCAGAGGTTAAAGGTTAGGCACAGCAGTATTCACCCTAAGGGCCCCAAGAACACAAATGACGACAAAGGTCCAATGGTAAAAATACTAGAGGCTGATCAGATTTCATCAAAGGTCCATTGGGGTGGCACAACAGTCATTTGGAAAGCATGTACACCCTTGGAAGGAGAGAGCTGTCAAGGTGTAAAATCCTAAGGGAGCTGATCTAGATGTGTTTTCACAGGAGCGCAATGCAGAGAGCGCCATTGAGGCTCTGAAGGAGTATGAGCCAGAAATGGGCAAAGTCTACCGCGCTGACAGAAAGAGCGTACAGAGGATCAAAGCCAGAGAGATCGTTCCTGGAGACATTGTGGAAGTGTCAGGTATACCAATGGATCTGAGCATCGAACAGTAGAGCATAGATAGCACAGAACAATCCCATAATGCTCACTTGCATCAGAATAGCTCAAATGTCTGAAAATGGAAATGCAGAGTAAGCAACACCGTCAAGCCAACTGTTACAGTGTGTCAAGTAATGAGACATGTGTAGAGGGGACAGGACTATATGGGACTCGTGCCCTTGAGAAAGTGTGAGCATCCTTTTAAGGCAATTACGGGGTGTGTGTGACAGCAGGAGGAAGAATATAGAGTAATGGGATCAGAAAAGACTGAAAGAACCCGCGAGAGCACGGGCAAAGAAAAGGCCTGTATATAAATACATCCCAGCACCTGTTCCTCTACTTGCCCTCTCTCGATCCCTAACCCCTTCTCTTTCCCTCTTCCACCTGTTCCTTCCTCATCACTCATTTTTCTCTCCATGCCACTTGTTTACACCACTATGAAAGTCAACTTGTCCTTGCAATTCTTTTTCATTCATTTGCCCCTTGATTAGGTCCTCCTTTTGGATCGCTAATCTATCACCAAAAGATCTGCAAACATTATTAAAAGTGACATCTTTAGACTAGATTAGGGGCCAATCCTGCTCCTGGTGGGTCATTTTCCTGTGTGAATGTTTTTAATAATCTTAAAGACCTTGGTTAGCTTGTTCATTTGTGTTTTAGTAACGTTGTAGCTAAACTCTATAAGAAGGTGGACCTCCAAGAACAGGATTGGACAGTCCTGGACTAGAAAACATTATAAATCATTGTAAAACCATTAATCAGATAGATATTCTAGAGAAGCTTTGAATATACATAATTTCGGAAACTTTTATAATAAAATAATTTGAAATATTTAAAGAAAACCCAATCAAATTAAGAATAGGACTGCTGAAACCAAGTGTCCCTAAAACTAAGTGTCACTCTACAGCCTTTCTATACTTTGTTAGTGTTAGTTTTGAGCATGTATTGTTCTTCATATATGCATGTTCTCAAATCTCATCTTTGTGTAGTTGGTGACAAAGTCCCTGCTGATATCAGAATCACCGCCATCCGCTCCACAACCCTACGTGTGGACCAATCTATCCTCACTGGTTAGTCTCTGATTTACAATATTTAGCCTTCCAATACTCACAAAAACATTGCATACATCTTCGCCCTTCTCTGACCTCCTTTATCACTTTATTCTCAGGTGAGTCTGTAAGTGTGATTAAACACACAGAGTCTGTTCCTGACCCCAGGGCTGTCAACCAGGACAAAAAGAACATGCTTTTCTCTGTGAGTTTACCTTCATTCAGCCTTTTGTTGCTCGTCTCCTCTGTCTCCAGCACTAATCCCGAAACATCTTCTCCCTCTCATTTTCCCAGGGCACTAACATTGCTGCTGGCAAGGCTATCGGAGTTGTGGTCGCCACCGGTGTCTCAACTGAGATCGGTAAGATCCGTGATCAGATGGCTGCCACTGAACAGGAGAAGACCCCCTTGCAGCAGAAGCTGGATGAGTTTGGCGAGCAGCTCTCCAAAGTCATCTCCCTCATCTGTGTGGCTGTCTGGCTCATCAACATTGGCCACTTCAACGACCCCGTCCACGGCGGCTCCTGGATCCGTGGTGCTGTCTACTACTTCAAGATCGCTGTGGCTCTTGCCGTAGCCGCCATTCCCGAAGGTGAGAATACAGGAGTCATGATACAAATCAGGGTACAACAGTGTGAAATCAAGAGGAAAATGCAGACACGAGTCAAGACTCACCTTTTCAATGCAGACTTTATAATTTGAGCAAATCCAACAGAGCGTATTTGACGGTTTTCTTCTCCGAGCAGGTCTGCCTGCTGTCATCACTACCTGCTTGGCTCTGGGAACCCGCCGCATGGCTAAGAAGAACGCCATCGTCCGTTCTCTTCCCTCTGTAGAGACTCTGGGCTGCACATCTGTCATTTGCTCAGACAAGACCGGCACCCTCACCACCAACCAGATGTGTGTTACAAAGGTTTGTGATAGACAATGTCTTTCACCAATATACAAATCCTCTCACTACAACCACAAAATCCTTCCCCTACACACAGTTTTAAGCGTCGTCATTCTCTTTGTATTTAGATGTTCGTCATTGAAAAGGTGGAGGGTGACTCTGTGACTCTTGACCAGTATGACATTTCTGGATCCAAGTACACACCAGAGGGAGAAGTGTAAGTGATTTTATATTTGTTAAGTGACACTCATGCTCACACAAGACTCACCATTCTTCACCTTACTTTACCTTGCAGGACTAAGGGTGGACTTCCTGTCAAGTGTGGCCAGTACGATGGCCTTGTTGAGCTGGCAACAATCTGTGCCTTGTGCAATGACTCTTCTCTGGACTACAATGAGGTAAACAAACCTTTATTCTGTCTCATCTCATCTAAGCTCTTCAGTTGAGGAGCAATAACCGAGCTTAACTCTTTGTTTTACAGTCTAAAGGAATCTATGAGAAAGTGGGTGAGGCTACAGAGACTGCCCTGTGCTGCCTGGTTGAAAAGATGAATGTGTTCAACACTGACGTCCGTGGTCTGTCCAAGGTTGAGAGAGCCAACACATGCTGCACTGTAAGTATCTCAGTCTCTTCAGAGACCAGTTCATGTTGGTCAGCTGCATTTCTGAGTTGAAACTTTTAGTCCTAATTTCATGACTGAAATATCACAAGGATAGCTATGATAGTGGTATTTATTTCTACACTCTTGAATTTATGGTTGGGTTTTTGTAATGGTTCAACTGTCAAATGTCATGTGCCAAGATTGAAATTCCATTAAATTCCATATCAGACATTATATCAATGTAGTTTGCTGCTCTTGGATTCGTAGGTGATCAAGCAGCTTATGAAGAAGGACTTTACTCTTGAGTTCTCCCGTGACAGGAAGTCCATGTCCGTCTATTGCTCCCCTGCAAAGGCCTCCAAGGCCCCTGTTGGAAACAAGATGTTTGTCAAGGTAAGATAGATCCTTAAAATGAAGTAGTAACAATACCATAAAAAGAATCTAAAACACAAAACCGTTATTGTTGTAGGGTGCTCCTGAGGGTGTGATTGACAGATGTGCCTATGTGCGTGTTGGCACCACCCGTGTGCCTCTGACTGGCCCAGTTAAGGATAAGATCATGGCCGTGATCAAGGAATGGGGTACTGGCCGTGATACCCTGCGCTGCCTGGCTCTGGCAACCCGTGACAACCCTCTGAGACGGGAGGAAATGAACCTGGAGGACTCTACCAAGTTTGCTGAATATGAGGTATTTTTGAGAGAAGATAGAGAGAGATAAACATGGACATCATTTGTATTCCAACTAACATGATTTAACCACTCCATTTTTTTGCTTCCTCACAGACTGATCTCACCTTTGTGGGTTGTGTTGGTATGTTGGATCCTCCTCGTAAAGAGGTTGTTGGATCTATTGAGCTGTGCAAGGCTGCTGGCATCCGTGTGATCATGATCACAGGTAAACCATGTTCAATTTTCAAATCAGTGCTGACATTTCTTAAAACAGCACTGGAACATGTCACTGTCCGTCTCACTTCACTGGTCTGTGTTTGCAGCATTCTAGGCAGACTGTTAGTCTGTTTGTTGCTCTGTGACACAACAATTAATCCTGCTTTGGCTTTTTTTGAACTCTTCCTGCTGGTCATATTGTGTACAAAAGCACACTTGCTTGTGATGGTAACTTCACAAGTTAGCGGAAATTAGCATTCAGTCTCCCACAATGATACTTGACTGGCACAGAACATCTGAAAACAAAGCATAATAGGTTAAAATAATGCAGTAATCCTGAAAATTTGTAAAATTCTCAACTTTTCTCCTTCCCAGGTGATAACAAGGGTACCGCTGTGGCTATCTGCCGCCGTATTGGCATCTTCGGTGATGATGAGGATGTGACAGGCCGTGCTTTCACTGGCCGTGAGTTTGATGACCTGCCACTGCAACAGCAGAGAGAAGCTGTGCGTAAGGCCTGCTGTTATGCTCGTGTCGAGCCCTCCCACAAGAGCAAGATCGTTGAGTTCCTTCAAGGCTTTGATGAGATCACTGCCATGGTAAGTGAACTGAATGGAGCAAATGAAATAAGACAAAAGACCATCTTTGACCAGACAGGATCTTGGTCAGAAAATGTCACTTCCTTAAGTTGAACTAAGACCTACCTGTGGACTGCAAAGTAGTTAAGAATCAACTGAACTTAACATGCTTGTGTTTTTTTTTACTATAAAATGAAGTCTTACCTTTTTAATATTCCCTAACCCCAAACTTTCTTCAGACTGGTGATGGTGTGAACGATGCTCCTGCCCTGAAGAAGGCAGAGATTGGCATTGCCATGGGCTCTGGCACCGCTGTTGCCAAGTCAGCCTCTGAGATGGTCCTGGCCGACGACAACTTCTCCAGCATTGTGTCTGCTGTTGAGGAGGGCAGAGCCATTTACAACAACATGAAGCAGTTTATTCGCTACCTCATCTCCTCTAACGTCGGCGAGGTCGTCTGGTGGGTGACAATCTCTCGCTCACACACACATACACACCCATATATCTATTTACCTTCTGAAATCAGGCATAGGTTGATTCTAAACCTTATTTATTTTCTCCATCTTCTTCAGTATCTTCCTGACAGCTGCTCTTGGTCTTCCCGAGGCTCTGATCCCAGTTCAGCTTCTGTGGGTGAACCTGGTGACTGACGGTCTTCCAGCCACAGCTCTGGGCTTCAACCCCCCTGATTTGGATATCATGGGCAAAGCTCCCCGATCCCCCAAAGAGCCCCTCATCTCTGGCTGGCTGTTCTTCAGATACCTGGCCATTGGAGGTATGCTACTTACCATTCTTCTGATTTATTTTTGATCCATTGTAGGTTCACCATGCATTCATTGCCATTGTATCTTCCCTGATTACCTCAGATTGCATTACATATTCTGTTCAATCTCTCACTCTCTCAGGTTATGTTGGTGCTGCAACTGTTGCTGCTGCTGGCTGGTGGTTCCTCTACTGCGAAGAAGGCCCCATGGTCTCCTTCTACCAGCTGGTGAGTCTAGCATTATCTTAACTAATGCTACAGGCAGTGTTGCAGTACTCAAGACAGAGTCCAGGACCATATTTTCTAAGACTAGTCGAGATCAGCTCTTTCAAGTCAAAGTGTAGGCTAAGTCCAAATGCTCCTAAAAATATCGTCTTGGACTTGAGTACTACAGCACTGGCTACAGGGATAAAATAGTTGCTGCCTGACGTCTCTGAATGTTGAGAATAAAGCAATTGACCCTTCGCAAAGACTCACCCCCCTTAGTTACTGTCGCTACGTCCGCTCTCACACCACACTTCACGTTCTCACGCAGTGAAAAATACATTGCGGAGCAAAGAAGACACTGACAATGTGCCGACAGACAAGACAGAGTAGGTTACTTTTGGTATTAACGTAAAATTGTCATTTTTAAAAGAAATTCAAACTATAAATACCGTTTTGTGCCTCTTTAATGTGTCGTGACAGATCGCTGTAGCACCTCAGTTCAAGCGATATGTAAACCGATCATCTTGTCCTAGTTATTGCATGAAATAAACATGAATGAACATCAGAATCAGTAGGCAGGTTGTTTCAACTGCGGAAAGACGTCAATACCCCACTTTTCAAGTCCACAGACATTAATCTACTAACTCTCCGGTCTGGTTTGTTTGTCTGACATTTGCCGTTATGATTGGTCAAATCACCTGCCAATCAAAATCCCGGCGAAGGGTGAATTGCTAACAATAAAAGGTACATTTCACAATAAAATAATAATGCTGTACCTATTCTTTGTCCCCAGTCCCACTTCATGCAGTGCACTGCTGAGAACGAGGACTTTGCCGGCATTGACTGTGAAGTGTTTGAAGCCGCTCCACCCATGACAATGGCTCTGTCTGTGCTGGTCACCATTGAGATGTGCAACGCTCTGAACAGGTCAGAACTGACATACACCAAATCTGAATATCACAAAGCAGCTCGACATACATGTTTTTTTTTTTTGCTCATTGTAACATATATTGGTGCACATTTTTGCAGCTTGTCCGAGAATCAGTCTCTGCTGCGTATGCCTCCATGGAGCAATTTGTGGTTGGTGGGAGCCATGTCTCTCTCCATGTCTCTGCACTTCATGATCATCTATGTGGACCCTCTGCCTGTAAGTACTGCATCCATCTAGCTTGCTAAATTTGGTTCAGTTTGCCTTTTGCAATATCTCAGACTAAAGGGTCTGCCACTAGGGGGCGACCAAAGACATATGTGCCCAGGAGCCTTAGGGGACCATGATCAGGCCTGGCCCATAGATGCTTATATTTCCCAAACAGACACAGCTTGATTCAATTACAAGCGCATAAATTCTTTCATTGATTTTAAGTTTCAATCCAATTGCTTTTTATCATCCGTCATTTCTCATTTGCTAATCTCTGTCGTTTTCTCTATCAGATGATCTTTAAGCTAACCCATCTCAACTTGGACCAGTGGATCGTTGTACTGAAGCTTTCCTTCCCCGTCATCCTCATCGACGAGCTGCTCAAGTTTGTTGCTCGCAACTACCTGGAGCGTGAGTAACCATTTAACACACACAAAAACATGTTGACAAATTTAGATGAACAAAATATTAAATAAATGATAAATACAATTTCATGTAAATATATAACAGTTCCTAGATATTGATAATTAAACTAAACTAAACACTCCATGCATATTTAAAAAGTAACATACAAGCACAAAACTAAATGTTAGTTAAAACAACTTCAACTTACTGGATGTAATAAACAACTGACTTACTAATTGAATATTAATAATAAGCAAATATAAATTCCTATGATAATTTATTAATTTCCCTTTTAAATTGTACTCTCCTATACTTATCTCTTGTCCTATTTTTTTAAACCCTCCTCTCTGCACCCCATTTCTTCCAGTGGTGTAAATATCCCTCCTCTTTACCCTTCTCCTTCTCTTAATCAATCCCGTTCAACCACTCTTTATCTCATTCCAGCCTAATCCTGTTCCCCTCCATATTCCTGTAACAAAGCAAGGTATCCCACAATCCTCTCTGTCTGTGCCTGCCTGCGTCCCTGTGTCTGTTTGTGTATGGACAAATTGTGCTATGTTCTTTGGCTTGTTGATTGACATGTATATATTATACTGTCAGTCATGGACCTCCTCAGATCTGAATCAGTGAACGACTGTACAGTTATGCTCCATATAGCAATACATGCCATTGTAGATGCTTAATGTCTTAATGCTAAATTCATCCTCATATATGTAGTTTTGTCTGGTTAAAACAGTACATATTCTGTTCAATTAAAGCAATTGGTTTAAAGGATATTTAAATATTGAATTATGACTGTAAAGACATTCAGAATTATGTGCTTCAAATCAATGTGTGCCTAGATTATTTAAACTTTACAATAGTGTTGTGGAATAATCTTTAAGTCATATTGTCTCATATAACTGATTTTCTCCAACAGAGAAAGATGAAAATCTAGTGTCTAAAAAGTGGGACTGAAAAAAAGAGAAGAAGAACTGAGAAAAACAGGACTCTAATGAGGAAAATTCGCCAGAAAACACTGTGAACCAGTGAAAATTACCCATAAAATATTAAAACTTATAGAACAAAGGAACAAAAATATTTAAGTAAAAAGTGTTATGTATATGTATTAAGACTTAATTTAATATATATATTGTTATGAACAGTATATTCCAATGAAAATGCTATTCTTAAAATAAAGATGTGTATAAAAAAGCAAGTGTGGTCTGACACCATTTTTTAGTTTATTCTTAATTTTTCATATGTAATGCATTCAAAATTGTTACTAACATTGTGCTACATTTATTAGCCCCAGTCAAGCAGATTTAGTGTTTTATCATATATCATTAACATATCATTGATCTTCTGCTGCTCATTGGCTCAGGCACCAGATACTTCATAATGAAATGATGGCTCTTTCCAGTAAAGTGACTTTGGCCATGAATTGAATGCACAAATCATTATTGTAGGGTAGATAGTACTATAGTGGGGTGGGGGGGGGGGTGTAATACACAAACATTTATTCTTAAGTGATGACACTTTTCAGTACATACTTGGTTCTTGCTCTGCCTGAGAACAATAAGTTTGAACATTTCACTTTAAGAGAATGTTTCAACAACAACAAAAAAAATGTAAGGTATAAAAATATTTTTTGAGGTGTAATATTTTCTTATGCAGTTTAAAGTTAATGTATTTACTTTAATATATATTTTACCTTTTGGTTTTAAGTGAACAGAAGGAGTATGCTAATACTGTTGCTGGTGGTAAGCATAAATTATTTCATCACGGTCAGGGGCAATTGTAACAGTAGTTATGAATAAAAATTGTATGAATTGAAAGATTTAATCACACAAATAAGCAGGATTTCACTAGTAATTTTACTAAACATCATTAGACTCGTATCTAGTCAAAAACTAGTTACACTTAAAATGTATATTAAATAATAAAATATTTTCGTAAAAAGGATGCATTTCATTTCTAACAATTATAATTCATTACCCACTTAGACTTTTACTTTAAATTTTTTTTTTTTTTTTTACACAGCTAATAAAATAGTTTAGCACCATGTAAAGGAGAAAAATATTATATTCAGTAATTAAAGCCATATGTAATAATATTTGATATTATGATAGTCTTTATCAATATATGTTTATTAATGGTACTGTTACTTTGGCACATAGATTTGGCAGGTAGATCTATAGTAGTTTATTATAAAGGAAAAAAAGTTACAATTGCCCCCAGTCTCAATCACCAGTATGTTTTTGGTTTTGATTTTGCTGGTGACAGGTGCTGGTAATGAGTAATATATATCTGTCAGTGTCTATCAGGAAAGAAGGATTAGGCCAGCAATATACAAATCACACTGCAGTAGCACTAAGTCTAGTATAGACAGTAGTTAGCATTTCACAAAATTCAAGTATTAGCAATTCCAATTTGTCCAGATTGATAAGGAATCATGTTTATCCTGTATGTTTTGAGATCATTAGAAGCATTATGAACCCATGTGTGCAGGAGTGGCCGTTTAGTCTTCATGTCAATGCATTTTTTTAGGCAGCCAACCTCAGTTTGGCCCTTTCTGAGGACCACCTCTTTGCCCACAGAGTCTCTTCCTTTTGGTCTGCCCAAAAAAGTCACCTGTTCTTATATTTATTGTTTCATGTGGCATCTGCAGGTAAATCAGTTTCTTCCTCAATCTCTTCCCCTAGAATCTGCTTGACTTGGTTCAATGATTCTGCTTGCCGAATCTGCTCTAATTTCACCTGAGAACGCAGAGAGAGAAAATGCAAAAACTATTTTTAATACAAAGTCAATAAGGTAAAAAACAAACTGTCACAGTTATAAAGTAAAGAACTGTGACTTCACTATAAAAATTGCAGCAGGACATTCAAGTCAGTGGCAAAAACTAATTAACTACAAAAAACTAATTACTTTTATGAGGGCATATTTTTTCTAATCATAAAAATATTACGCAATGTGTAATTTAATATGAATGTTGGGGTGTACAATTTTAAATTGTTGTATTTTTAATCAAATATTTTATAAAAACAGAACACAATAATAAAATATGATAAATCACACAAACACACAAATAAATACAAAAGGAATGAACTGAGAGGCATTTTTTCCCCAACAACCCCTTAATTTTTTACTCGCTTAATATGTTTATTGAAAGTTGTTTTTTGTCCAGGCTCCCTCCTGCCTTATGCTCTCTCACTGACTGAGATACATCACTGTTGCATGACTTACACTACAAGAATGTAGCAATAAATCCAAACAATCTTGAAAATATCATATGTGACGTCAAGAAATTCAAAAATTTAATCTCTGAACTGCTCATGCTTAAATCTTTAGTCGCAGACCTCAAAGATCTGTCTGCAATAGCAAAATCAGAGTACAAATCATATAGTGAGAGCATAGCCTTATGTGAATCATCAACAATTGATCATGTAAACAGAGACTGCAGTGTTTATGCAAAATAGATAAATCAGCGTAAGAAATTCACACGGATCCTAAATCAGTGCAGTACCTGCAGTGACTGTGACAGCTGCACAAAATCCTTCTGCACAGCCTGACTAGTGTCTAGTAGAGAGCGCAGACTGATCACCTGACTGCGACACTCTAAACACTGCTGCTGTAACACCGCCTGAAAGATATAGAGAGATGTAAACTACTTTATAATCAAATTCAATCATATTCAATTATATACACCAAGATGCAGGCCTACCTTCTCGTGAATGTGAGATTTGTTCTCTTTCTGAATGTGAGCAAGCGCGACTCGCAGACCCTGCACCTCCACGCGACACTCCTGCAGCTCAGCCTCCAGCTGCACACACAGATGGAACAATGGCTACGTTCTCACTGGAATACTGCATAGTACATACACTGAATAGTATCTGAAACGGTTATACATTATACAATAGCACTAGGCTACATTGTTGTCACATGGTCTCATTATCTCATATTATATATATTATATATATATATATATATACACACACACACACATATACACACACAATGGCACTGAAGTACAAACATGCAAATGGGATTTGTCATTCAAAAAACGTCTTGAAGGACTGATTTGATTGAGAAAAAAAAAAAAAAAGATTTTTGAATACTAGCTAGTCCCACAAGAAATAACACCTAAGAATTAAAGGCAGGCATACCTTTTCCCTTTGGATCTGTATGCGGTCCGTCTCTACTGTCAGGCTGGCAAGCTTGACTGAGAGAGAGAGAGAGAGAGAGAGAGAGAGAGAGAGAGAGAGAGAGAGAGAGACAGAGAGACAGAGACAGAGACAGAGAGAGAGAGAGAGAGAGAGAGAGAGAGAGAGAGAGATTTTAATAACAAGCCGACACTGGGAACACTAGAATATCATCACCTACCCTCAAATAACAACTAGGAACTACACTACTGACTAAAAGTCAAAGTATATGTGACTTACCTTCTAAAATCTCTGGATGATCAGATGTGATGAGAAAGATGAGGAGAGGAGGTGGGAGAGGAGAACAAATGCATCAGTGCAGAGAAAACAGAATCTTCAACAAACAGGACAAATGGTAAGGTAGAAAAGATTAAAAGGTTTTATTGTGCGAAACTGTACAGCATGAATGCGATGCAAGTCACTTTCTGGATAAAAGCATCTGCCAAATGCATAAATGTGAATGTAATGTAATAATATATTATAGACAGACCGCTCTCCTCTGTGCGTGTCTCCAGCTGTTCCTGTAGGTTGACTATTTCAATACGAAGCCTCTCCTCACAGTGGGCTGCCTATGTGTGGAGATATACACCGACTTAAAGACTCATTAACACAAATACACAAATAACATTCAATTCTTCCACACCTCTGGCCTCCTTTTATCAAATCCACTTGTAAACATACACAATCGCATACCTCTAGTGTTGGACTGGGGGGTGGCAGGCTACTTTCATCCACATCAGTGTCTTCACCTTTCAACTTGGAGAGTTCATTACAGACTCTCTTCTGAGAGTAAGACAGCTCTGCCTGGGTGAAAAAAATACATGCAGTGCAGACACTTAAAGAGTTTGTGATCTTATCAGGATGTTGGCTTATGGAGTCCTGCTAATGCTGCCATTTGATTGGACAACCTGCTACTCACCAATCTGCTCTGAACGGCATTTTGTGACTGGCTAAAAGATTTCTGTAGGTCTTGAAGGAGGGACTCAGAAGTCTGCACCTGAGACTGAAGCAATGTCAACTGCAAGAAACAAAAACACAAAGATATCAATATATGAGAATTTGTTTTGCAAGTAATCATCTGCAGACATGCTAAATCTGAGAAAAATTAAGCCACATTGGAAAAAAAAAAAATATATATATATATAATGTATATTATATTAAAGAATATTTTGTTTTTCACAAAAATATTAAGCAGCACAACTGTTTTCAGCATGAAATAAGAAATTGAGCAGCAAATCATCATAATTTCTGAAGGATCATGTGACTCTGAAGACTGGAGTAATGATGGTAAAAAATTCAACTTTGAATTACAGGAATAATTTACATTTTAAAATATATATTAAAATAGACTAAACTTAAATCTCACCGACTCTAAAGCTTTGAACAGTAGTATATTGCATAAAGCTGTATCACTATTTCTGTATCTTGCAAAGAGGAGTATACAGTTCATGAGTGCAATGCAATCCAGACATAAGAGGTAGTAAAATAATTTTTTGCATATCTGTGCTTTTGAATTTGTCCGTTCCTTTTTGCAAAAAAAGACCTGTGGCGAAACACAGGAACTGAAAGTTTCTGTACCTGTTTTTGTGTCTCTGTGCTTTGCACATCCAGTTCTCTCTCCAGATCAGCTTTCTGCTTTCGAAGTGTTGTCACCTCCTCTTGAAGCTCTACAAGCTAAAAATGCCATGGTAAAAGATTCAACAAGTTAGTTGAGAGACGGTGAAATCATGCATTGACATCAATTATCTCCAGTGCACTGATTAAAGGTCCAGTGTGTAATATTTAGGAGGATCTATTGACAGAAATTCAATATAATAAACATAACTATGTTTTCAGTGGTGTATAAAGACCTTACATAATGATCTGTTATGCTTTTATTACCTTAGAATGAGCCATTTCTATCTACACACACCGCGGGTCCCCTTATGTGTTAAGTCGCCATTTTGCGCCGGCATGTTTCTACAGTAGCCCTAAACGGACAAACTGCTCTACAGAGTGCGCTTGCTTGACTGGCTACTCTCTGTTGTCTCAGACAACGACATCTTTGTCCTGTGTCGGCCACCGTAACTTCTCTATGTGCTTTGAAAGGGAGGGGTGAGCGGTGGACTAAGCTGTTGGTTGCAATTCGCAACCTCACCACCAGATGCCGCTAAAATTTACACTGCACCTTTAAAGGGGGACTCAGTAATATTTCAAATACACTGTTCATTGCATGATATATAAACACCCACCAGTTTGAAAACACCTACAAATACCGAAACGCCCACTTTTGTTCCACAGAGACCTCATACTCAGTTAGTCGGCTGATACCAACAACAAACGTGTAACCAATCAGCATTAGGGGGCGTATGACGGTCGAGGAGAAAGAGCGAGCAAGAGGGAGATTTGAAAATAATAAAAAAAAACAACCCCTGCAGAACGAGAGATGGGACACAATACGTAAGAGCTCAAAAGAATATCACTGGAATGAAGGTTTATGACTGGGCAAGCGCTTTAGGACCCACGTTTATATTAGAAAAGCTTTCCAGTGCTGGAGAGAGCTAAGCGGGAAGGCCTGAAAACAGATGCAGAGGCTGCTTTGATCCCGCTATTCATGTGAGTAACACTGGATTTTGATTGTCTGGAGCTGCTGTGCTGTTTGCGACTAACAACGAACTCTTGTTTTTATTTACTCTTGTGTACTGTACGTTCATTTTTTTGTGCTTTCTTGTCGTTCGTTCATCAACTGTGCTTTATTTTTCGTGAAGCATTTTGTTGTGCGTCAGCTGTGATAAACACATCCACTCGCATTGCGTGTGTAACAGTGGCCAGATAGTGAGAGTTGTGCAGTTAAACTACTGCACACTGACGGCCGCTAGAGAATGTGGTGTTTAGCGTCATTGATAGTGCACTCGCCTCACATGCCAGCAGCGATTGGGCCGGGGTTCGAGACCAGGGTGGTTAATTGGAGTGTGAGTTTTGGAGGCGGAGCAATGAAGAGTGTGGTGGGATTGTTTGGGTTGAATTCAAATATCAACAATGTCCAATAGCATAGTTCAAGATCTACTTACAGCACCTTTAACAAACAACAGGCTAGAAATGTCCCACACTTTTTGACTGATAAATGTCCATAATGTTTCCAATCGTTTGCATCTTACTAGAATTTTTAGTTGATAAAATATTTTAGAGCCAAGCGTAATTAGAAAAACTTTCCATTACTTTTTAGTATTTTGTTAATTTCCAGGCCTGGTAACTGCAGTTTTAAAATTTCCTGATACATTTTTTTCATGGCCATGGGAAACCTGCTAGAAAGAATAGAAGTATACTGACATGTGCTTGCAATTTGTCCCAGTCGGTATGTGTGACCAGTCTGTGTCCTGGTGGTGGCAGGTAGATTGCTTCAGGCACCAGCGTTCCTGTGGACACCAGGGAGGCGGTGTCATCTTGAGGGTGCGCATGTCGTGGCATGGAGGGCGTGTCCAGAGAGAAAGAAGACAGGGAGGCAGAGTCACAATGCTGGGGGAAGTAGTCCATCATAAGGCCTGTTGTCTCTGCATCTGACGTCTCTGCCAACAGCTCCAGTGGATCAGAGTCTGACCCTGAGCCCTCATGGTCAGAACCTCGTGGGGGAGAGGAGTCACCCTGTGGCCCCTCACTGGGGGGAGAGGTACCCTCCAGCTTGCCCTTTTTAAAGAAGCCCTGCATGCACAATGTGAATCGAGAAATGATTTAAAAAAAAAAAAAAAACACTAAAAGTGAAAGAGGGACTTAAGTGCATTATAATACACACACTGAAAGAAATAATACTTGTTTCCCTTTTTGAGACATGTCAAAAAACACCAGTACTTATGTCTTGGCCTAAGTCAATGGATAACAGAGAAAAAAAAGAAAAAGAGGAGGGACGCAGAAACACACAGACCTTAGTGTCATGGGGCAGAGCGGCTCTCCTCCACTGTGCTCGCTCTGACTGCAAAACAGATATTCTGGCCTCATACTGAGCAGCTGTTTCTAAGATGGGAAAATAATAGAGGAACTGGATGTGAAGGAAGTGAGAGAAGTGATTCATATCACATTTTGATTGAAAATAACAAAGTCATTCCGATGCCACTGCAAAAGGCTTTACCCTTTACAATTTTATGGTAAATTCTACAGACAGTAAAGCTAAGAACACCCTTTTATTTACATATTTTATATCAAATTTTATTTATCATTTATTGACTTCTGTTTTAATTTTTTTTTGTCAGGTATTTTATTTTACTACTTTATTGTACATAATTGGTTAAGTTTTTAATTAGGGCAATAATATGTGGAGTCTCAAATTGTGGTGAATGGGCTTGTTATCTGTGCACTCGATATTCTACGCAAAAATAAAATAGATAATGAGGTCAAAAAATAAATGCACAGATGAATCATTCACAATAAAACCAAAAAATGCATTTAAAAAAATAAGGCCAATTTTGATTTTACTCTTTTAAATCTGTATGCTGTTATTTTTTCTGTGAAACACTAAAGTAACTTCATAAAAGTATCATAAAAGTAGTCCATATGATTTGTGTCAGAAGTCTTCTGACATATTATAACAGCTTTGTGTAATGAACAGACCAAAATTTAAGTCATTTTTCAATTATGTTAACTCGCAATGAAGAATTACTATAAAACAGGAGACAGAGAATACAGTTCCAAATTCTATAGACTCCTTTAAAGTCACCATAAAACCAAAACGGACCCTTCTTATTTTTTTATGGAATACTGTCGTGTTTATTTTAAATGATTTATCCGAGTACATCACCATCATTTTTTTTTTCAAATTCACATGCCCTCTTAATCTTTGATCAAAAACATAAACTTCCCCTCGCAACAACATTTCTTTGATGACGTGTGCACCGATGCGAGTGCATGACAATAATCCCTCCCTTCCAGCACCCTTGTCACTCAGAGCAACTAGCAAATGACAAAAACGATACAATCAATTCCCAAAAGAAAAACCTAAATTTTTTCTCGTCAGAGAGGCAGTTAGAAGTGAACTTGTGATAGTATGTTCTTTTCTACTGTGATGTAAATCCAAGTTTAAAAAAAGAAGAGGAAAAAAGTAGGATGGGACTTCATTTTGTCCATGGGGAATTGATTGGATGGTTGTGGTTTGCTATTGCTGTGATCCCATGTGAGTGACCGATTGTCCCGCCCTCACGCCAGTAAACACGTCATCAGAGAAGAGATGATGCCGAAAGAGGGATTGTGATTTGCAAATCAATTGACAATGTTTGACAATCGGTCACTCACATGAGATTGCAGCAATAAAAAAGCACATCTATCCAATGATCCAATCAATTCCCGATGGACAAAATCAAGTCCTGCCCTACATTTTTCTTGTTTGAGAAGCCGCTTCACTCGGATATATACGTCACCATGGGGTAGAACCTCCACCTTAGGTGACCATACTCCTCCCTCTCACTCCTCACCTCTCAGAGCCTCCTGCAAGGACTGAATCTCCTGGTCGCATTGTTTTTGCAGTTCCTGCAACTCCTCCTGTTTGCTAAGCTCACAGATCCTCGCCACACCCTGCCAGTGTTCCAGCTGAGCTCGGCACTCGATTAGCTGCGTCTGCAGGTCTTCTACTGCAGGGAAACAATACAGAAGGACTTCTGAAACTCTTCCAAATAGCCTTGTTCCCTTTGTTATCTATCCACCGTCTTATTTTTAAAGAATCATTTAAAACAGGTGCATAATGTGAAAACACGCGCATGACAGATAAGTGACACACATGAAAGAGCTCTACTTCATTAACAAGATGGATTTTGCCGAAAGCAGATTAACCCTAAGAGGACTTGATTTGATTTGTCCAATGCCTATTCAAGATTTAAACCTGACATGACATGTCAGAAAGTCTTACATAGTGATTCTAAACACCTGTTGATTTATGCTGCACCGGTTTGCTGCTATTCGTATCAATAGAAAACTGTCCACAATTTTTGTTAAATGCATATATGTAAAATACAATGCGGTACGCTTTATTTAAAAGCTGTTCCAGCTAACGTACATGATTGGATATGTTTGCACGTCGAGCTCAAATGATCATTACTTACGGATTTAATAGCAACAAATCTCGGAATAACTGACAAAAATGTGTTTACATCGACACAAACCTTTATATTTATACTGTAATTTAACATGTACTGTTTGTTCATACCATCATTCTCCTCACTGCGCGATGCTGGTGTGTCCGCCACTTCCATGGTTTCACGTCATTTGTCTCGATATTTTCTTTTCGTTTCGATATTTTTCCCTGCGTCTGCATCCGTCTTCCTTTTCCTGTGTGAAGTGCTGCAGGGCCGGGCTTCAACAAACTGCACCAAGAGTTCAGGAAACAACTTTCCCCGGTTCAATCCTGCGGATATTACCTAACCATCCTCCCTAGAGCCACAAACACACACACACGGATTGGCTTAAAATCTAGTGAACTGGCTACGCAGACCGCGCTTTTGGGCCTCATAGGCGTCAGATGACTGAGAACGCGCCTGTGATGCTGTCTAGGTAGGCAGCTCGCTAGATTTTGAGACGCATCCCATGCTGTCTTCATTGAAAATATATGCAAATCCATGAGGTTGAATGTTTTTCAGAACTCATTATTGTTCAATTACAAAAACGAATGAATAAAAAATAAATAAATAACTAAATAAAACAATTGTGTAGACACCGCAGGTTGTTTATTACATATACATTTATAATAGCCATGTCAACTATTTTTCCGCAATAGTTGCTAGTTATTACTTATAAATCACAAATTAAAGGGTTAGTTCACCCAAAAATGAAAATAATGTCATTTATTACTCACCCTCATGTCGTTCTACACCCGTAAGATCTTCATTCATCTTCTGAACACAAATTAAGATATTTTTGATTAAATCCGATGGCTCAGTGAGGCCTGCATTCACAGCAATGAAATTTCCTCTCTCAAGATCCATAAAGGTACTAAAAACATATTTAAAACAGTTCATGCGAGTTCAGTAGTTCTACCTTAATATTATAAAGCTACGAGAATATTTTTGTGCGCCAAAAAATAAAAAATAAAAAAAATAACGACTTTTCAACAATATAGTGATGGGCCGATTTCAAAACACTGCTTCGGAGCTTTACGAATCGAATCAGTGATTCGGATCTCCTATCAAATGGCTAAACTGCTGAAATCACGTGACTTTGGCGCTCCGAGTCACTGATTCGATTCGCAAAGCTCCGTTATAATGTTTTTTTTTGGCGCACAAAAATATTCTCGTCGCTTTATAATATTAAGGTAGAACTACTGAACTCGCATGAAATGTTTTAAATATGTTTTTAGTACCTTTATGGATCTTGAGAGAAGAAATGTCATTGCTTTGAATGCAGGCCTCACTGAGCCATCGGATTTAATCAAAAATATCTTAATTTGTGTTCAGAAGATGAATGAAGGTCTTACGGGTGTAGAACGACATGAGGGTGAGTAATAAATGACATTATTTTCATTTTTGGGTGAACTAACCCTTTAATGTTATCAAGGTGCTTTCATATTGTCTCTTTTTCATATAGAAGATTTCCTATTTTAAATGGGAACCGTTGAACTAAATACAACTATATCAGCCTGATTATTCTTAGGGCCGGAAAAAAGTATAATTAAATAATTAAAATACTCAACTGATTTAAAAGCCCTGACTGAGAAATTTTACTCCACCGATTTGGGCTCAGGACAATAATGGACACATGAAAATATAACATTCAGATTTCATAACATCTAAAATACAAAAATTACAGCAAAACAAAGAATCTGAAACATGATTTTTTTTTTTTAAACATCAGTAATGCACAGACACGCACAATAATGCAACAGATTCCAGAGTGGATTTGGATGTTGACTTTGACCTAGTTAGGAATCTTTCAAGTCCTTGGTTTGTGAGTTCCTGAATGGCAATGAAACCAAATACACATACATTTATTATATTTTATTATCGTAACAGCAATACGTTGACATAAAAATGTAGGAAACCGTGGTATACAAAAGCCAGCTTCAATATTTCTATTAAAATTGACAATGATGTGAATAAATACTAGGTGTCATTAGAATTTCATGCCATATATGAAGGGCTCCTTATTCTTCAGCCATTGTGGTAATTTACCATATAATACAATAAGTATTTTAGGTACAAATCAGAGAAAAGGAGAATGACTTTAAAAGCTGCTAATGCACAACAACATGATATTTCAGAGCATTAGGTCCAATCTCATAACGTGGCCCTTTAATTAACCTTTGCAGTACAATTGTTTTATTGCAATGAGACTAAAAAAAAAAAATAATAATAAAAATAAAACGGTTTTAGTCCACAGCTCCATTATTTAATGCTGGAAGACAGAGCTTCCAGGAGCAGTAGTGTGTAACTAAATGCCCATAAAATGGCTCATCTGTGTCAACTACATTACAGGAATGATTAGATGCAGTTTAGTGGTACTTCTGGGAGCTGTTTTCTTCCTATCCAGATCTTTGAATTGTAGATTCCCTCTCAGTTCATGTCCTGATCACCCACACTCTGACGCAGGTACTCCTCATAGAGATTTTTCTGCAAAAACATACAAGCGAATCATTAGATGAGTCAGTCTCCACTGTAGCCGTCTTTAGATGTGTCAACAACAACAAATGCACACTATACCTTTTTGGTCTTGACCACCTCTTGGACATACTCCAGTTTTTCCTGAAGCTGTCTCTTTTGTTTCCCAGAGAGTGTTGGTTTAGTTCTAAAAGTGGAATGAAGAGGAAAAAGAGAACACACACACTTAGCAAAATGCTGAAGCTTTTCCACACAATAAAAGTATATGGTTTACAGGGGCATGCATTAGAATAAGATTATATAGACCAGGGGTGTCCAATCCTGCTCCTGGAGGGCCACTGTCCTGCAGAGTTCAGCTCCAACCCCAATTAAACACACCTGAACCACATAATCAAGGTTTTTAGGCATACAGGAAACTTCCAGGCAGGTGTGTTGTGGCAAGTTGGAGCTAAACTCTGCATGACAGTGGCCTTCCAGGACCGAGTTTGGAAAACCCTTGATATAGACCATAAAACTTGCACACTATTTATATATAAAAAAAAAAAAAAAAAAAAAGATTTATATATATATATATATATATATATATATATATACTGCCAGGTCTTTAATAATATTATTAATTATTTTTATTTTTATTATTATTATTATTATTATTATTATTATTATTATTAATAATAGTCCATAAAAATTCTGCACTATATTCCAAGGCTCACAACATTATTCACTAATCTTCCCCTCTGCTGCAGCTCTAAAAAAATAAATAAAACTGTGTTTTGTCATTTTTGGAGCTTGACTGTGAACATTCTGGTAACTATTTCATTTTGTGCACCACAGAAAAAGCCACTTAGGAAAAGGGTGAGTAAATGTCAATTTTCATTTTTGGCTAAACTATCCCTTTTAACTACAAGTGTCTGCATGTATAAGTTTATAATCTGCTTTTTCACCTGAAAGAGAAGCGCGCAAGGAGGAGAAAGATGAAGGACAACAGCACCAGTCCAGCACAACTGTACAGCTGCACTTCCACTGACAGGGACTCAAACGCCTTCACTGCAGGAGCCTGAACACACAAACCCACACTTACATCAGTATCTACAACAGAAACACACACACACACACACACACACACACACACACAAATGCATATCCATACTAACCACATATAGCGACAGTGCCTCTGTGCCGTTATTTCCCAGCATGAGCTCCAGTACTTCCCTGGAGAGGCTGCCAAGCACCAGGATGACGAGCAGCACTAGGGGCACAGTGAAACCCAGCATGCCCAGCAAACAACCCTTAAAACGTGCTCGACGGTTCTCTATACTGCAGTGCCTACAGAGAGTAAAATGCACAATGGCAACTGTTATTTGACATTTGACATCTAATAAACATTACATATGTACACAAAATGTATAGGCAAATGCCAAGCCAAGAATTCACTACCTGTCATTATCAAGTGTCTCAGTGATGGCCTCAGTGATGAGGTTACAGTCCTTCTCCAATGAGTTAAGCGTGTTCTGCACAGTCTGGTTAATGGTCTTTTCTATAGTCCGACACACCTCCTCAATCTGATTGACACATCGGCTGGGCTGATGATGGAGACAGTGAGGAAAGATACTTTAATATTCTTCACTTACAAAAAAGATAAAGTGTTTGTCACATTAAATGGCGAGAAGCTGAAAGGTTTATGATACCTTATTAGGGTTGGGAACGTAGATGGTGGGCATGTCAAAGCCACACTTGTTGAGTCCCGGACGCTTGCAAAGCTCCTGCACAATCTGCATCATAACTCTCTGAAATAACCAATAACACAGGCATCAATGTGCCATAATCAAGAAGTCAGACTATAATCCTTTAAAGATCTTCTCCTTTACAATCCCTTGAAACAGTCACATACACCACCATTCAAAAGTCTGGGGTCAGTAAGATTTTTTTTTTTTTTTTAAATGAAATTAGCTTATTCAGTAAGGACATTTTGGATTGATGGAAATGATAGTAAAGACATTTATAATGTTGCAAAAGATTTCTATTTCAAATAAATGCGGTTTATTTAGTGTCTAGACTAGAATCTAGACTTTCAGATTTGCCATCACAGGAATAAATTGTTTATTTTTAAAAGATATTCACATTTAATATTTTAAAATATATTAGAATAAAAAGCTAATTTAAAAATTGTATTAATATTTTATAATTCACATTATTACTGTATTTTTGATCAAACAAATGCAGCCTTGGTGAGCAGAAGAGAATGGCTTTGAACGGTACTGTACATGCAAAATAAAACCTAACAGTGAAGATTAGTGTGTATCAGAGCAGTTTACTTGTCGATCAGACTCTCCTCCAGCCTCGTCAGCTTTACTGAGATAAAAACGAAGACGGTCCCCTTGCTTCTCATTCAGTTTCTCTACAATGCTGAGCGTTCGCTTGCATAAAGCCTGTCCCATTGGGTCAAAGAAGACCAGGATCAGGTCACAGAGCTCACCTGGTGTAGACAGGTAGAATACAGAGACATATTTTTATATATATATATATATATATATATATATATATATATTTATTAGGATCATAAACATACGCTAAATATATACACATGCAATCAACATATCAATGTCAACTCCTAAACACACAAATAACTGAAGACAAACACACACCGAGCCACAGAACAGCTTGGTCCACGTCAAAGGGGTACTTCATATCACCATCCACCAGACCAGGAGTATCAACAAAAGTCACCAAGCTGAAACGTTTCTGTCGTGAAGTGCAAATCTCAGTGCCAAGGTATTCTGAAACCCCTGAAATTAAGAGAAAGTTGCGTTTCAGACAAATTTATGCACATTTGCAATGTAAACCTATAAGCTTGTAGCGTTGCTTTTATTACACTTTCCAAAATTCAACAACAAACCTTTAAAGTCTTGCAGTGGTTTGAAGTGCGGATAGAGATGGAGCGTTGCATTTCCCTAAAACCAACACAACAGTTGTTATACATTAAAAGGTGAAATGCATTTATATCAGTAATGCCAATTTCATCCCCAAACACACAAAACTTTAATAAAAAAAATGTATGGGTGGGCCATGCTTACGGTGAGCGATTCCCTCTTTCGCCCACTGGTAACAAAGCTGAAGCCCTGCGTCTCTATAGCGACCCCTGTCCTTTGTATATGCTCCTCCACATACCTGCAGAATAAAAACATGCTTTCTCAGTCTCGCACTAATCTGAGTATAAAGTTGCAATCCGTGTATATAATATCCTACCAATTGATAAAGCTGCTCTTTCCAGCTGAGTGGTTCCCCATCAACATCACAGTTATCTTTTTCCGGGGAGGCAGCAAGGTCACCCCAACAGTTTGAGCGATTGTTATTAGTCCTGTAGCACAAAGGAATTACTGGTTAGACGAACTGGACTGGAAAAGAAAGTCATTTATTTTTAATTCAGGTTTAGAGACTGAATTAAAATTTTTGGGTAAACTGACCTACATTTTTGGGTAAACTAAACTTTAATGTCACCCACTGAGTAACAATCACAGCCAAAAAAAAAAAAACCTTTACACAATTAAACTTTATGTATTAAGGTAAAGAATGTAATGAAAGCAAAAGGGTGAAATGCTCCTGGCACTCTGAAGTGAATAATTGTCAAACCAACAACCGGCGTTTTAGCTATCCGGCTACTGTTAGCACCTCTCACTCACGCATGGAGACAGACCTAATACCTTACTAAAGCAAATAAATGAATGAGAATGTAGTCGTTTATAAAGGGATTTTTTTTTCTAACCGCTTTCCGGATTGATGTACATCTGATGGCAGTCCCGTAAGATGCGCTCGTCGCAAGACACACTGCCAGATACTGTGTCGGCATTTGCAGCACTCCTGCTTTTGATTTTCCCAGACATCGTGATGTAAAATTATGGGCTGTAATAAAGCAGCGTGTTTTATCGTGTACAAAGTAAAATCGACTGGCAAAATTGTATGAAATGTAAGAAAAGACAGAGAATATTACTCACATCCAAATGAAGTTCAAATCGCCCCGGTCCGCTGGTTAACGCTGGCCACGTCACCGGTGTTTTGCAGGGCATTGTGGGAGTTGTAGTCTTTATTATTCCGTTTTGCTCGCGTTGTTTCTGATAATTAGGGCAGAAAGGCGGTTTCTTGTTTCCGCCTTGGCTATTTATAAACCCTGTTTATAAACCACGTCGTCTGTAGAGTATTATATAACAATTAATCATTTGGGAGTTGGCCCTTTGTACTTCAGAAGTTTGTGAGGTGAGCCATTTGGCTAATTCATTTGAGAAACTTCTTTCATTACAACTGTAGTATGAAGGTGCCATGCTAATCATTTTATAATATATATATATATATATATATATATATATATATAAAAATATATATATTTTGTGTGTGTGTGTGTATCAATATATGTGCAAAAATATATTAGATCACAAGTATTACGGACTCATTAAAAAGTCCATAATACTTGTGATCACTGCACAATGAAAATGTCCTATGTACAATTGTATACTGTGTACTTTGTTTATAATGTATACTTTTTAATGCCATTTAAATGTTAAAAATTAACTTCCTAACCTAATTTCAATGGAGGTGAAAAATAATAAAGTGGGGAAAAAAAAAAAAAAAAAACCATGACAAGTTTTTATTTACCCCATACTTTAATGTAAAGAATTCAGGTTAATGTCATACACATTAATGGTTTAGCATTCAAAGAAATACTTTGCTACACAATCATAAACACATTTACATGGCATGTCTGCTCTAGCATGATCAGATCAATGTCTCTGTACATGCTCCTCAAATGTCAGATTATACTTACAACATTTATCATAGACAAAATGCACAAACAAGATGAACATAAAAATGAATTACATCTTATAAGCTGTAAGTGAAGTGTCTTAACTGTGGACCATCTCTATTCTACAGCCAATAAGCCTGATGTTTGCCCTTTCATACTCGCACACACAGACAAACACACACACACACAAACAAACTTGAGCAGATGTTCGTTTGTTGGGATTCCTCAGTGACTTGGTAAATTAAAAGATGGATTCAACCGAAATTACTGAATTTGGAGGCATGAATCATCCTTTATGCAAACTCTCTCACACGCATATTGCACATAATCCTCTCTAAGCCACACACACAAAACACATATAGTAAAATAATTTCACTCACACTACCTCGTTCACAAAGACCTCGTTCTTTAAAGTAAAAAGGAATTGAATAAAAAGTCATTGGATCGTGGCATTTTCATCACACTTTGTTTAAACCTCATGAATTGCACTTAATCGGGAGAATTTGAGGGCTTGTGTCAAAATCCCAACAAAAATCAAGAATTTTTTAAAACTGGATTTAAGTGGTTGATAAGAATTTTAGCACAGTTTCTCCTAAGCCTGTCTTGCACACAAGCACACCTCAAAACACATAAAAAAAACAAAACACACACACAAAACAATCACCCAAGATACATATATAAAAGAAAGCATATCTCATGCCATTGCAAGCGGTGACAGCAAGTTAAAGCAAAGGCTGAAGTCTTCAGTCCCAGCCATTATCCTTAATCATGTGAGATAATTCAATAATAAACTTCCCCTCCTTATACTTCTGACTTAACTCAAATGCCTGCTCCTGTAGAGGAAGGGAGAAAGAGGGGGAAAAAAATTGTGATCAAACTGTAGGGTAATGATAAGTCATTTAGGCATGTCATTTCATTTTCTTAAAACATAAAATACACTTACATATTTCCAGCCCAGTGTGGTGTGGCAGTTCTCACAGTAAATATCAGCCACAGCATGAAGACCGGTCAGCAGCAGCCTTTCCTCTGCTGGACCACAACCTACATTCACCCTAAAAATCACAAAATTACAGTTACAGTAACAGTTAAGCAAAATATTTGCAAAATATTATATCACGAATGTGATCTAATTTCTGAGATTTATTTTCCAGAAGGGATACTCACACAGAATTGAACAGGTAGGCGCGTCCTTGGCTGCCTTGAAATGACTGAAAATAGACAAACATGCGAGTCTAACGCAAACAGCATCATAATTCTAGCTGTAAATGTGCCACAAAAGTCACACAAAGTAACTCTCACCTTTGAAATTAGGTCATCATGGTTGGCCAGGTGTGCACGGCAGTGGACGCAGCTGTAGCGACGGTGACAGGAGTCCAGATAGGCCTGGAAAGTTTTGGCCTTGGTCTGCTTCACCATGTCTTCGAAGAACACAGACAAACAAAAACAATGTCAGATCATATCTGCAAAGATAAAAAAAAAAAAATCCTGCTGCACCTTCTCGTCTGAATCTGACCATGAAAATGCTGCAAAGCAGCTTTGACTGCCAACACAGTTCATGGCGAGGTTGCCAAATAGTTTTGCGTAGTTAAGAAGCATGGCATTGACATCAACCAGTAATGTTGTGAACATAAAAGCAGACTAAATGCTTTCAGATTGATTTTAGGCATGCTGGATGTGACATTTACAGCAATTCTTTTGTTTAGGTGTTTGAAAAGCGTTTTAATATCATCTCATATTTCATATCCTTTTTTCAGAGATATACCAGGAAAAAAGGAAACATCCACATGACCTACTTTGCTTGGCTGCCCACACTGTAGTTACCCCATATATGGCCCGCCAGGCACGAGGGTAAACAGGAGTGAGAGGTAGGCCTAATGGATAACTATGCCACAGCTTTAGATAAAATATGGTGTTATAAAATCTTTCAAAAATCACCAAATCTCCACAGCTCACGATTTTAGTTTCGGTTTTTATGAACTTCAGTGCTACAGCTCGGCCCACAAAACAGCTGAAAAATAGCGATGCACGACTCGTGAACGAATCGTTCATAGGAGTCGGGTGCTTTCAACAATTCGGTTGAACCGGTGTACAAAACCTATTCGTCATGGGCCGAAAACGTTAATATTCAGCTAAATTTGCAGTGAGCCAGAATGTCAGTGATGGGGCAAAAATCTAATTTTGCAAATTGCAAAATATTACAAATAAAGCTTACTGTAAAGTAATTCACTTTGTGTCAATCCGTAATAGCATTACATTAGAACGTGCCAAAACATTTATTTAAATGTAAATTCAAATTAAACGTATTTAAATGTAACATCACCATTCAAATTACAAATGTAAATTATTAGGTTCTAAATAGCTTTTTATTAGATGAATCACCGCTGCAACAAAATGAATCCGAAGACACGAAATTACAATAATATCATCACATACAGGCTAAATATAGAAAGAAAGAAAAAATGTGTCGGGGACCACGCAATGAAATAAAATCGTCACAGCTTAAAAGAACTGAATCGTTTTTTTAATGAACTGTTCGAAGGAACCGAGTCATGGAATTGATTCGGACTTCCAATCACTACTGGAAAATCTCACCAACTCGCGCGACTAGATGCACGCTAAATTAGCGTTTTAAACTAACCTCCTCTACATATCCAAGTGATATAGTTTCTTCACAATTTCAGCACAGTATACAGGTTATCAACCCATGAGTGGATCCGTTTCACAGTAGAACCTTTCTAACATGCTCGCTCTATTTGAAATGCTAGGCAACAATAAAAAAAGGCCTCACCTATATATGAATGATTTCTTCAAGACAAACGCTGTTCCCGGTATTGTCACCAGAAGAGAAGCGTGCTCAACTAAACGGCATGAAGCCTGAGCATTCACTGAGCTCACTTTGAGCGCACTCAACCAAACAAACGTGCGGCTTTTCCTGCAGTTCCCTCCTTTGTGTTCCTCCTGTCGACCTGCTCTAAAGCCCAGCCGTGCGATTTTAACCGAAAGCCTTGTAATTTCCAAAACTCAAACAAGCCACCGTGCAGAATATGTCGCAACCGAAAATAGTCCGTAGATTTGTTTACTGTATTTTTTGAGGAAGTGTCTTATACGTCATATGGCGCAAAACAAACCGCCCTCGACCAATCACAATCCAGAAAGAGGCGTTCTGAATATATAGGTCAGCCAATCAGATGCGCTCTTCCCGTGCGTTTGAAGTCACCTGAATGATACAGTTGCGTTGAAAACGTTTCAACGAATAAAAACAACAAAAACGCTCGTGTTTTGGTTATCTTTATCTTATCGATTTTTTTTTTTTTTTTGGAAGTGGTGATTTTTGTGTCCTCTGTTTGTTTACATGACAAGTAGTAAGTCACTTAGACGATATGAAAATAATTACATGTATTATGTACCTCGAGCGACGTTTTGTATGACATCAAATGTTTCATTGAAAGATAATGCATTTTTTTCTGGATGTAAATACAATCTTTTTTAAAGGACAAGGCAACCTTTAATGTCAGCTGATCATGTTGGGCACAGCTGGATGGACTTTGCACGGTCTCTCGCTAAAGTCTTGTTTGCAAACATGGGCAGGGAGGCGCTAAACTGAAACCGACTGAAAAACACAATAAACATGCAATGGACACGGTGGGATGATAAAGGAGCAAAGAAAAACCCTTAAAACAGTCCATTTGTAAAATATATTTGTTCCATTTATTTTTGTGTGTTCATAGTCACACAAATTGTCCTAAGAAGATTGCGTAAACAAAGTTTCATTTGTACACTGTACTTTATAGCCAGTGTTGATAAGGTGTGAGTGCTGTTAAAATAAACTTGGCAGTATGATTAAAAGCAAACAGCATTTGTACAGTGTTTGACTAGACAAAGGTACACTCTGTGCGTTTGATCATGTGGCTTGTTTGCACCTAATACAGTTTGATAACAGGGTGGGATAGTCAGACATGACTCCAGTTGCTCCTGCGGCAAATGCTGCCTCGATATCCTGTTCGTCATTACAAACAAAGAGATGAATCTAAAGAGAAACAGAGAAAGAAAAACATGCTGTTTTGTATTTTGAAGCATGCAGGTACTCCCAATGTGAGACCAATTGCATAAACACAGCTACTATATTAAGACTGTGTTGTGTCTGACCAACTAGCAGTTAATCAAGGGGTAACAAGTCTTACTTTTTGGATTCAAATTAGATGTATGTATTTTCAAATTAGATTCAATGTATTTTTTCATGTAAAAAGTTGATCAATCTTAAAGACAAAAGATGACTAGCTTGTAAGACTAGTCCAAGCAGTTTATGCAACCAGACACAGTTTCTCACCGAAAATACAAGTTACTCAATACACTATGCTGTTTCTTAATATTACAACATATGGACATGATATAGCATGACCACAAACCTGAATTCCTCTGTCTCTGAGGTGCTTGAACATGCCTTTTCTCATTGTCAGTCTGCCACAGAAACATGTAAAACACAGAAAATCATTTCAAACTAACTTATTTTTTTATTTTTAGGTTTATTTTGACACCACTACTAAGAAAAGTTACCTTTCAATTAAAAAGATGACCAGACTGCTTCTCAAAATCCACATGTCGGGTATATATTCTCTGTAGTAGGAAAGAGTTAAGTGAAATACGCATCTGCGTGATTACCATGCACACAACATAGTATATCCTTAACCCCAAATTTTTGGTGTATACAGACCTGTTGAAGATTTGTGGCAAGTAGAACTGCAGGAAACTCTCTCCGAGGGGAACAAATGGCAGAAGACCAGTGTAGTACAGCAGAAGCAGCTGTAAACCTCGCTTTACAGTGAACATATAGGGCATAGAGGAGTTCTGCCATTGACAAAAAAGGAAACAGTGACAAAGAAGTATGTGGGCTATTTATTATTGAAACAAAACGGGTAGAGTGGGACATAAATGCACACGCACTGTTTTGCGACAGTTTTTCATGATGGTGGAGTCAACAGAGGCCCAAACTGAGATGCCGTCTCTGTTGTATTTTTTCACAAGATCAGAAATCTGAAAGAGACAGCGCATAAAACTAATGTTAAAAATATGTAATTAAATATGGTTGAAAATTTAGGGAAAATATATTAGGGGCCATTATGTGGCTCAGGTATTGAAGTACATGTCGATAATGATGATCCCGCTCTTGCCTTCTCAATTAGCATAGTGTTATTTTCTTTCACTTCGATGTTCACAGCTATATGAGGAAATTTGCGGAAAACATCCTCTAATAACGCAAAGTTTCTATCTGATCCAGTGCTGAAGTGGCCTGTACAAGGGGAATTAATAAGAGTGTAATCATTATGCATTAATAAAGATGTTAATACTGGCAATATATCATTGCTAAAAACACACACCAGCCTTGAAGGTGACCTCGAGTGTCTCTTTATAAGGTGGCAACTCCTAAAAAAAAAAAAAAAAAAGAAAAAAAAATTTAAATAGAAAACTACTTATTGACCAAACAGGAAACAAGAAAATAACCAGGCAGAATACAACCTAAAAGTCCAAATAACAGAAACACAAAGTGCACAAAACAGAGAACATGTAACAATACACTATTGTTTAAAATTTCGTAACGATTTTTTAATGTTTTTGAAAGAAGTCTCTTATTCTCACCAGGCTGCATTTATTTGATCAAAAATACAGTAAAACATTAATACTGTGATTGTGAAATATTATTACAGTTTAAAAGAATTGTTTTCTATTTAAATATATTTTAAAAAGTAATTTATTCCTGTGATGGCAAAGCTGAATTTTCAGCATCATTACTCCAGTCTTCAGTGTCACATGATCCTTCAGAAATCACTCTAAAATGATGATTTGATGTTTAAGAAATATTTCTTATTATTATCAAAGTTGAAAACAGTTGTGCTGCTTAATATTTTGGGGGAAACTAATTCATTGTTTTCAGGATTCTTTAATGAATAGAACTTTTTTTTTTTAAATAGAAATCTTTTGTAATATGATAACTGTCACTTTTGATCAATTTAATGCATCCTTGCTGAAAAAAAGTATTATTTCTTTAAAAAAATAAAAACTTCCACATGGAAACTGCATTATTTTTTAATCATTGAAAAGTGTAATTAGAGAATTATTTGTAATAGCATAGTATAGAGCAGCGCAGTATATCAGAAGAAAATGTTAACCTTGACCTCTGACCTCCAGGTTTAAGGAGGAGACGGTGACATCTTCCCCAGTCTGCCTCAGGAGGTTCTCATCATGTGACACAATCACATGACTATCTTTAGTCAAGTGACAGTCCAACTCCAGCATCTCTGTGCCCATTTCAACAGCACTGACAGGTAAACAGAGAGTAATTTTAATCAGTGTGGCAGGAACATTCAGGGCAGATGTTTTCAGTGAAGATTATGTTAATACTAAATTTAAATAATTTTTAAGATTTTTTTAGGCCTCCTGGTTGAGAAACACTGAGCTGATACTGATACAAGAAGCTGATACTAATCTACCATTCAGTCCAAAAGCATTGAGTCATAGACCAGCTTCACACTCACTGTGTAAAAGCCTCCATAGTGTTCTCAATCCTTTCACCACAGCCTGAGGACAGAGAGCAGGAGGTCAGAAGCTGTGGACCCACGCTCACACACAAACATAAAAATTCCTCCTAGACTTAATCACTCACTCAGTCACATATTAACTAGCACTTTATATACAAACCCCATGAGGAAAACATTCACACATGCTGTCACAAACACAGAATTCTCTCCTGCTGTTTATTGACAGTTTATGAAGTAGTCACAGGATTTCTCTAGATGGCTTTTATAACTTTTGATGCTGAATGATAGTTCATCTATCACCTGAAAGAATTTGGCTGTGACATGCAAAGAGCAACAAGTGCAGTCAGAAACATTTTGGTTCATTTTAAAGATAACTGAATAGTCAACTGCAGCATTATTACAATTAATTAGGTTTAATGTGGTTTAAATTTTAAAAGCAAAAGCCAAGAATCCCAAGCCCCAGACATGAGATCAGATACTGTACCTCCCCTATGAGAGATGTGGGCACAGTAGAAGGCGGTCTGCTTCTTCTTGTGCAGAATATGAGGGTTCTTCAGAAAGTACAGTGACGTGAGAGCGTAGCCCCCTACTGCTGGGAGCAGGTAGTACAGGTAGCTCGCCATAATAAGTGGAAAGATGAGATCTCAGGGGCTAAGAGAGCACCAGATGAATGCAAAGATGGAAATATGATCTTTGAAAGAAAGATGGAATTTTAATATTATGTAATATTTTATGAATATTACACATTAATAACATTAAATGAATGTTATTATATTAAGTATTATTTATACACATCAAAGCATGTGTATATACGCTGCCCGGCCAAAAAAAAAAAAAGTCGCTGTTTGGATTTTAATAGGCAACTACTTAAGAATCTATGAATGGATCATTATTACAGTGATTATTATGTTTCTAGCATGTTTTATGTTTGGCAACAGTTCTTTCTAACCCTAAAAGATGGAGTGTGTAGCTTTTCATTTCTTAAACAACCATGTAGGAAGACACATCATGGCCATATTCCAGGATGACAATGTCAAGATTCATCAGGGTTAAAATTGTGAAAGAATGGTTCATGAAGAATCATTTTCACACATAAATCGGTACCTCTGAGTCCAGACCTTAATTTCATTGAAAGTCTTCGGGATGTGCTGGAGTAGACTTTACAGAGTGCTCGCCTCTTGCATTGTCTGATGGAAACAATTATTTCACAACATCACAACATTTATTTCCATCGAGAGGTGCATCATTTTTTGGTCAAGATCTTGTATTGACAATGCAAGAGGTGAGCACTCTGTAAAGTCTCCTCCAGCAAATCCCGAAAACTTACACTGAGGTTAAGGTCAGTGCCAATTCATGTGTGAAAATGATTCTTCATGCTCTCTCCTAACCATTCTTTCACAATTTGAGCCTGATGAATCTTGACATTGTCATCCTGGAATATGGCCATGATACATCTTAATACATGGTTGTTTAAGAAATGAAAAGCTACACACTCCATCTTTAAGGGTTAAAAGAACTGTTGCCAAACATATAACATGCTAGAAACATAATAATCACTGTAATAATGATCCATTCATAGATTCTTAAGTATTTGCCTATTAAAATCCAAACAGCGACTTTTTTTTTTTGGCCGTGCAGTGTATATAATAATAATAAAAATCAATAAACCATCTACTTATTATCTGTTTCTCCCCTTAATTATCATTAAAAAAAAAAAGAAAAAAAAAAAAAAAACTTACCAGGACTATTTGTTTCTTCAACTCCTTAATTGAGATATCCTGGGGTATCTGATCCAAGTACACGGCAACTCCCACAAGCACCTGTTCTCAATGCTAATACCAATATGACTGTCCTTATCTTTCCTTTTTTTTTCTCCTTGTATCTCTCACTGTAATTTACCACAGTTTCAAAGCCACTCCTGTTTTTAATCCCTCACCTTGCCTACCTATCATATTACTTTGCAAGAAATGTTGCCCAATGTGCTCCAAAGAGAAGCAAAACTACACAGCAATGTAAAGGTCCCACCTTTTCCCTGAATTCCTCCTAATATTAATGCAACCACACTAGACTTAAACAATGAAATCTTTCTCTGTAGGTGTGTGTATTCAGTAATCAGTCAGTCATTGGAGGTTACACACTCTTTGTGACTCCAAATTCCCCCCTCCTTTTTTTTTGTGACTGTCAATGAGGTTTGTTGGAATGCGGTTTGCTCTACTTTTTGAGCGCATTTAGCATGTGCAGGTTGTCAGCGACCTCCCAGAACATATCATTCTGCTTGCTTTTTATATGTACTTAATGACTTTAATGATTAAGTAATAAACATATACAATACATATTCTCGCTAGTGCAAATTAGGCATGATTTGAAGGGAGAAACAGCAAAATTGAGAAGAAAAGCACAAGGGGCTTCTGTATCATTGCAACAGTCGGTAGAAGGTAGTGGAGGACACGTGCTGATGTTTGGCCAGTATTCATGTTTTCACACATGTCAGTGTTTAACAAAGGCTTACAGTTGGTATATATATTGTGACAGTAATGCACACACAACAAATGTACACACTCTGTTGATTCTGCCTGTCAGCAGAGCATTTTTGTTTTCTGTTGTGCTGGTTTTGTATAGAATTGCTGAGAGACTGTTAGCGAACAAAGGGCGGCAGAGACAGATGGTAAGTGAGGCAGAGAGAGAATCCTTTCCTAATGTGTAACAGCATTTATTTACCTCAGTCTCATATTAAAAAAATGCAGTGAATCAATGTATTGAGTCAGTTTTACATTTGAATCAGTGGTACTTGACAAGTATGCAAGCACACCCTCAACCTTAATAGCTTGATCTGTCTTCGCCTCGCAGCAGAATTCTCAACCCATGCTGAAACATGTTGTCGAAGCAGAGGAGTGGTCCAACTGGACAGACAACTTGGCTTGTTTGAAAGGAGAAAAAAAGTAAAAGCTCCCAGAAAAACAAGGAGTGGAATTTGGGGGAAAATATTAGTCCATTGTTTTAGCCATAAAACAATTAAACATTAACTTCTAGTAATGTTTACCTTTGCTCGGTTTAAACTTGACATGCACATCATCCATGCATTATTTTTTCATTGCTAAAGAAAATTAAGTAGCTTTTGAATGCTATAATGCCACTCCCTTTACAGGAAACCAGATAACTATCTTGCATCATGGGAATATGGCTAAAGGCAAAAGTAACTGTGGCTGTAAGGTTGCAATTTATTCACAATACACAGGTAATGTTTGGAACAAGGTCATAAATACATTATTAATAAACAGAGAAAAGATAATGATGATCTATATTTGAGTGCCAATAAAAAAGGAGAATTGAGCGCTAATTAAAATAAAGTTACTTTTGCCATAAGCTGATTTTAATTCGACATACACTATGTTGCCAAAAGTTTTGGGACGCCTGCCTTTACGTGCACATTAACTTTAATGACATCCCATTCTTAATCCGTAGGGTTTAATATGGAGTTGGCCCACCCTTTGCAGCTATAACAGCCTCAACTCTTCTGGGAAGGCTTTCCTCAAGGTTTAGGAGTGGGTTTATGGGAATTTTTTACCATTCTTCTAGAAGCGCATTTGTGAGGTCAGGCAGTGATGTTGGCGAGAAGGCCTGGCTCGCAGTCTCCACTTTAATTCATCCCAAAGGTGTTTTATCGGGTTGAGGTCAGGACTCTGTGCAGGCTAGTCAAGTTCCTCCACACCAAACTCGCTCATCCATGTCTTTATGGACCTTGCTTTTATGCACTGGTGCGCAGTCATGTTGGAACAGGAAGGGACCATCCCCAAACTATTCCCACAAAGTTGGGAGCATGAAATTATCCAAAATGCCTTGGTATGCTGAAGCATTAAGAGTTCCTTTCACTGGAACTAAGGGGCCAAGCCCAACCCCTGAAAAACAACCCCACACCATAATCCCCCCTCCACCAAACTTTACACTTGGCACAATGCAGTCAGGCAAGTACCGTTCTCCTGGCAACCGCCAAACCCAGACTCGTCCATTGGATTGCCAGACAGAGAAGCGTGATTCGTCACTCCAGAGAACACGTCTCCACTGCTCTAGAGTCCAGTGGCGGCGTGCTTTACACCACTGCATCCGACGCTTTGCATTGCACTTGGTGATGTAAGGCTTGGATGCAGCTGCTCGGTCATGGAAACCCATTCCATGAAGCTCTCTACGCACTGTTCTTGAGCTCATCTGAAGGCCACATGAAGTTTGGAGGTCTGTAGCTATTGACTGCAGAAAGTTGGCGACTTCTGCGCACTGTGTGCCTCAGCATGCGCTGACCCCGCTCTGTGATTTTACGTGGCTGAGTTGCTGTTGTTCCCAATTGCTTCCACTTTGTTATGATACCACTAACAGTTGACCACTGAATATTTAATAGTGAGGAAATTTCACAAATGGACTTATTGCACAGGTGGCAACCTATCACAGTACCACGCTTGAATTCACTGAGCTCCTGAAAGAGACCAATTCTTTCACAAATGTTTGTAGAATCAGTCTGCATTCCTAGGTGCTTGATTTTATACACCTGAATTCAGTGATTTGGAGGGGTGTCCCAATACTTTTGGCAATATAGTGTATGTACAATTAGGTTTTAAACAAAACAAAAAAATGAAATACCTGAATTAAAGGAGAATATGTGAATTATTTTTTTAAAAGATAATTTGCAAATATATTTAACCTTCAAAAGATTTGTTGATGTTAATATATGGAACGGATATGATCTTCTGAAAATCTTTCAAGCAGGATTAAAGGTTCTCTTTTCTTTATTAAAAAAAAAAAAAAAAAAAAGAATAAAAAAACCAACACAAGGACTTACAGTATCAGGAATTTTATTTAATATATGTATATAATTCTGTTTTTGTTAATTGTTTAATTTATTATACCCATAAGCATATACATAGACTATAACCATCCATAACTCATTTCTCTTGACAATCTACCCATATCATTTAATAATCTTTTAAAATAATTCCTTATAAGATTCAGGGAAAAATAGACTTCAGAAAGAGTGAACAGCCAATTATTTTTCACACCCAAAGCGAACAAAATGAAAGAAATGCAAAACATACTTTAAAAAGGACAAAAGTTTTTAAATCCCTTTTTTAGTTTTTAAAATAAAAAAAAAGACCTTACCAATATAACACCAGCAATAATCATAATAACAGCCATTAAAAGGACATTATGATATCTGCCTCCTTTACAGGCTTCTGAAATCATACTGTATGCGTGCAGGTTTATATGTGAGAAATACATCCTTAAATGTGTAATGTGTGTGTGTGTGTGTGTGTAAGAGTAAGAGTGTGAGTGTGAGTGTGTGTGTGTGTGTGTGTGTGTGTGTGTGTGTGTGTAAGACTGTTGACAGTCCCCATGGTCCCAATCACAATAAGCATATCATTGCCACTGACAATACAGTAATATAAATAATCTTTTTCTTGGTAATGAATTGTTTCCCTCGGATCACAGAGCGGGATGATCTCCACTCCTCATGAGGAAGCAGAGAAGAGCAGCTTCTGGTTGGAAAACAAAGACGTACAGACATAGACATGGGACGCGACCAACCGTCATTGCCTGTTACACTTTTTACCCTAACAAGTGGTGGATTACGAAAAAAAGATGAAGACTAAAGCATAGAAATAAGAAACAACTTTTGTCACAGGAATAGATATAACAGAATAAAATTGCACTAAAAACTGAAATGAACAAAACGTTTGGTCATGAGACACAAAGTGCAGGTGCACCGATTGAGAAATGTCACGTGATTGACGTGCGGGGTGAATTTTCTCTGCAGTTGGGGCTCGTCTCAATGGGGTTTTACACAGGGGGGTTTATAAATTTATGCAAATCACACCCTGTATTTATGCAAAACAGCTACACACTGTGCCATTTTAACTCTTCCCACTTGAACATGCTTTCCTCATCCATGATTGGCCAAAAGCAATGACGGTTTCTTTAAAAACAGCTTTTTTGCCCCCCACTGAAAACGTGTAATAAAGGCAGGTTGTTACGTCTTAGATGCAATGCATGCAGAGTAAGTCAGTTCGACACTAGATAAACACAAGGTGAGCCAATCACAGGCAGGAGAGGCATGAGGTCAGCAAGCCCTGTGGAAAAGCCCTTTGAAAAGTTCTGACATCACAGGGAGGGAATGAGGAAAAAAATGTGCTATGGCTCTGAAAGTGTTAAGCTTGGCTATGATTCCTCAATCACTCCAGGACAAGCGAAGAAAAGCAAAACAAAAGAGAACAAGGATGATGCAAAAGAAAAAGAGTAAGGGACCGATATCTGCAAGCAACAAAGGCAGAACGTGGGGAACTATGTGTGACTTATCAGAAAGGAATCATGGCAACAGTAGCCATGGACATGGTAACCAATGACAACTATTATTATTCACAAAGAAATCATTATCAACCCCCCATAAAAAACGCAAAAGAACGCACAATGAAGGTCTGCGCGCCACAGATCCTCCATGAAGTGAACAGACGAGCGTGAGGAGGAGAAGAAGGGAAAGGAAGCCAGCATTAAAAAAAAGAAAGAAAAGATGATACTGATGGCTTAAATTTCCCAAGAACATTGGCAAGAAAGTCTCAGTTCTCAACAGTAGAACATGATATTTTACAGCAGATGACACGATTCCATCTTGCTCTCTTTCCTCCGTTCATCCTGCCTGTCGCTGTTTCTCTTTTACTCAATATATTTCTCAAGAATCAAAACAAGACTCTTTTTCTCACAATAGAAAACAAAAAAGACTAAGCTCATTAAATGTAACATCATTTGTCTTTGAAAAAAAAAAAAAAAAAAAGAAACAAGCAATGACTTAATATTTCAAAAGATATTCAAATATAAATTTCCAACATTACAAAACACGATTTGTAACTGATCTTAACGTTCAAATTACAGTGTACATACAGATCGCCAACTTACAATACTCCAATGAAACTCAAAACCACTTATATATATACACACACACCAGTCAGTGCCCATCGTAGAGATTCTCTTTCTCTCTCTTTCTCTCCATCTCTGTTGGAATGAAAGAAAAAAAAGAAAAAACACCCAGAACAACACAGACCAGTAAAGAGACACCCTCGAGAGAGAGACATAAAGAGAAAGAGATGGATACAAACGGAGAGAGAAGCAGGGTATTGATAGAAAGGGTGAAAGATGCAATTGTTTGAGAGAGCAGGAGCTGTGTGCGGTATGCGATGAGAATAGTGAGTCTGACGGCCCCCATTAATGGCGTTATGATAAGATGTTATAAACCCAAACTAGCGCACAGCTTCCCAGCAAGAAAGAGAGATGGACAGATAAAACAAAGCTGAAGTTTTTAAATGTACATTTTTCCTCTTTTTATCTGTTTTTTTTTAATGTATATATGCATGTATATGTTTTCGCAGGTTGTCTGGAGTTATCTTTATCTGAGACTCCACGCTGCTCCGTTATTCTCAACGATGGCTGCAAAAAAAGGATTACTGACCATCAGTGGACATCAACAGGTTTAAACACAGGTAAATCTTTGAATCAGTTTTTGAAATATATATATATAAAAAAAAAAAAAACTAAAAAAAAAAAACTAAAATAAATATTCAAATAATTTAGTTTTTAACAAACAAAAACAAAATCTTAATCAATTTTTTTGGTCTGTTCAGTATTTTAAATACATGTAAATACATATAATTTCAAATTATCTTTTAATGAAAGCAATTACTCAATTTTAAGAGAATATAAAAATTTCTTTTATTAGAAGATCATTTGAAATTATCCCCTAAGCATTCCTGTAAAATTTACCTGAAACGCCTAAAAAAAAAAAAAGGCACACCCAAAGTAAATTGCATGCTGTTCTTGAACCATTTGGAGTGTATATGCATGTTTTTTTTTCTCTTTTGAAAGGTATGTGTACCGCAGGCGTTACAGTAGGACGCTATTGTTCAAAAGAATTCTTGATATTTTATGTTAATACACTGAACAGACCTAAAATGATGATTAAGAATTAGTTTTAGTAAAAAAAAAAAAAAAAAAAAAAAAAAAAAAAAAAAGAAGGAATAGTTCACCCAAGAATAAACATCAGTGATTTTCTCATTTTCTCATTTGTACATGTACATTAAGATGCATTGCAGAAGGTTTGACAGCTTGCCAAATATGAATACATATACACAATGATGCACAAATGAAATTTGAGACTAACCATTCAAATATTTCTCACAAATATAGTGCATGAGTCATACAGATTATTTTATATGTGTTTTTGTTGCGTTTTTGCAGCTTGACAACCTCCGGTCACCATATGCCTTTTCTGGAAAAAGGACAGCTTAAATATTTAATTAAAAGGGTTAGTTCACCCAAAAATGAAAATTCAGTCATTAATTACTCACCCTCGTGCTGTTCCACACCCGTAAGACCTTCGTTCATCTTCAGAACACAAATTAAGATATTTTTGATGAAGTCTGAGAGGTTTTTATCCTTCCATAGAGATCCAATGCAACTACAACTCCAAGGTCCAGAAAGGTAGGAAAAACATCATTAAAGTACTCCATGTGACACCAGTGGCTTAAACTCAATTTTATGAAGCGACATGAGTGCTTTGTTTGTGCAAAAAAAAAACATAATTTACCACTGTATTTACAAAATAACATTATCCAAAGCGTGTTCATGCAACAATGCCAGCTCTCACGTGAACACAACACGTATGCGTCGTAATGCTCTCGTGAACGCGCATTGCAGATAAATATTTTTTGTAAGTAAAAAGGACTTGCGTCGTTTTATACAATTGAGTTTAAACCACTGGAGTCATAGAGTACTTTAATGATGTTTTTTCCTACCTTTCTGAACCTTGGAGTTGTAGTTGCGTTGGATCTCTATGGAGGGACAGAAACCTCTCAGATTTCATCAAAAATATCTTAATTTGTGTTCCAAAGATGAACGAAGGTCTTACAGGTGTGGAACGACATGAGGGTGAATAATTAATGACAGAATTTTCATTTTTGGGTGAACTAACCCTTTAATATCTTGTTTTGTGTTTCATGGAAGAAAGTAAGTCATACACGAAGGCGAGTAAAATTGTCATCAATTCATTTTTTGGTGAACTATGTCTTTAATTGCTCATGGCATATGACTTCCTCTAAACTTATTTTAGTCACTCTTCTTGAAATCTATTATTTCTTTCTTGCATGTTTAAACAAAATGCTAGTAATACACAGATTTATTGACATTACTGAAATGTCACACTTGCAGATTTTTTGACGTGTATGCGTTTTTGTACCTGTCCCTCTCAGGAGCCCTGGTAGTTGGCCTGGAAGCGTGCAGTCTCCTCAAAGATGAGCTCTTTCAGCTTCTCTTTAGGAAGGTCGTCCAGCTCCATGTTGAAAGTGAAGGGCTCCTCAGCCACAGGCTAAATTTACAAACAATGTGAAATGCTGTTAGTCTTAACTAACAGATATGTGATTGTACAGATGACAGATTGAAGGGGTGTGAGGCAAGCCAACAAAAGAAATGGATGGTGCTGGAGAGGGGAAAGAGCGATACCTCATCAGAGGGGTCATAGTACTGCTCCAGGTAGGGGTGGGCCAGTGCTTCCTCCACGGTTATACGTTTGATGGGGTTAAAGGTTAGCATGCGGTCCAATAAATCCAGAGCTGAAACGCAAAAGGTAGAAGTACATAAAGAAGTTCGACACAACTATGTTAAATCTATGATTACAAAAGAACTTATTCATTAGTACTAATATACAGCCTATAAATCATGCACAACTAACAAAACGACAGTCACAGAGAAAAAGCATACCAGGATGTAAATGTACAAATACAGTATCTCATTTTCTTTCTTTTTTTTGTCTTCCCTGCCAATGTTTCATTAAACATACTTGCACAATGCAGCCAGACCATCAAAAGACCATTTGTTGACACCCACATTTGTTCAGTACTCCCACGCACACACACACACACACACGTATATGTGGTTTACAGGGACTCTCCATAGGCGTAATAGTTTTTATACCATACAAAATATAAATTCTATCCCCTTCCACCGTGTCTTACAATGGATGCGACAGTTGTCATGTCGCATCGTGCCACAACAGCTTGCAGCTGTCTACACTAGACATGTCAAAGCTTTATTTAAAAAAAAAAAAAAAAAAAAAAAAAAAAACTTTACAGGAAAAGTTTGCTATGGCTGGTTAACACCTTTGTACTACCACTGGTCCGTGGCTATTACATGATAGGTAGGTGTGCGCTGAGGCTCCACCTTCTTTGACGTGGAAATTTTTTCCGGTTCATTTCCCCTGTTCAGTCCGTCGAGGTCAGACGTTTGCAAGTGAAAACATGAACACACTGGAGAGCCGCTTTTTAGAAAATGAAGTTGTAGTTCTGATGAAACGAGACACTGACACTGTTTTTCATGTTTAATACGGTAAAGCTGCTTGTTTCTAAGCAAATTGTATTGTATAAAGTGCTATATAAATGAATATAACGTGACTGCAAAGTGGATATGTTTGCACAAGCTGTGCAATTCAGCACTCTAGTAATGATCAGATGCTTTTCTTATTCTTTATTAAAAAAAAAAAAAAAAAAAAAACTGGTTCTCTCAACTATGTTGTGCGTTTATTTTGTTATCGAGAGGAAAGCATGCAGCACACATTTACATATCTAAATGCCGCTCTCAGCAATGTGGACGGTGTCAGATGTTCGTTAACAGTATATCACTGGTCGTGTATTTTAGTTTTTTTTTTTTTAAGCTATTTGGTTAACAAGGACACAGGAAGCGTCCATGTACACCATGTTTAAGTTGTAATATCCATGTCATTATACACATGTGTCCTCATAAACAAGAACATATACACTTGAGACAGCTACTGTCCGACTTTTCTTACACATCATTCACTAAACATCCCTAAACATTCAAATGTGTGAGCTTACCTTTGTTGTCTGCTTTGGGGAACAGCTTGGTCCATGGGATTTTCGGTTTCTGGGGTAAAGACTGGAGGTAGTTCCTGGCCTTCATGTTGATGATGCAGTTTAGATCATCTTGAGAGGGGGAGCCCAAAATGCCTGGTAATTTAACACAGAATGAATGAGCTAAGAATGTTTGCATGCCCAAATGAGTCAAATAACAACAATACAGTGGTGGCCAACTGAAAATCATTGTTTCTACGATCTCCTTGGGCTTGCTTTTGGAAAACAGACAGCAAGGAAGAAAACAATGCTGAATGAAAAAAATAAAATGCTAATAAAATTGTTAAACATTTTAATTGCACCTGGGGTCAAGCTTAGCCATTTTTAAAAGGGAGTAGAAAATGAAAACTTAAGCCCAGGCGAAGTTAGCTGTTAACACTGCACACTGTTCAGAAGCCGATAGTCTATTCTTTTTAGAAAAAGAGGAAATTCCATTTTAGCATTGCACTCGTGTTCTTACCCAATATGTGGTTGAGCTGGTCCAGATAGTGCTTTCCAGGGAAGATGGGTCTGTTGGACAACATCTCAGCCAGGATGCAACCCACAGACCAAATATCAATGGACATGGTGTAGCCCTGAAAGATAAAGAGATTATGTCAAAATATGCATCCAGTTCTTATGCATCTTAAATGCTAAAGACAAACACACATGGACATACCTTGGAGTTGAGCATGATCTCAGGGGCACGGTACCAGCGAGTAGCCACATACTCTGTGAGGAATCCGGTGTGGTCATGTTCTGGGTCGGCTATCCGTGCCAGCCCAAAGTCACAGATCTATGGGTGAGGAAATATAATTATCCTCTATACAACCCTCCAACATGCAATTTTGCTTTAAAAAAAGCCCCTTGTTTCTATATTTAGCTTCACTAGGATCACTGCCTTCAGATTAAACGAAGCACAAAAACTACATTACTAAATTTGGTCCTGCGTTCTTCAAAAATAGCTGCACCAAAATAGACCTTTTAAAAAATAATTTCCACTCATTAAAATCACATTTGTTTTATATTAGATTTACTTTTTAATGTCAGGTTCAAAGCTGCAGTGTTATTACCAATGGTTTAATAAACACTACTTATATTAAAAGGGTAGTTCACCCAAAAATGAAAATTCTGTCATTAATTAATCTCCCTCATGTCGTTCCACACCCGTAAGACCTTCGTTCATCTTCAGAACACAAATTAAGATATTTTTCCTAAAATATGATGGCTCAGTGAGGCCTCCATTGACAGCAAGATAATTAACACTTTCAGATGCCCAGAAAGCTACTAAAGAAAAATTAAAATTTAAAACAGGTCATGCGAGTACAGTGGTTCAACCTTAATGTTATGATGTGACGAGAATACTTTTTGTGCGCCAAAAACAAACAAACAAAATAACGACTTTATTCAACAATATCTAGTGATTTCAAAACACTGCTTCACGAAGCTTCGAAGCTTTACGAATCTTTTGTTTCGAATCAGTGGTTTGGAGCACGTATCATAAGGCTTGTTCGAAATGCATCGGCGCTGCACAGACCGATCGGCGTATGACATCAAAGTACCGCAAAAGCATTTGGAGAGCATACCACTCCTTATGCTTTTGAATCGCTCTAGCGGTACTTTGATGTCATACGTGATCAGTCTACACAGTGCCAATGCATATCGAACAAGCTTTCTGGGCATTGAAATTGTTAATTATCTTGCTGGCAATGGAGGTCTTGAGTAATTAATGAAAGAATTTTCATTTTTGGGTGAACCCTTTAAGCATTAGAGTTTTATGTTTGGAGTTTTTTATTCAGGAAAATCAGTTTGGCTGTTCTGACCTTGAGGTCACAGGTGGTGTTGATGAGAAGGTTTGAAGGCTTCAGGTCTCTGTGCAGGACATTGGCAGAGTGAATGTATTTCAGCCCTCGCAGGATCTGGTACAGAAAGTAGCAGATATGGTCGTTGCTGAGTTGCTGTGTCTTCAGCAATTTGTAAAGATCGGTCTCCATCAGGTCCTGTACGATATAGCTGAAGCGCAGTTAAAGAACTACAACACAACGCACAATACAACAATGTGATAATATACACTGTGTTCAAAATACAATGAATGGTATGAAGAACAATTTGGCCTAGTGCATTGTGAGCCCGTTGGTGTGCATGCTTAAGGATACACATCCCTCATATATTCGATGCGGCGTGCCCTCAGGATGTCATTGATGCCTATGATGTTCTCATGACGGAACCGCAGGAGGATTTTGATCTCCCTCAGGGTGCGCTGGCAGTAGGTCTGGTGTTCAAACGGACTGATCTTCTTAATGGCCACTCGGATCTTATTCACATTATCAAAAGCTGAGCTGCAGACAGCAGGGAAAGAGATGGTGGAAAGTGAGGAGGGAGAATTATAAAAAAGTCAACTCATACAAGCTTGTGCATGTATTTAACTCATACAGAAAAGATAAAAAAAACACTGCATGATTTAGTGGCACATTTGACAGTAAATGGAGGTTAACTTCAAAAAATGTTGAGCGTCAACCTCAGGCCATGCTAAATATTATATGAGCTGTTTATTTTTTATATGAGATGTCTACATTGTTTAAAACCCTGTTTTGTGTTTGTGTAAATGAAATAATATTCAATGTTTTTTTATAAAAAAATATACACATCTATCTATCTATCTATCTCTCTCTCTCTATTATATGTATATATATATATATATATATATATATATATATATAAATAATTTGATTAAAAAAAAGACAACAGACATTTAAAAATGTTTACCAAAATTAACATCAATTCAACACATCAAAACGATAACATTTGTATGTGATTTGAATTGTTAGATGTTTTTTTTTTTTAAACAAAACCTGTGAGATTGCACAGGCCAAAATATCCAATTTTACATACATTTGATGCGTTTAAAACTACCAAAGTGCACTGTATTACCTAGTATCTAGATTCTTTATATGTATTTTTCTTCTTATGCTGCTGTCCGATAGCCCTAACCAAATATAACCATAGAAGGCCTTAGTGTTTTATTACAGGGGGTTTGTTTACATCCTCCTGCAAAACTTGACAGTCATTTTGAGGATGGAGGGCAGGCCAACGCCTTATCTATGTTGTTTTCCATCATTTAATGACATAAGCAGTTGACATCGTATCTCAGAAATGGTGGGTATTGTATTTCTACAAAAACCGCAAAAATATTTCCTAAAACACTTAATCGACATTTGGCCGCATCGTAACCACGCCTGTTTTACGAGCTCAGAGTGAGATGTCAGATTGCTAGCGGTGGAGCTAACAACCCTAGCGTGCAGATTCAGACTACAAACAACTAAACAGACTCCTAAAATCACGAGAGACAAGTGACATTTAACATCTGAGCTAAACCGAGTGCTCTTATAACACAGATTCACGTGCAGTGAGACTCTGTTTGTGCCTTTAAACCTAGTGAGCTGCCTAACTAGAGAGGATTTTTTGAATGTTTTAATGTGAATATGATGCCAAAAAACTATGTTTATGTAGGCAGTTCGCTATGTTTTGAAACACAGCCAGTGTTGAAGAATGGGATTTAATCCAATGCATTACTCGAAATCTATTGTTAGCCCTGAGATTCTGGGAAGGATGTGCAGAAACTTGTTGAGCCAAACAAATTATTCTGTTGATTTCGACACCGTTTATTTCTGCTTTTTTTGCCTATGAAATAGTAATGCGGTATGGTATATTTGCTTTCGGTGAATCAACACCCTTTTTTCTGTACTACGAAGAACTGATCAGTAGTACCAGCCCACTAATTCTCGCCCCGATCCAACAGTATCTCCACCGAAGTGTGCTACTTCAAAAACGAGCAGTTTCCGCTTACCAGACCATTCCATAGGCCCCCTCCCCGATGTACTGGAGATCGGTGTATCGGGGGCCAACGTCAAAATTTTGTCCCTTCACCGACTCTAGGCCAGGTTTGGGTCCCGCCGCTCCATTCGCTCCCCCGGGCGCGACGGCTCCTCCAGCCCCGGCGGCGCTGCTATTCGAGCCCGCGGCTCCAGCCACCGCCGCCGCGCTGCTGCCCGATTCCGCCATCGTTTCTGTCCACAAATCAGTCGCCTTCGCTCAGTCTTTGGCGGGAGGGGGGCTCGTATTTGCCTTTCGATAAAAGACAGGTTTATTGGATAGCAAAAGCTGCCGTTATACGGTGCGCTTTCTTGACAGTCGAAGAGGAGTCGGTCAAGGCCCCCCTGTGGATGCGAGTGCGGAACGAGCGTGCATCTAAACGGATCGTGAGCGCGAACGCGCATTTCTCCTGTACAACATTCGGGGGCGCGCGCTGCTAGTGAAAAGCTACAGCAGACGCATTTACATAGTGCTTGAGTGGGTGTGCAGATGCCTCCCACGGTTACGGTTAGTAGGCACTCCGGCGTGATTTACAGTTTGTGGTTGGAAAAAAATAAACTAAAGAGAGAAGTGAGTATCTTAATGTGCAAGAGAAATATACGAACTCGGCATATTTATATATATATAGCCTATATATATAACCAAATTATAAAAAATATTCAAGTGCGTTGCCAGTCTGAAAACAAACAATGTTGTTTGTTTTCAGACTGGCAACGCACTTGGAACAATTTTTATAATTTGATACCTGTCCCAAAAGGAATTAATTATGTCCATAATATTGGGTAGACTACAATGTACGACTGTCATTGTATATGATGTATAAATGTATACATTATACATTATATACATGCAACATGTGCAGTGTTGGGGGCCTCCAGGAACATGGTTGAGAACAACTGTACTAGAGAGATTGTACAGATCATACAGCAGAGCACCCTAGCGCTCGTGATCATAACAGCAAGTCGCATGAATTGCGTCACTGAAAGGCTGGGCTGATCTCTCGCTTCCTGGTTACTGCGGCTCTGGGTTTCATATATTGATTTGGAATGAAAACAGTTTCCCGTAACTGGGTTGCATCGGTGCATATAGCTCTTAGTCTTATTGGGCTTCCATACCCTGCTGGTACAAGTGGAATCTGGTATGTAAATTATTAAATAAAATAAATTTAAATTCTGAAGCTGTAGTTGTGATACAAGGTTGACAGACAGGTCTATTAGCGACAGCTTTTCCTCTTCTTAATAATGCACGTTCTCTTGTAGTACCTTATAGTTTGTCTTAAATTAATAGTTTCTTTAAAACCAATTTTCAGCAGGAAGAACGCCATTAGCAGCATTTCCAGTCGCTGTTCATCAACATCTGTCTACATGTCTCCTTCCGCGCACATTAAGGCTCGTTGTCCAGTATATACTGGCTCAGACACCAGCCGCTTTCCTGTCCCAGATGACAAAGTTGACTGGGAGACAGACTGGCCCCAGTACAAGCCTGTTAGCTATACGGCCCCTACTGTGCTGAAAAAGCCTGTTTGGGCTGACCCAGAGATTGGGTGAGTAACAACATATGTAAAACACACCATGAGTAATGTAAATATTTAATAATATTTTATATATTAGAAATTTTTAATCCATTTTAAAAAAATCTATTAAAATTCAATCCAAAACGGCACTGCAAATTTCCCTTACTGAATTAAAAATGCACAAGAGAATGATAATGGTTAAAATTAAAATGGTATACCTGGTAATATTTTGAAATATATGTGTGAAAATTTCTTTTAATTCATTTAGACTATTTACACTTTCTTTAGCGCATTTTCCCCACAGTTCAATTCCCTGGATGGATCTGTGGACAGGAGAAGCTACGAGGGCCCATACCGTATCCAGAATGGAAATCCACTGTGAGTAAAAGTCAAATCACCTTTATTTATATAGTGCTTGTATCAAAGCGGATTCAATGTAATAAACAGGAAAATAACAGATTCAAAGATGCAAACAAATTCTGCTGTAAAGCAGCTCTACTGAAGACAATAGTGTCATTTTTCAGCGCAAGTCAGTTTAGAGTTGATTCAATTCAGTTCAATAACTGTGTGAAGTTTATCAATTATAAAATGAGTTTAGTTCAGCTATAAGCAGCTCCACAGAAGACACTGGTGTAGTTTTTCAGCTTGAATCATTTAAATGAATCCAGTTCAATAACTGTTGATGTTGCAAAATTCATCAATTATGAAATAAAGAGATTTAAAACATTAAAACAAAGTCATCAAAAAATTTAAATATTTGTAATATTTACAAGGCTTGATTTTCTGCTTATTAATGTCTGCTCACTGTAAATCATCCTCAGTAATCCACATGGAAGAACTGGACTCCAGGGCAGAGGATTACTGGGAAGGTGGGGTCCAAATCACGCTGCTGATCCAATAGTTACCAGGTATGTGTGTCATAATAAATGGTATGACCAGCCTTTCAACTGCAACCTCTCTCCCATTCGACCGGTTTAACAATCCCATGCATGCAAGGTATTTTGTGTTCAATGTGTCAGAGTTCACATGCTTAAAGCAATCACCCATTCCTGTTTCTTGTGGCTTCATACAGGTGGAAAAGAGACTTGTCAGGACAACGTGTCCACCACATTAACTCACAACTACCCATACTGCAATTTGTGTCCATCAAACGGTTGGACTGCGGTGAATGGGCCATCCCAGGGGTGAGTATAAGTTGCGATGCTTGTTTATGTAAGCATTTATCTATCATATATTTTTAACAGGGACCATCTCAAACAACAAATTTTGAGTCAAGTCTTCAGAATGGTTATTTTGAGTGGTGGGTGATTTTAAAGATTGTTTAAAATTCATTCTGCTAATATGCTAACATATGATTATAACCTTTGTTGTGATGTGTTCAGGGTATGGTGGACCCCGGAGAGCGCATTTCTCAAACATTGCAGCGTGAGTTCTCAGAAGAGGCAATGAACTCTCTGCAAGCATCTCCAAGTGACAGGGAAAATATCCAAAAGAGAATCACTGAGCTTTTCAACTCAGAAGGTCTTCAGGTATGACCTTACCCTTATGAGTGATTTTCAGTGTCTAAAGGTGCAGTCACATTAGCGAAATTTCACGAGAAACAAGCTCCATTGTCAATAGTGTAGTGATGCATGAATGACAGCTCACAATGAACAATGTGACTGTACCTTAAGCTTTTCAGTGCTTTTTTCCTATAGGTGTATAAGGGTTATGTAGATGATCCAAGAAACACAGATAATGCTTGGATGGAGACAGTTGCAGTCAATTTCCATGATGAATCAGGTAACATCTTTATATTGATGAAACACTTCAATATAATATTCTGAAGGTATCTTTTTGAGTGAAGTACATTGTTCTACCCCACAAGTTTAATTCATTTTTTTTCCATCTAGGCAATAGTGTAAGTGAGCTTCCATTGCAAGCAGGCGATGATGCTGGTCAAGTGAGTTGGATTGATATCGACTCCTCCCTGGCCCTTTATGCGAATCACTCGCATTTCCTGGAGACAGTTGCTAAGAAAAGGAATGCCCACTGGTAACAGAAAATTGTTGAAACAATGCCTTTCTGCTGTGACATGAATGAATGGAAATCTAATTTGACTGAAACATAAGAAGAACTGTAGCTTGGATACATAATTCAAATGGAAACTAGGAAAATCAGTTCTGGTGCTGGTACATATTGATACGGAGTGTGACCGTTTTGCCACAACACTGCCAAAACTTGCATTCCAATATACTAAAGGTTAACCTCATTTATCTGTGCACTTTCTTAATATCCAGTATAAAGCATGGCTACTGAAAATGAAGGCTTACCGATTATTTAAGTTATTCTTGTTACACTGAACACAATTATCTTTATAAGAACGTGGTCAGCTTATGCATGACTGTCTCTGTAATAGCCAAAGGAATAAACCTTACTGTGTGTTGATTTACCTATTAAAGAATTATTGAGGGACAGCGAGACACTTGAGTAGTGTAATTTCCTGCATCGCCAACAGATTTGAAGTCATCAGTAATGCTGATATGTAAAAACGAGAAAATAGTTTCATGATGTTGGTTATAAAATTTGCTCTCCAAATCTCAACATTATTCACTGTCTAGGGTAACAAAATTCCTAGATTAGGGGACAGAGTTGTTGATGAGATTGAAAGATGTGTCTCAGACATTTTTATCATGGCTTTAGATTTAAATGATTCAGTGGTGACAAAATCATGGCTTTGATGATGGCCTCTTTTGCCATCTGGTTGACTGAGGCACAGATGATGGGATCTGTCAAATAAATGTTAGTTGTAAGTTGTCAATTTCAGTGATAATTGATCTTCTAATTAAGAAAGAAGAATCATCTAGTATGGAGTGGACAGGAGATAAGATGGAGATAAGAAAAAAAAAAAGAATCCCATCACACCACATGCTGCACATCAACTATTGTCCAGTTTCTCCTCACACATCTTTGGTCCATTTAAGTTGGCCACTTGGTTCATAGTGAGATGGAAAAACTTCAAGTCACCAGTCAGCAAATTAAAAAGGTTACTTAATACCAAACATCTAAATTAGACCTGATCTAATCAATAAGAATAAACGTAATCTCAATTTCAGAAATTCTACAGTCACAATATTTTGGACAATTAAACATTTGGACATTGTTTTGTAAAATAGCGGGTCTGAACCAAATCAGCTTGCAAATATTTTTTTTTTTGTGTGCATCAATGAGATTCCTTTACCATTTGAAACCTGTGACTCAAAATATACAATGTAGTAACACAAACAAGTTTTCACCAAGCACCTGAAAGTTGATGAGTTATCTTTTGTGTATGATCTTGTCTTTGACATCATGATTTATTGCTTACATCGAAAGCTTCTCTTTCACAGTCTGTGATTCAGGATTCTGTAAATTCTTCAGGTGCGAATACAAACATTTTGATCGACTCTGACTAGAAATATGCAACAATGGCTATATAAATACAAGCAGCAACATATTAAAAACTAACCACAAGTTCATGTATTTGCTCATTTCTGTACAGATTTATATATGCAAATATATAAACCTACTCATTTTATTCTTTTTGTTGGAAAAAATATCACCAGTTTGAAAATACAAAACTACCACATAATTGGGGACAGTCAAAACAGTTTCAAATACATTTTACAAGATGTAAGAAAAAAAGTTTGTAACAAGGAAGGAATATGAGAAACAGGCAGTAAATGCTGGTCCATTCACAGAAGTACTGATGTTGTGCAGATAAAAGTTGGCCAGCACAAAAAAAAGCATTAAAAAAAAGTCAGTCTATACAGATGTTGTTTCTGATGCTTCCAAATTTCCTCCTGGACTGGAAAGTCAAAGGAAGTAGTCAGCCACAGGTTTCTTAGAGGGGAGGCCTCTGGTTTCCTGAGGTGCAGCTTCAAATATGATAAACTCTTTCTGGAGATGCTCATCAAGCTCCAAAATGGCGGCCACATTACCACATCTAAGACAATATTACAAAAATGGGAAATAAATAAAACAGTTCCTGGTGAGATATCTAATATAGTGTTGTCAAAAGTACCGACTTCAGTACTAAGTTGGTACTGAAATTTTAAAAATGTAACAATACCAGCATTTTGTAGCCAATCACAGACATATCTGTTGAGCACGTGTATAAAATAGCCAATCAGAAGAATCCGCTCAACAGCTCAAAATGCTGGTATCGTCACATTTTTAATATTTCAGTACCGAAGTCGGTACGTTTGACAACACTAATCTAACAGAAGCTGTAAATTAAGTAATGCAAACCAGCATGCTTATATTGCTTACATCTAAATAATAATTTGCACACACAAATAATGGTACCACTGTAAGACAGAAAAAAAAACCCACCACACCTATAACAGTAGTTTGGCGCAGACCACACCGTTAACACGGTCTCATTGAAATGCCACTTGTAGCCCTCCATCACCAGCTGATGAGCTCTGCAGATCATGCTGATATCATTGGCAGCATTAAACTGCGCCACCACATCACTACCAAACAGATATCCAGCTCCTCTTGGACTCACACCCCACCCTGTGGTGTCTAGAAACAAGAAAGGGAGCAGACAATCTTAGGTCTTTAGGTCAACATATTGAAGGTCTTTCCTTTATGCTGCATTATATTACTCTCACCCTCAGGGTCAGACCACAGTAGATCACACATGGGTCCATCATGAGGAACTTCCTGTTTTCTGTCAATAGTTCTGATCTGATCCAAAGTTTGAATAGATGGAGAAAGCCCACCATGCACACAAAATATCTGGGGAGCATAAATAGTATTATATATATATATACACAGTACCATACAAAAGTTAGGGGTCAGTAATTTTTTTTTTTTAAGAAATCAATACTTTTATTCAGCAAGGATGAATTAAAATGATCAAAAGTGACAAAAATAGTTTTAACACTGATAAAAAAGATTTCTATTTCAAATAAGTGCTGTTTCTTTTTAAACCTATTCAAAGAATCCTGAAAACACATGACACTGAAAACTAGAGTAATGACTAACTGGACTGGAGTAATAGCTTTGCCATTACAGGTATAAGTTACATTTTAAAATAGAAAATTACTTTAAATTGGAATATTTCATATTATTAATGTTTTACTGTATTTTTGATCAAACAAATGCAGCCTTGGTGAGCAGAAGAGACTTTTCTTAAAAAAAAAAAAACCCAAACAAACAAACAAACAAAAAAACAACCCTGAATTTTTGCATTTAACCCATCCAAGTTAGTGCACACACATTAGGAGTAGTGAGTAGTGGACACACGCAGAGCAGTAGGCAGCCATTCACTGTGGTGCCCAGAGAGCTATTCTTGACCAAATAACTTTTATAACTTTAATAAGGATTAATGTATATTTGATTTATATAATGAAGGATATATTTTACATTTGAAAACATTCATTTACCAGAAAAGCGCTATTAATATATGCATCTTTGTTCTGTTGTATTTATGTTGGCCTATTAAATGTTAAATGGATCCAATCCTTGCTCATTAGAAATTATTTGATGATGCAGCAATAAACTAGCTAGTATACCTTAATGCATGCATTTTTGAACTTGGTAATTTTAAAGAATATCAAAACACTAATCTATTTTAATGACAACAGTTCAAATAAGACAGCAAGTGACAAATATCAGTATCGGCCAATAGTTGTTTCTTAAAATCAGCATATACACATACATACATACATACATACAGTAAAATGTAAAAACAATAGAAGTGGACAGATGCTGAAATATATGAGGACCTACCTTGCCATCAACAATGGCTGAGAGCGATAGGTAGTCAAATATCTCTGTGCAGTACCTCCAGACTGTAACAGAGCCATATTTTCTAAGACACTCGTCATAAAAGCCATACACTTGCGTGATCTGCCTCGACTCGTGATTCCCTCTGATCAGAGTTATTCGGTCAGGGTATCGCACCTGAAGGCATAAATATAAAGAACTGAGAATAAGAACAGACTACAGAGAGTAAAACGACTTTAATGCAGCTATAACATTACAAAGCATACAAGATTAACTTCTGGACAGATATTGCACCTTTAATGCTAGCAGCAATAGAAACGTCTCCACGCTATAGAACCCTCTGTCCACAAAGTCTCCCATGAAGAGGTAGTTTGTCTCTGGCACTTCACCCCCTACCTGAAAACCCAGAGGACAACAATCAGAATCAAAAAGACAAAGCACAATGCATTGTTGTTGTTTTTTTTAAACTGATCTACCAAGAACAATACAAATTTGAAAGTAAATGTATTGTGAATTCAATGAATGGCATGTTGTATTCTCAATTGCTTACCCTAAATAGCTCCTTTAAATCATAAAATTGCCCATGTATATCTCCACAGACCTGCAAACAAAATGGTGGGTTGGTTTCAATTGCATAATCCTATGAAAGTTAGTCATAGAGTACATTTATAAAGAAATACTCACTGTGACAGGAGAATCTACCCTCTGAACATTACTCTCCTCCACAAGAATCTCCCTGTAGAGCAAAACAATGACACTTACAACATTCATTTAAAATCAACTCTAGACTGATATACAACTTATGAATAATCAGCAATAACCATGGGTTGGGCATAGCTTTGCAAAAAACTAATAAGTCATTCATGATGAGATATCTGGTCTCTTGAAGTGTAGATATTACCTCGCTTTGGCACACAGCGCCTTGACTTCATTTTCCTTGATAAGCTCACAACGTCTGAGTTGCTCGATCTGTCTGTCCAAGTCAATGACGTCGCCCATGATGACACACATGCATACACTCCCAGAAATACTCCTCAATGTGAGGCTGATTAAAACACAGTTACTGGCTCTCCAGTCCTCTGTTAGTCTCACAGAGACCACAAACACACACTCACCCTCCTGAGAAAATAAGAGACTATGAGGACATACACATAATTACACACACCGAGATGATCCTGAAAGATGCCAAGATAAACAAACAAACAAACAAACAAAGCTAAACAGAAGTAAAAAAAAATAAATAAAATAAATAATAATAATAATAAAAAAAAAAAAAAAAAAATCACAAATGCTAAACAATCACATGTATGATTGGAAATCATTGGAAGTCTTTTAGTGAGTTTCAATGAGTTTAATAATAACATTATTATATAATAATAAAAATACTGTTGCACCCAAGGATTTCTATATTCATATTTTATAATATTTTATTTAAAAATGTAATGTTTTTAATATACAGAACACTTTTTTTACGGTTACTTTAAATCTACACTTTAATTGCGTGGTAAGAGTTTCGGTATTAGTTAATTATGCATTATTATCATCATCATTTAAAATAATGCTAAAATTCATAACATGACTTTAAATCTAAAATAAATTAAACAAATCTGTCTTGCAAACAAATTAAACTTTGAATTCTTTTTTTCTTTCATGTTTACGAGCCCTTTGCAATTGAGTTTTTAAACGAGTATCTTGCCTTTTTTGTTGTTCAAAAATTAGCATTTTTAATACATTTGCAAAGCCTGGTCTACAAAAAATAGTGTACAGACAAAGCGGTTAGCGTAAAAACTAGTCATGCTCTGCTGTGTTTGTTTGAGTTTTCTGTTAAAATAAGAATTGCATAAGAATAATGCATATAAAATACCTTGGACTTTGGGTTAAATTCGTTTAGGCATCCGTCGTTTCTTTTGTAGACGGTAAAAAGTTGGTAAAGCGCCGTATGTATGCAAGTGTGACCGCCGCATCAACAAGCCCGCAGGAAGCGCTCGGCTAGTCTTTCAAAATAAAGGTGCCGATCACCTGTTCTACATGACAGCATACATTAATTGCTCTTATTAATGACATATATTTAATTTATATATATTAAAAAATATAAAAAGAGAGAAAGGGAAAACCCTTGATCTGACAGAAAATTTTAAGATACTTAAACACCATGTTAGTGTGTTTTGTCATAATACATATATACGCTTAAATGTGGGATATGTGAGGATATAAGACATGATTTAACCCATAGTTAAAGCTAATTACATTTAAGGGGTTAATATAACTATGTTAATGGAAATCAAACAAAGAAAGACCTTTTTGTTCTTGTGGCAAACCTTTCCCAGATGACTGTTGCTATTTTGAAATCGAATGTCGTTTGAAAACGCGCTTTTTCCTGTTTGAGAATGTATGACGACACGGACTGTGATTGGCCGAGCCGGCGCGGCGAAAGACATCCATGATATTTGGCGCCATTTGTCGAAAACAATTCAACTACACTAAAACCTACAATATTACAGAATATGGGCTATGATCATTAGCGTCTAATGTACTTCTGATTTTAGAGATTTACACGTAAGGCGGGTTTCGGGTTGGTTAGTACCACATGATATGTTTGTTTTTCGCCGGTTTGGGAATGTATATCGATGTTTGGGAAATGTGTATATAGATAGGCTTTGTGTTTACTTAGACTCGTTGTTGTATTCATAGTTTATGCACTGTGAACTGTAATTTTGGAGTATGTATCAACGTATCACTGAAGGGAGAAAAAGAACCGGTGAGTGTCTACAATCTTTATGAATTTTCAACGCACACATAACGTTAGTTGACAGGTAAACTTTTAATATATGCAATTATGGAGGCATCGTTTATTTAAACTGTAACTGTAGCTGCCTATGAATTATGAAATTGTGCAAAGTTAAATGTTGTAAATGTGTTTAAATATACTTTGGTTCACGTGGCTTTGTGTTGTGTATTTGTCTTTAAACTCTTCTAAAAATCTTGGTTTTGTCTGTTAAATCCATACAGATTTTTAGTTTGGGGGTGAAACGATGGCTGGTGCCGTTGCTATAGCAGCTGTCATGGAGGATTTTGAGGGTCAGGTATGTGTCATATAAAAAGCTGATATGGCACTGATTTTATATTCAAAAGACACTGAATGATTTTCAACACTTATATTGTTCTGTTTCTCCAGCCCTGCAAGAAATTGAGGAAGGATGGGGACGCACCATCTGTCAAAACTATTACTAACTACTTTATGCCCAAGCCAGTGGAGAAACCGTTCTCACCTCCTCGGTCTAACAACATCATGGACTACTTTAAGAGAACCTCACCTGCGCAAGAAATAAAAAGCTGCTCTCAGGTAGCTAAAGAAAACTCCCCACAACCTTCAGAGCAAACAATTCGAGAAGTCCCTGGAAAACCTATAAGAGGACAGGGGCAGAAGCGAACTAGGAAGGCCAAGGACAACAAGAAGTCCAAAGAGGAGGATGCACAGACGGCCACAGATGATGTTGTCTTGATAGAGAGTCCCAGTGAATCAGCTGTAAAAGAAAGTGACACTGTTGCTGTTCCAGCTCAAACCTGTCATGATGTGTTCTCCAATGAAGAAAGTGAAGTGAGGAAAAACACCACGGAGGCTGATCCAAATGTCCTGACGGTTAAGAATTCTGTGGAAAGTTCTGAGCAAAAACCATCTGTAAACCAAAGCAGGAAGAAAGATTGTGGGAACAGAAAATCTGCTGTGAGGAGAAACCGAAAGGCGAAAGGGGGCAGTGAAGAGACTAAGGAGTGTGATGCTGATGCTCAAGAGCCTGTATGTGATGCTAAATTGGAGGAAAGTGCGGACAAGAAAAGTAGCACTGTCACAATCTCATTTAAAGACTTCCTACAAAATCAGAACCAAGAGCAGGAGGAGAGCAATGTGATTCCCAAGACTGACACTGCTGAGACGTCAAACGAAGGCAACACCTGTAATGGTCAGAGTGATTCTGTCATCGGTCCTCTGCAGGTGTCGCCCCGAACTCTGACAATCCAAGCTGAGGTGCATCCCATTTCCCCCGATCATCATGAGTCTGTCAAAGCCTCCAAGGAGTTAAAAGTCGCATCCATTTTTAGTAGAAATAAAAAAAGCCAGTCAAACGAAGACAAGAGTTTGTCTGTTCCTATCCCAGAGGTTAAACCAGACATATTGCCTGACCTCAAAAGGAAGTCTAACGTTGTTGTTCTTGAGGAAGATCTTGAACTTGATGTGATGGAGTCCAGCTCCAATCCTCCTAAAAGCACCGAGGCGGAGATAAAGCAGTTTATGAATGCCTTTAAGCAGCCTAGTGTTGATGGATTTAAAAGCAAAACCAACAAGGGTCAAAGCAAGCAGAACCAGGTTCAAGAGAAGGATCCAGAGACAACAGACAAGAAACATGAAGAAAAATCTCTTGAGAGCAAACCCGAAACCAGTGCTGAGCAGAATGAAGAACAGAAGAGCTGTCCTGGTGACAAAAAGAAGCGAGTTAGGAAGGCTGGGAAAAAGGGACAAGCTAAGAAAGCTGAAGATGCACAAGCTGCAACTCGGAAACCTGAAGAACCTCCCACAAACACGGAGGTCGACAGCGAGAGTAGGCCAGCTGATAATAACAACAGTGAACAGGCTGTCCGAGAGCTGAGGAGGTCGACCAGAGAGCTTTCACGCAGACAATCAGCTGCTGCGCTCAATAATGTGCTGCAGAAGAAAGAGACGCAAGAGAACACTGTGAAAGATGACGAGACCCAAAATACACCCTCACCTTCTTTGGCCTCCACCCCAAAATCTCACAGGCCCAAAAGGGGCATTTATAGAGCTGAAATGCTCTGCCCACCAGACACGAAAGGCAGCCCTATCAGGTGAAATTAACTTTTTAATTTCTTAGAATCTCCTTTAATTTTTTCTTGTATTATTTTTTTTGTCTCATGTATTTGAAATTTTGTTGGACAGGATGAGATTCTCCAGGGTATTTCCATCCTCTGCTACAAAAGCTGGTGATTTTGAAATTTCAAGTCCTCTCTCCACACAGGTAACTAACATTTGTGATTTATGTATGTTGCAAAAAATAATGCTGTATAATATTTTAAACATTATTATTATTATTTAATATTTATATTTTTTGTTTATAAAAGTTGTTTTTATAAAAAATCTATACGACAGGCCTTTATCACACTTCGAAAAGCGGGAGCTTCAAATAGTAGCGTAAAAAATTTCCGCTGCAGCCTGTATCAATGGCATGGGATTGTTGTGATTTATTTATGTCGGTCAGCACAGCACAGTAAAATTCAGCACAGATACTTCTATTAAAGACACCAACCTTAGTTTACAATCATTATTTGAGTATTGTGAAATTAAAAAAAAGGCGTCATAATATTTCAGACGATTTAAAGGGGAGTGCGTAAGCCATACTGTAACCTATGTGTATGTGCAATATTTCAGAGTCTGATCAGTAAGTCTAAATAAACAATTTTTAAAAATTGACGTTTATTGTTAAATTAAACTAACCCCCGGTTTCACAGACAAGGCTAAAGCTAGTCCCAGACTAAAATGCATGTTTGAGCTGTTTTAACTGAAAGCAACTTGTACTGACGTATCTTAAAATATGTCAGTGTCATTGTTTTGTCTCAAGATACACAGCAATAATGTTTTTTTCTAGTGTACATTTATAAAAGCTATTTAAATATCATTAATTGAACTAAGGCCTAATCCTGGCTTAGTGTAAGCCCTGTCTGTGAAACCGGGCCCAAGTTTAATTTTCTTCTTAAAACTGGCGTCCATCCATCGACAATAATGCAGGCGGAAATTCGTTTATACTACTTATCAGAGCTGGATGTGACGACACACGGACAGTGATAAAGGCCTATAACTTATTAAAATAATGTATACATAGAATAAATTATTTAATAATTATTGTCATTGGCAGATGTTTTAAGATTGAAGATAACTCACAAAAACTTTTATTTGTTAGGAATTAAATGCAGTTAAAAAGAGAAAACAAGCTAGAAAGCTGGTGCAGAAAGCCAAAGCTCTTCAGCAAAGTAAAAAGGACACTAATAAGGAGAAAGACAGTGTACGACGGTCTACAAGAAGCAAAGAGTCCAGCGTAAATTACTGTGAAGATGAGGTGAGTGGATGCGTCTTAAGTAAACAGGTGTAAATGTTTTATACTTGCAATAAATTCTGCTAATAATTGCTCAATTTATTCTCTCGTTTATATTAACGTCATCTTTTTAGGACTCTGTAGTTTTTTTGGATGAAAGCGAAAGCACTCCAGTCACCTCACAGGAAAGTGACAAAAGCCAAAAGCTTCGTAGTTTGAATGAGGTTTTGGGTAAAAATACAACTCAAAACAAAACATCCAAGACTCCTGCAGGTAACTTACAGTGACACAAATAGTTAAAATTAAGTCAATGCCTGCTTTAATATCTGATTTTTTTTTTTTTTTTTTTTTTCTTTTTCTTTTTTTTTTGCGAGCATGGAAACTGCATTCAAGTAAATAAAATAATGCATTCATGTCTATCTTTTTCAGCTTCTAAACTGGCTCCTCTGTTTGTTGACAAGAAGGCCCAGAGACCGTCTGTTGTCATCTCCATCTTTGACGACAGCAGGTATTACACTAATAAAAACAGATGGTACTTGAATTAGCTTATGCTCTTATTTTCTCGTTTGTATAAAAAATCTAATAAATGCCTGTTCCTAAACTCAACCCTGTCAGTCAAGAGGCATCCGAGAACTCGCAAGATGATGAACAGTTCAGAGCAAAGAGAGAGTTTCTGAAGAGTGGCCTCCCGGAGTCTTTTAAAAAACAGATCGCAAAAACAGCAGCCAGCCAAGAGGCTTACAGTCAGGCCTGTGCTTCCTTCCAGACAGTGGTGCATGTTCAGCAGAGGGCTGCAGGTAAGCTGACAGGTGTTCTCTTGGTTAGAACATACAATGATATTAGTGTTTGAGACTAATGTGTTCATTTCTTTCCATGTCAGATTGTTCTGTTTGGAACCTCCAGTGGCCTACAAATCCCTTCCTTATTTGCTTAAAGGAGTCCTATAATTTACCAGCTGTACAATTGATGTCTTTGGAGAAGTCTTTAGGTTATACTACAGTTCCTGCTAAGAGAGCATTTTGCCAGAAGGTTGGTAATCTTTTGGTGACAATTATTAGATTTAAGTGTTTCACATTGTTTTTTTTATTCAAAAGGCAGATTATTTCAGTGTTTGTTTAAATAAGCTACTGTTCAAAAGTTTGGGGTCAGCAAGAGTTTTTCTTTTTAAAGAATAATTTTATTGAGCAAGGACGCATTAAATTGATCAAAAGTAACAGTAAATATATTTATAATGTTACAAAAGAATTCTGTTTCAAATAAATGCTGTTCTTTCAAAGTTTTTAATAATCAAAGCATCAAAAACAAAAGTATCACGGTTTCCTCAAATATTAAATGGCTGTTTTCAACAATGATAATAATAAGAAATGTTTCTTGAGCACCAAATCGGCATATTGGAAAGATCACGTGACACTGAAGACTGAAAATTCAGCTTTGCCATCACAGGAATAGATTTAAAATATTTTAAAATTAAAATAAACTATACTGTTTTTACTGAATCAAATAAACGCAGCCTTGGTGAGCAAAGGAGACTTTATTTATGCATCCTGTATTTATGTACAGCAACAAATTGAACTTGTTTTTTTTTTTTTATTGTTTAGGTTTCTTGTTGTCGGAAATCAGAGTTTTCTGAGCCAATCAGACAGCATCTTTTGGAGGAGATGAGAATCTCCAATCCCTCCTTCCCTCATCAACGTTTCTTTATGCGGTTCGTTAAGAGACGTGAAGACTACATCCGCCAAGCCTCTGCCTCAGGTAACTGAAAAATACAATTAATTGTTTTGTTTATTTTTGTTTTGTTTTTTTTGCCCACAGAAAGATATAATACTTAAGCAGAAATGTATTTATAATCAATGAGACATGTAACCCAGAATTATTCACATATTCTTTGCATATGTAAATTTATATGATTATTCGTAGAACCTGAAGGTGAGTCTAAGGTGTCCTGCCCTGCTGGATCATCTGATGGCGTTGGAAGGAAACGGAAGCGTGTAGATGGAGAGACAACAGGCAAAGTGGGTAAAAAACCAAAGGCCAGTCACTCAGAAGGGGATGTCATAGTGATTGAAGAAAGTCCACCATCAGGAGGTCAGGCAGCACAGAATGTCTCTGACACAGTGCCGTCTGGCAGAAGTCGAAGAGGTCGCTCACAGAGGCAAAAGCAGAAAGAAGAACCCAAGCCAGCAGAGTTGATCTCACCTGTGGGGAACCAGAATGACGTTCACATTATAGCAGATTCCTCTGTCCCAGAAAATTCAAGCACAGAAGGTGAAAATTAAATACATTTGTAGACAGTCTTATTCTGAGTAGATCTCTTCCTCTCAAAGTTTGAGATGCCTGCGTGATAATTCTGGTAACATTTTACAGTTATGCTGAATTCATTAGCATTAGTTAAAATTTTACAGAATTAATTAATTATATTAATTTCTACATACACATTTTTACATTTTATGATGTATAAATTAACATGAATTAACAATGAGCAATAGTATAAAAGTTTGGGATCAGCAAATTTTCCATTTTTATACACTTTAAAATATAATTTATTCCTGTGATGGTAAAGCTGAATTTTCAGCATCATTACTCCAGTCTTCAGTGTCACATGATCCTTCATTAATCACTCTAATATGCTGCTTTGCTGCTTAAGAAACATTTCTTATTACTATCAATGTTGAAAACAGTTGTGCTGCTAAATATTTTGTGGAACGCATGCTAAGTTTTTTTTTCAGGATTTTTTTTTTAAGAATATAAAGTTAAAAAGAACAGTATTATTTGAAATTTTATTTTTTGGTTACAATGTAAAAAGCCTTCACTGTTGGTGTTGATCAAATTAGTGCGGTCTTGCTGAATTAATGTATTTATTTTTAAAAAACTGACCGCAAACTTTTGAATGGTAGTGTATTTCTAAACTAACATTATGGTTGGTAATTGTTAGTGCATGATACCTAATGAACTGAACCTAAAGTATTACCAAATATTTAGATATGTTTCTTAAACTTGTTTGGACTGTGTTGTTTAAATTGGGTGGTTCATGTTTTCATTTCTAGATGGAGTGAAAGAGGATGTGCTTTGGACAGAGAAATATCAGCCACAGCACTCCAGTGAAATAATCGGGAATATGGAGTCTGTCCGGAGACTACACAGGTTGTTATCACGCCAAGTTTAATCGAAGTTGATGAAAAGTCCCATTCACTAATCAGTGTGTCAATAGTGAATATTTCTTTTAAATACATTTCTTCCCATTTCATTTTGATTGTTACTGGTAGCTGGCTGAAAGAGTGGAAATTGAGAGCTGACCGGGAAGAGAAGAGGAAACAGCAGGAAAAAAAGCAAGAGGAGGACAGTAATGGTATGAAAAGACTTGGGCTGCCCTTGGGCTGCCCCTAATAGTCGACTAATCGTTAACCTAGATAAATGTGCGCTATTATTAGTTTCATATCCAAGTGTTCGTGTGGAGTGTGGAAGCTGAAGTATTAGTGCGCTTACTGCAAGACACGGAGGCACCGACGTGATCACTTGATTTTTTTTTTTTTTTTTTTTTTTTTTTTTTTTTTTCCTGATAATAGTGGGAACAACTTGAAATACTCATTTCATTTTTTGGTCATACGGATAAGAGTAATACATTATTCGAAACTGTCTACTTTTGTGTAAACTCACAATAACAAGAAAACATTCTGCCTTTTGTAAAATTAAGAAAACAAACAGGATGTGCTTTCTGGCGTCTCTGTGAACCACAAAAATGAACTGAAACTCAAGAGTATACTTGCCTCACAGACATCAGAAATATTGTCTTTAATATTGAGATATTTTTAACGAAGCTTGAAATGTCTACTTTTAAACGAACCAATTCAAGTCTAAAAGAAATAATTTCTGCTTATGTAATCCATTTGAAAGTTGCATTTCTCTCTGTAGGCGCATTCGAATGGAGATGGCATATATATATATATATATATATATATATATATATATATATATATATAATATATTAAATGCTTATTATGGTTTAGCTTTCTCCTCGGTATATGTTTAAGTAATGAAGTTAATATAAATGTGCAATTAGTCGCTTAAATGAATGACTAATAGTCGACTTGAAAAATCTTTACTTGGAGACAGCCCATAAATAGACACTAAATGACAGTACTTGCTGTTTTGCTTGTCATATTCAGCTATACCAATATTCATATTCTTGTCATTGTCTCAACTTTATTTCTATGCAGACTCCTGGCTCATAGGTGAAGGCCTGGATGAGACAGAAGATCATCTGTGTAACACACTTCTTATCACTGGACCCACTGGAGTGGGCAAGACTGCTGCAGTCTATGCCTGTGCGCAAGAACTGGGATTCAAGGTCTGGTTCATTTTCTGTTTCACTTTACTATTTTGAGACTCTCTAGTGTCGTTCAAATAAAGAAATGTTTCTACCCACCATGTTGGTTTTTTTCCTTCAAGGTATTTGAGGTTAACTCCTCCTCTCAAAGGAGTGGTCGTCAGATCTTATCCCAGCTGAAGGAAGCCACTCAGTCCCACCAAGTAGACATCCAGGGTGTCAACTCTCACAAACCATCCTACTTCAGCAGTTATAGCAGCAACAGCACCACTATCAAACCCGGGACCTCTCCCAGTATGAATTTTTTTTTTTCTTCCTTGATGATTGTACTATAATATATAGTGTGACTATATGACTTGACTTTTCGAATGAGTTCTCCGTGTCTCTTCTAATCACAGGAAAGGTGAACTCCCCCAGAAGGGTTGTATCATCGCCCAGGAAGCCTCCTCAGTCTCCTCGAAGTGCTCCATCCAGGAAGGGTGGCTTGGCTCCGACATCTCTGGCCAATTTCTTCAAAGCAGGTGGAAGACCCACTGGCAAAGAAGCTAACAGTCAAGATAAGAAAGCACAACCTGGTAATAATTCAAAATCCAGTAATCCAAATCAAGTGTTACCAAACAATGAATATTGAATTGATATTGACATTTATTGTGTGCTATATTTATTAGGAAATTGTTTTTAAGCTTCATATTTGAGACCTTTCTAATGTTTTCTTATAAGCATGTCCGAAAAAGTCTGCCAAAGCAAAAGAGACTGACAGCAAAAGCAAAGAGTGCTCCAGTGGAACACCAACGGGCACCAAGATCTCAGCTGAAGACCAGGGCAAGAGAACTGCCACATCCCTCATCTTATTCGAGGAGGTGGACATCATTTTTGATGATGACACTGGATTTCTGGCTGCAATAAAAACCTTCATGACCACAACCAAGAGACCAGTTATTTTAACAACAAGTGGTGAGTAAAGTTGACAGTGAACAGAAATGTACTGTATAAGATTTGTGAATTAGTCATCATAAGACCTTTTTGTCTAGATCCGTCCTTTGGTGCTACATTTGATGGGTACTTTGAGGAAATCCATTTCAAATCTCCTTCAGTGGTAAGTGCACTTAATTAATGTTCTCCTTTTCTAATTATTTTCTCCTATATTCTCTTATATTGTGTTTGGTTTGTGATAGTCAACGCTTTGGGTTTTTCCAGGCGGATGTGTCCAGTTACCTCCAGCTGCTGTGTCTGGTAGAAAATGTGAGAACAGACACTAAGGATGTGTCCTTTCTGCTAGACTGGAACAGCTGTGATATTCGACAAAGTCTCCTGCATCTGCAATTCTGGGCATGCAGTGGTGGTGGACAGCAGGTGCAGAGGCCTTTGCCTTCATCAGGTAAAGATATATTTAACTGATTATGAAAAGATGCACTTAGAACTCTTGGATGTATATCATAGTATGTTTATATAGTTATCACAAACATCTTTTTTCACACTAAAGGGGACTTCAAGGGTGACATTCACCATCAGTCTATAAAAGCTCAGGGTGTAAATGAGGATAAACTACCTCCTTGTCACACTGCATGCACAGAGACTTTGCTGGGGATCCGCAATATGGAAACAAAAAATATTGCAGATTTGCTGCTAACGGTGAGTACTGAATTTGTGATATTTTCAAATTAAGAATACAATGATATTAAAATTGTCTTTTATATATATATATATATACATATACTTTTACTCTCACACACACACACGCGTATTCGTCCCAAACTGGACGTCACGGTTCGGTGCATGCAATCAAACGACAAATACAGTCAGTCACGGGCGACCATTGCTTCAATCCAGAAGGGGCCAAGCGTGGTAATACAACGCTGTTTGCTAACCGCCACAAGAAGAAAAAGAGCATGTGTCAATTGCATCTTTCGCGCTCATGGACAAAGGGGAATACTTTGAAAGGCTCGTGTACTCAACTGTGCGCGAAACGGAGCGAAATGCGGAAAATTAAGCATAGGAGGGATGGACTTAAGCTTTGAATGTTTAAATATAGTTTAAGTGGAGCAAACTGTAACACTCCTAATACACAAGTTTTATTTTTCATTATTCTATTTATTTTGTACTTTTATAACAAGATGCTTTTCAGTTTTGTAGCTGATTACAATTAAATACCTTTTTGTTTTTTTATCATCCAAAATAATATGACCTATGAAAGGGTGCATTCTGTTTACTGCTTAGTGCTTAATACACCACAGGAGGCTGTACTGTACCAGCTAGGGGACTAAATGCCACTAGGTGGAACAAACTTTAAATTGCACTATTGTCTGTTAATAAATAAAATAAAAATAATTTGATTTGTTCCTTTGTTCGGTAACACTTTAGTTTAGGGTCCAATTCTCACTATTAACTAGTTGCTTATTAACATGCATATTACTAGGATATTGGCTGTTTATTAATACTTATAAAGCACATATTAATGCCTTATTCTGCATGACCATATTCTACATCCCTTAATCCTACCCAATACCTAAACTTAACAACTACCTTACTATTAATAAACAGTAATTAGGAGTAGAATTGGACCCTAAACTAAACTGTGACCATTTTTCCTATCGTACCGAACCGTGACCCCTAAAACCAAACTGTGATTTCTCTGTACCGTTACACCCCTAAAATACAGTATATATCTTAAATTATAATCACCACTTTCAAGGTCCAGAAAGGTACTAAAGACATCGTTAAAACAGTCACCGTGACTGTAGTGGTTCAACCTTAATTTTATGAAGCGACGAGAATACTTTTTGTGCGCAAAAACAAAACAAAAATAACGACTTTATTCAGCAATATCTTCTCTTCTGTGTTATTCTCATACATTGTTTACGTCCAGCGCTTCCAGGTTCTACGTAAGAACGCCGACTCATTATTGGCTGGCTCCTGCGTCAGCATCACACACGTGCGTCATGCTGCTTAAATGATCAGCTTTGGCCAATACTGAGCCGGCATACGGACATAAGGATAATGACAGGGAAGAGAAGAGATTGTTGAATAAAGTCGTTATTTTTGTTTTGTTTTTGCGCACAAAATGTATTCTCGTTGCTTCATAACATTAAGGTTGAACTACTGCAGTCATGTTGAATGTTTTAACGATGTCTTTAGTACCTTTTTGGACCTTTCTGGAATTATCATTTTTGGGTGAACTAACCCTTAAAATATCCATTATCAATACCCATCATTAAAAAAAAAAAAAAAAAAAAAAAAAAGTGTATTGGCCAATAATAGATAGAGTAACAGTATATTGTGGATCATTGGTATTTATTTATTTATACACCAAAAATATGTTTGTTTAAACGTTCATTTCCAGAATTTGTTTCTGATCAAACTGATCTTATTTTACAGCACGAGTCTTCAATACCAGAGAGCACTAAGTGCTGGGATCTTCTCTCAAAGGTCCACAGAATGGGAGTGGATCTTCTCTACTCCAATATGGAGAGTCTGCTTCCTCTGCCAACTCGCCCTTTACCGCAGTCCACCCTCAAATCACAGTCAGCACCAAACCCACAGTCTCAACCTGAGAAATTACCTCAGACTGTGAGGATAGAAGTTTTGGAAGAGCTCTCTAATGACAGTAGTCCCCTTAAGGTCTCCTCCAGAATGAGGGGGCGCAAGAAGTTGGGTATGAGCAATAAAGATGTTTTCCAGTCTGATTCAGAGTCAGAGGACGACTTCCTCTCACTGCCAAACACCAGCAGAGATCCTGCTCAAAGCAGTAATGTGGAAGCAGCCAATCTGTCAGTGAATGTGCCTGAAGCTGCGCCAATGAAACTGAGGCACATTGTGTTATCTGAAGCCGAAAGAAAGAAGAGCAAGCCAGTGACACAGTGCCTAAGCAGTTTAGCAGAGTATATGGACCACATGTCCTTCCTGGACTCCTCATTGCACTACCAGCCTTTACAGGCAGAGGGTTCCTGCAGACCGCAGGACTTTGGCTGGACCGGTGCAAAGGTCAAGAGTGGGATGACCGATGACATTCGGTTAGAGTGTGTCAGCCGGGTAAAGGGTGTTAGTGTCGATGAAATCCCTGCTGCATTGGGGCATTTGAGTTTCAAGAAGTGCAAGGCTGTTGTCTCTGAGGCCTGGGACAGAGCACAGCAACTGGAGGAGGAGATCAGAAGAGAGGCAGAGGAGGAGCTCACCCTCCCTGTGGCTCCACACAGAGATGGCTTTAGCCTTGCTCAAGTCACATCTTGTGAACCAAGGTGAGAATTTAGCCTCTCTGTAGTTTTTTGCTTTTATTTATACTCCATACAATCCAAGGCTAGGTCATGTATCTAAAAAAAAAATCTCAGTAATGCACTGTAATGGGAAGTAATATTAACCTACATGTTTTAACTACATCATATATATATATATATATATATATATATATATATATATATATATATACACACATACACACATACAGTCAAACCAAAAATTATTCAGACACTAGATATAATTTTTTTTTTTTTTTTTTTTTTTAACTAGTGGGTGTGGGACACTATAGTTCATTTACAGGGTTGGGGAGTAACAGAATACATGTAACGCCGTTACGTAATCAGGATACAAAAATCCAGTAACTAATTCGTTACAGTTACGCCAAAAAAACGTAGTAATCAGATTACAGTTACATTTTGAAAAAGGGGGATACTATCAGGATTACAATTGTTTCATTTAAAACTAAGTAAATCATTATTTTGCCATAAGAACACATATTAAGCTTGATTTAATTGCTTGATTATACAGTATTTCCTGGTTCTGTTGCTAGTGATGACTCACGTGAGCCACCCGCTGGTGCATGCGCAAATAACACCCATCTACAATCTCCTCAGACGCAGATTGAATCACTGCTGCTAGTTGAAACGATGCTGCCCGCGGGGAAAAACGCTTTCAATTCATGGAAATTTCGCTGCTATTTTGTTTTCAAAGAAGAAAATGCAAACGACATGGTTGTACAGTGCAAACTCTGCCTTCCAGCTACGAAAACACTTTCTTTATCAAAGGACTAAAACAATAATTGTAATACCATACCATAGCCACTAGATGTCTGAATAGCCCTTTACACACACACACGCACACAAACATACATACATACATACACTTGGGAATACACAGACCTAAATATATAATATTTAGGTCTGTGTATTCCCAAGTTGTGGAAATTAGACATGATTGCTTAGTTTTAATAGTTTTTAAAAGTAACCAAAATGCTAAACATTAAAATTAAAGCAGAACAAGCATGAACAGAAATGTTTGATCCGAGCTTGTTCAGTTTGGTTATGATCTGATGTGACTTTTATATTTTTAAGCTCTAAACAACAACAATGATAATAATATTGCAATAGATAATTTATCAGATTTTTAAAATATTTTTATTGTTGAGACCCATTCAAAAGTATGGAACGTGTGGAAAAACTTGCAGAAATTGAGAAATAATTAAAATTAAATTTAAAAATGCAATTTATTTACAGTAAAGTTGCCCCCCCCCCCCCCCAATTTCTTTCGTTCTTTCTTTTTTTTATACATGTGACCTTGAAGTAATCCAAAAGTAATTCAAAATTAATCAGATTACATTACTTTAATATTATGGTACTTGAATTACGTTACTGAATACTTTTTTTATGAAGTAATTTGTAACTGTAACGGAATACATTTTTAAAGTAACCCTCCCAAGCCTGTTCATTTATGTATGTGAGGATAGCAAAATAAAGTAAACTGTGACATATTATACCCAAACACTCTTCATACAGTGGACTACCAGTAAAATTGATAAAAATTTGGAACCAAAAATTATTCAGACACTTTGACCTGACCATGTTTTGTGTTATCTGACATAATTAAGATCAATATTTTCTGACACAGTTTAATTCTGAGATCTTGTCATATTTTATTACCATTTTTTTTAAACTATAGTGAATAAACTGAATTAATGAATGAAATGTTCAAGGTGTCTGAATAAATTTTGGTTTATAATAAATTTGGTTTATAATGATGTCAAAAGTACTGACTGTGATACCAAGTCGGTAATGAAATTTTAAGAATGTGACTCACTGAGCGCTGTTGTGCGGATTTGTAAACACCTGTGTTTGGCCTTTATGTTAACGCACTAATCAGATATGTCTGTGATTGGCTACAATGATCATCACACAGGAGCGTTTGAAAGCACATGGAAGTGTTTGAAGTTGAAAGTGGAAGCGTTTGAAAGCAGACGTCTATCCGCTGATAGACACCTGCTTTCAAACTCTCCCGTGTGTATCTGTGTAAACGCTCGGTGAAGAGCGTCATTGATGACTGTTTACAACATGTTTGAAGCGTTGATCATTGAAGCCAATCACTAACATATCTCATGAGTGCGTGAACACATTGGCCAATCAGATGTGTTTATGAATCTGCTCAACAGCGCTCAAAGCATAACATTTTTAAAATTTCAGTACTGACTTGGTATCGCTGTCGGTACTTTTGACAACACTATTAGAAAACCAAAAAAAATCTAAATCATTGTGAATATAACACAAATATTCACTATACCAATCCTCTAGTCTCAATATGTTTTACATTTCCACTGACCTCTCTTTGCCCTGTGAGGCAGTTTATGCACAACATACTGTAAGATTGTGTTAATTTTGTTTTGTAACAGGGTGATGGAGAGGAGAAGTGAGGTGATTAAGTCGGTGCTCTCCACCATGTCAGCTGGTACGCTGGGAAACCGGGCAGCAGTGGCTCTAGACTACCTCCCCTCTCTACGCACCATCTGTAGGTCAGAGAGACTGAAGGAGCAGGGAAAGATCAAACGCAGGTGAGAGTTATTACATACATTTATTGACTATCGGTAGTGCACTCATGTCATTAATGGTTACAAAATGACAGATTCTGATGAACTCTTTTTTTAAATTCATTTTATTTATTAATTTTGCATATTACTGATTTATTATATCAAATGTTTTCCAAGCACTAAAAGAGGTAGGGGAACCCTGTGGCAAGTTAAGAGAGAAATCTTTTGGTTTAAAATAGTCTGCTGTACGCTCTTGACCACCTGGAAAGCCTGAAATGTCACTAATGCATGACACGCCCTTGTTAATGAGTAGAGACCCTCCTTTGTTACGCTCCCAATGTGAGATCATTTACAGTTATTCAGATACCACACTGAGTTGAACAGTGACAAGGGAAATACCCTTTATACAGTGAGCACATTTCAAAAGTTAAGATTACACTATTTACATGAGTCACAAAGAAAACTGTCTAAAATTCTAATGTCTCATAAAGGTTGAACATTATATTTGATGGCCTAACACAATAACCACAGTGTTCATAAACACTTTGTGTACTGTGTGTTCAGTATCCAATGCATTTGTTTTTTGTCGAGCTGTCAAAGAAGTGTTAACTTGGTTAAAGTGCACAGGTGACTAAAAAAAACTAAATGCAGTAGAGGGACAGGATGTGGCTTTTGCAAAGAATAAATATGGCAAGGGGTCACAATTTAACATGGTGTTTAGTTTCTCTTTTTAGTATTCTTATTCATGTCGATATGAGTCTTTTACATTTTGTCAACATTTGGTTTGTGGACTTTTTTTAAATGATCTTATTCACTTTTTTTTTTTTCTTTACAGGTTCTTGCACTATTTGGATGGTATACACTTCACTCTTCCTAAAAGCACAGTGGAGTTCCTAGCTTCCGAGTTTCCTTAAATTACACGCATCTTTAGGCAGCCGCTTAAGGGCTGCCGGTAAATATGCATTTGTACAGTAATATATACTCAGAAGGAGTGTGGTTTTATGTTGTTGTGGACCTCACATATTTGTACTGTTTTAAATTTGCTGTTGCCCTTTATGAAGATCATTTATGTTTTGTACTTTGCATCTTCCAAAATCTTTTATCAAGTAATAAATGTGGATTTGCTATTTGCCAGCAAACATGTTTTTTTCAAAAAATGTTTGTAAATTGCAAGATGTAAAAATGATGGTGCTATTGGAATTTGTGTACAGGTTGTGTATGATTTTTTTTTTTTTTTTTTCCCCTACCATGTTTCATATTTCATTGTGGGACGATAAACCTTACCTTGTTTTTCGTGAAACTGAGACATGAAGCACACTTTTCACTTTCACATCTCCTAAATGGAATGGTTTCCACTTGAATCCAGGAAGATAACTGTATACCTGTTAAACCTGTAAATGCAACATTTTTGTTTTGTATACAGTTTCAGTGTGTGACTGGAGTAAATTTACTAGCTTGCATGAATATTGTAGCTGTTGATTTAGCCTAATTATAATCACTTATCAGTCTTGATAATCATTCTCATATGTTTTGTTTGGCACAAATGTAATATTTTAATGTGATATTTTAACCATACTAAGCACAAAAACTCCCTATCCACAATGAGCCACTGTTTCCAGCTTAGTTTTATTATTTTCTAATTATCCTCTCATATTTATTATTATGGACTAATGAAAGTTAATGTGACTATTAATAAGAGCACATATATTAGGAGCAGCTCAGAGTTAGTTGTTTTCTCCAGGAAGTGAACATGGGTTTTTTTTAGTAATTGAATGCTTGCGGAAGACCTCTCTTGTGAGTCCAGTGACCGCAGCGTTTTGCCGCGGCGAAGCGCACACGAGTTTCGAAACTGACGCGACCGGAGCGCAACAAGTTTAGGTGGCTGAATGAAGGTAAAATAACATCGCGAACCCGCATCCTCCGGGATAAACTACGCTTAAAAAACATAATAGAGGTAAAACTACTACCTATATGTTTTTAAAAGCATTTCGCATATGGCAAATCGGGAAAAGAACAAGAAGACACTTCTAGAGTTGGTGAAGCTGCCAGAGAATAGCTGCTGTGCTGACTGTGGAGCTGCAGGTAAGTACAGTAACAGCTATTGTCAACACCGCTTAAACTGCATTCACTCGCAGCCAGTAGTTGTTTGTGTACTTTTATTGAGAATGCGAGTAATTGTTAGAAAGTTCTCTGACAATTTTTTGACACACTGTTCGTAGTTTAAAGTTATAGATCTGTAGGTATCCACAGTAGCTATGAGTGAACAGCTCATTGTCATTGTTCGATCAGTAGCTATGGCTTCTATGAAACAAACAAACATAGTTGTATTTAGATGACACTTCTTTAGAATTTTTAAGGGAGTGGTTCCCACACACATTTAACCCATGAATTTCCATGCCTTTCTGTGACTTTTCCATAATATTTAGTCATGATTTTTGAATAAGAAAAACAAAAACAAACACTGTAAGAACATTACCCTCAAATGGAAATCACATTTTTTTTTTTTTTTTTTAAATTGCTTGACATTTCATGTTTTCCATGAACATGGGAACTTTACTGAGTTATTTATTGATTGTTTGACTCACGAACTTACTCACTCTGCTATCATTTGAAGATCCAGACTGGGCTTCATATACACTGGGAATATTTGTGTGTCTTAACTGTTCTGGAACTCATCGCAATCTTCCTTCAATAAGTCGTATCAAGTCAATACGCTTAGACTTCTGGGATGATGAGCTTGTGCAGGTAAAAATGAGATTGTCAGCTAAACGTTTGAATGATAAGATATTGATTATTGCATGTTACTCTTTCCATAGTCACTGTTTTACATTTCAGAATCTAGTGGTTACATTAAGTCATGAATGAATGTGAACCCTAACACCACTGTGTTTCCTTTCAATGCATCTTCGGATGAGAAGTTCATGAAGGCCAATGGAAACCGTCCTGCTAAAAACTTCTATGAGAAATGTGTCCCTGTCTTTTATTATCAGCCCCAACCAGATGATTGCGAGTGAGTAGTCCAGGCTCTTCTACTGACTGAAAAGTCAAACTAAACGCATACATTCATTTACAACTGAAACACTACGTTTTGTACCATAATGAAACAGACCTCTGATTTGGGAAGTTAAAAAAAAGAGGGTTGAACAAGCGAACATCTTACTGGCAAGAAAAAATGCTGTGTGCTATTGTTAATCACAGTAAGAGGAACTACTGATTCCCGAAAAACTAAAATAATATAATCTACTTTGTTATTATAAAATAGTATTGTAAGTGTACTTTAGACTGTATTTTATATATATATATATATATATATATATATATATATATATATATATATATATATATATATATATATACACGGCATTTATACATCAATTAACTCCAGCATGTAGCTCAACAAAATGCATTATATGTACACTGTATAGGGTCCTTAGAGAACAATGGATTCGAGCCAAATACGAAAGAATGGAGTTTACAGAGAAAAATTCAGTAAGGCCCTACACAGCAGGTAATCAATTTCAGTTCCCAGATGTTTTCATTTAAACTTTGTATTAATCATTATAATGTAAGTAAATATAGTGTAAAAAAAAAAAAAAAAAAAATACACAATGCATTCAGCTTGCATCTTAGTTTGTTTAAGATTAACAATAAATAACATTAATCTTTCAACAAAATTGTTTTGCCTGGCTCTAGGTGTCTATGAGGGCATGCTGTGGAAGAAAGGAAAGGATAATGGACAGTTTCTCGAGAGGAAGTTTGTTCTTTCAGTGTGCGATTTTACCCTCAAATACTACAAGGAGGATGTGAGAAAAGACTTTTTATTGAGCAATGAAGTTTGCGCGCCATTTAGAAATGATTTTTTTTTTTTTTTATTGAAGGCATTTGTTGTAAAACACAGCACAGACTGAGAATAACTTTATGATTTTAAAGACAATCAAGTAGTAGTAAGCATTAATCATCCAATATCTTTTTAATACAATTCTAGCTGTGTTTTAAAATATTTGCCTTTGATTGAAAATTAAAAGAATCAAATAAAGCATCATGTGCCCAAATGAGTTGTAGCTATTTATGAAATAATATCTGTGTTGGTCAGGAATCTAAGGGGCCAAAGGCTGTTATCTCTGTGAAGGACCTGAATGCAACCTTCCAGCCTGAGAAGATAGGACATGTTCATGGCCTTCAGATCACCTACTGTGTGGATGATCACACCCGAAACCTTTTTGTTTACCATAAAAATGGGCAGGTAAACCTATTTTTCCTGGCTTTTTTCCTGTTTTATTCCCAAGAATTTTGCAACTGGAGTGCACTCAAATGCAGCTTAAAGAGTATCTTCTCTGTAATTCCTCCATTTTAGGAGATTGTCAATTGGTTTAATGCCATTAGAGCTATTCGCCTCGTCTACCTGAAAACAGCCTTTCCTACAGCTAGTGACAGAGATGTAAGTACATTTTATATGCTTGTTTTTGACTTACTAAAGTACTATGTGTCTCCTCAGTGCTTTAATTTGCTTTACATAGCTTTTGAATTTCTCAAAAACACGTGTAGAGCCTTCTCATGTTGTAGCTGCGCTAACATTGCCACATAAAAAGGAAGTTCTGTAAATTTCCCCTTTTCCAAGAGATTTTACTTCCTAAAACCATCAACAGTTGCAGACCTGCCTTCTCTCCATTTCGCAACATAAAAAATCATCAGATGAACACCCTACACCACAACAGTGTTACCAGGACATGTGGTTTTGTTTTCTTGTGAGCTGCTACATCCCTAGGAACAAGGAACGCATTTATTTTAGTTGGTTAGCTAACAGACTGCTCTATGTGTAATATATTTCAATAGTTTTCTAGTCTAGTCGAGGAACAAATTGTTCTGTGAATGGTGCATCATCACTAAAAATCACTGTAGATGTAAACTTCATTTGATATTTGTGCTACATTTTCAAATTTTTAGTGTTACCATTACACAAAACATTTTCCATGTGTGGCTTATTGGTGAATTAGCCAAAATAAAATAATACAATATATTATAAAAATCTAAATACAAAAGTTTACTACTAGAAACATGATTGAAATTTAACCTAAATATTACCAGTGCCATGACCGTGTGATGTAAGCAAGAGCTGATACCATCTGAATTGGAATCCAGCAGAGTAAACATCAGCCTCCAACAAGGCACAACATCACCTTTGTCAGGGAGAAAGAGCTCAGGTGAAGCCAAAGGGTATCAACTGGGCTGCTAGCCTCATCTCAAGACTGGCAGTTGAAGTCTCCGAAACATATTGCAAAGACAACATTCAGGCCAGGATTGGTATTGACATCTGATTGTTCTAAGGTTATGTTGGATCTCACAGTCCACTGGAAAGACCGCTTGGTGGAGGCCCATGAGTGTAAAAGGGAAAAATATCTGAAGCTGGTAGAGGAATGTAGGAGACATGGTTGGAATTGAGGTTGGCTGCAGGGTCTTTGCAGGGCAGTCATTACATCAGGCATTCAGTCTCCTTGGCATCAGAGGGTTGCAGGAAAGGAGAGCCAAGAACAAGAACATAATCGAAGCTGCAGAAAAAGCATTGAGGTGGCTGTGGATTAAGGCCCTGTCCCAAATGGCACACTTCATATGCACTTTTGGTCTTGTGGACCTACAGTGGCTGCCACATGCATATGTCCGTTAAGTCCATGAGACCGTAGAGTGCCCCATTTGTCATATTAGGCTTCAGAAAGGTGCCACTTTTGCCAGTATGTGCCCTTGATACGTACTTTTGCCGAGTCCGCACTGAAGCAAGCTCCGCAGCAGACTTCTTCCCGACAGCCAAAGCAGCGTTACGTAGTGTAAGACTTGATTTTCCTGCTAAGACAAAAACTGAGATCAAGCACCCTGCAATAAAGCAATAAAACTCATCTGGTGTGAGAAGATCTCAAAGAAATAGCATAGGACAACGCCTTGCCTTCACACATCTACAGGATGCAACAGTCCCACCCTCACACACAAACCCTCCTTCCTTTCCCCCGACACAAGTCACTTAAAAGTTTATATTCTATGTATAATGTAACTTGTGTATCTATTGTTTTTTCCTTTCATGTTTGGTATCATTTTAAATGTCTCAATGCGATTGGTAAAATGGTCTCAATTTCACAGCAGTCACTGATATTATGAAGAAGATTGAAAACTAAGGAGAATTCTGTCCTCTTTTTGGGCGGTGTCTCTTCTGAAAACCCACTCCTCTCCCCCCAAAACAGGTGTTGGTGTAATAAAAATTTACAATCCTTTTGTTCTGGTCTGAGTATATAAGGTAAAGTGCAAAGCAGTCATGTGGGATCTTCTGTAGCCAGAAGCCCCCATACAGAGATGGGCGAATGTCTGAAGACATTCACACATCACTGTGTGTATATGCATTTCTTTGAATAATTGATGTTATGCATTTATTATTTCTTAATTGGCTTCTAATTGTCCAACTATGTAATTGGCATGATAAATTTTTACTTGACAAATAAAATGTTATATTTGATTCTTCTGAAATCATTATGACCAGTAGATTATTGGAGTCCATATTTCCGCAAATCTGCATCAGGATAGATTCAAACTAAAGGCCCATGAAAGGAGCATGTTAGCACATCATGGGACTTTTTGATTTTTAGCTATCAACTGGCTTAGCAAGCTGCAGTATCGTGACTAAGAAAACTGTGTTTTTGTATGAACATGCATGTGGCGGTTCGACTCAAATGCATTAGTAAACTCTGCACCCTCTGACTAAGAATCAGAACTGGCGAGTTTGTGATCGTGAAGGGCACTCAATCGGCCGAAGTGACTTTTCTAAGTGATATGGGTCCGTAATGAACGAATAATTGAAAGTATGGGATACCTAGAATAATCAAATATCTAAATTAATACATAACCAATGATTAATTTCTAATTGGAAACACAACCTAAGACTAGGCTAATAATCATTTGAAATTGGAGTCAGATTAAACGAGTGAAATTAAGTGAACTTCACAGGGGCGCTGAAAAGACATACACGCGTTAACCTTCGCCCAGGCCGTCGGATTCCGTTTTTGGGCCGATGGGGGGTTCCTTACAGTAGGAAGACTGCGAGTGTTTAGGGTGCCATTTGGGACAGGGCCTAAGAAGGGTGAGCCATGGTGTAGCGCACCACCGGGGACTGATTACCCCCGGCTGGGTTGCCTGAGTGAGGGTGTCTGATGATCTAAGTCTGAAACACCCCATGACACTGGGTTTAACCAGCTTTTTTCCCTCTGTGTTTAGGGTTAATACTTTATTTATTATTATATTGATTGTAAAAAAAAATCTTTACCATTTTTTGTCTTAAGCTAATACCATGGATAACCAGAAACTATCTGAAAGAGGGTTACATGGAGAAAACTGGCCCTCTGGTAAGTTTTTTTTTTTTTTTTTTTTTTCACACCCACAAATGGTTTTCTCTATTTTCATTATTTGCATATTAAGAAATCTGGATTTTCCTGTGTAGCAAGGTATTTGCAGTTGTCATAAATTGCACAAACATTTAAGGATAAATCAAGTTATTCTTGTAAAACACTCTTTAAACACCTCATTACACACTCACAAAAAACAAAACACCACTACATGTCACGTCACTGTGTACATACCTGCATATTTTATGTATTATGTAACTAATGTCTCTGAATTGTGTTTTATTGTCCTGCTGTGTAATGGAAAATATGGTAGCTTGCAGGAGAAAATATTCCTACCACTTATGTTGAGCATGTGACAAATATATTTTGAACTTTAAACCTTAAAAGTGATTTTAGTGATTTTGAACAAACATCTCTGACTGTGTTTGTTTATGTTGAACAGCAGCGAGAGCCATTCAAGAAAAGATGGTTCATCTTGGACTCCCTGGACAGGAAACTGCTCTATTTTAAAACACAGCTGGTATGTATTGCATTGCTTTTTTCCTTTCCTACAGAATCAGTGTTGGCTGTTTTTCAGTTCAGCAAAAATCTAAACTTCAAACACATGATAACAGTCTAATAAATTTGAAAGGATTACTACTACATGCAATTTGGGTTTTAATATTGTGAATGTTCTTTTTATTATCCTAAAGGATGCCATTGAGCTTGGGGTTGTTTTCATTGGCTCAGAGAATCATGGGTATTCAGTTAGAGAGTGTGTCCCTAAAGGGACAAGAGGCAACAAATGGAAGTGTGGGGTAATTGTGGAGACGCCGGATCGGCAGTTCGTCTTCATGTGCGAGCAGGAGCGCGATCAAAGAGAATGGGTGGAGGCCTTGAAAACAGTCATCTCGAAGCCTATGATGCCGCAAGATTACACCAGTAAGATTATACCACTCTCTATTAGATGTCCTAATTAAATATAACAAAACATAACTGAGCTGGTAAAAAATAACACTACTTCTTTTTCAGCCGAAGCCAATATCCGTAGACGGAGGTGAACACGATGGGATAATACGCTCGGAGAACAACACTCTGGACACGTGGACTAAATGTCACTAAATCTTGAAATGAAAACAGATATTCTGGGTGATTCAAAGGTTAACATTTGAGTCCCAGAAATTATTTACTCAAAGGGAACCTTGGAAGAATGTCACTTTTTGGGCATTGTTTCTAGCAATTAAAAAAAATATTCCCACTTGGTGCATTTTGGGATGTGAAATCAATCTGAGAAGATTGAAGTAGGTCAGATGAAGACGGACCAACTGGTTGAGTTCTCTGAGGAGCAGAAAGGATATGAAGATGGATAAGATCTTGACTCAATACAAAGAGACATTCTGAGCCTTGACCAAGAAGTGAATCTCATCTTAGGCCTATGAGAGAGAATTGAATTAGACTCGCATGTGACAGTGAGTCCACATGCAGGAGCTGAGACACAAAATAGAAGCTAAATATAAAGAATTATGGCTGTACAGAAATGGACAAATGCAAGTGACATGGAGTGTGTGATAAAAATGATAATTGTAGAACACCTAGTTTTCATTAAACTAACATTTGGACAGTTTTTGTTTTCTGATTTATAATCATATAATGGATGACTGAATTATTTTGATGTTCAAAATTTTGAATTCTTTTGTTTTGAAATGTATTTATTTATTAATTAATTATATCATATTTAAAATATTATGTATATGTGTCTATTATTTATTGTGAAGTTCGGTTGTTAAGTCTGACGTCACGCGGCAGCGCTTCTAAAAAAAACAAAAACAAACAAACAAAAACGCTCTATCTCATACCACAAGAAAACAACAAACGGTGCTAATATACAAACACGATGTGGTGTAATACTACCAAAAATTATAATCATAACCTTTATCTCCATACCAAAATCCCAGATGGCCAGACAGTGATACATCTTTTATAAATCGTTAAAATATTAATGTCTGTGACACTGTGAGCACGGAGACTGTTGTGTAGACTGTAAGTATTTTAAATGTTTAACTTTTTAAAATGTTAAATGTTTAATATCAATAAATAGCGCTCATAAACGGCGAGATGGCATTCTCTAGTGAAACGAGTCGAGGCTTGGACCCAAAAACGGCGTTGCTTACGTCGCGACTTAACAAGCGGATGGCGACTCAAGATTCATCATTCAGCAAAGTACTAAGGGATATTTTTAGCTTGGCCAGCCTCGAAGGCTGGGCCTATTTTTTTCTTTCAGCTGGGGAAAGGTGACACGCTTTTCCTCTCCAGTCCTACCGGAGGCGGTATAACATTATAACTGCGAATGGTAATCAGAAAATGTCAGCGCAAGGAAATCCGCGTTTGTCCGTAGCTGCGTTCCGTAGTTGCCGGTTATTGGAGGTCAGCCGCCTCTGGCGTGAGCTTGAAATGTGAACCCAGAAATGTCATGAAGTGAATCTGAAGAAAGCAAGCAGTGCCTTCATATACGCGGAAACGCTTTATCTTAATGGCATGAATCTCTTCTGTTTGTTAAACTGGTGCGAACATAAGTTTCATACAGACTGAGACAAAAGTTGATCCGTCCGTTTTGCCCTACAGAGGCCTGCGCTATTACATATAGCAGCAGGATCAATGATCTACGACAAAGGGCTTGTTCGTTTTTTATTTTGATCACATTAAAGTTGCAACGATGAGAAAGGACGTGAGGATATTACTAGTCGGAGAACGTAAGTGATTTGATTCGATGTTTTCCTGCTTTATTATTTAAGTGTTAATTGGCTGCAGTTGCTGCTGAATTGACTCGCATATCGTTTAATTAGTCAACACGCGCTGCTGTTTATTATTATTTGCAGAATAAACTCTTCCTGTTCTATAATTTATCATTTTATTCAGCCATATGGGACAATAAATTGACAAGTGACAGAATGACAGGTTTTGACCCAGAAATAAAATAACAGTTATTAAGCTCTGTACAATGTTTTTAAATGTTGTCTAAACTGTCACTGTCATCCACCACGTTATATTAATCTACATGGATGTGCACTGGAAGCAAAATAACTGAAAGAATTGAATTTTTTTAATGATTATAATTGACCAGATCAGCAAACCCTAACACACATGATGACTCTCCCATCATTAATGTTTTGTCGTCGATTTGAGTTAGTTTCACCCTTGTTTATCAAAGTTATTTTAGGAGCAACTCTTATGGGCCTCTAGACTTTAGGAGCTGCCAAAGTTTAGATGGGTCAGCCAAAATAGTACGTGTCCATGTAAACGTAGTGCTCACCAATGCCAAACCGTTAAGCTTCAGAGTTCAAACATCTTCATTCGTAGTTGATATTTTGACATTTCAGCATCTTACAAGTGTTAATATTCAGATAGTAACACCGACACTTTGAGAACATGACATACTGATCACAGTGTCAGTGCATTTGTATTTTTGGAAATATCAGAACCAGGTTTATTGCAGTTAAAACAATAAAATAATGTCACTTGAAATAAAATAAATGTTAACTAAGAATACTTAAACTTGAACTAAAATGAAAATGGAAAAAAGTTTATAAAAATATAAAAGTATCTCAATGATGCTCACATAACACTAATCAGGACTTGTCCACAAGCTTTTTTGTTTTTCAACATTAAGATTTTAGGATACATTTACATAAATGTTTATAAAAGTTTTCCTCTTTTTTTAATCACCTTTTTGTTGTTTGCTAATTCATTTTTAATGGTCCTGTGGTGTGACATGAATTAGTCTTGCAATATGAGGCAATAAAAGCTGCATGACTGATATTGAAGTATTGAAATGGAATAATTCGGCTTTATTGTTATGTCGACTGCCCCTTTATAAGGGAAGGCATGTTTTTGGAAATCATTCAGTGCTACGAATAGATCTAGAATGCAGCGGTGACTTTGGAATTCTTTTCTTCACAGCCAAAGTGGGGAAGACCTCCCTGATCATGTCACTCGTCAGTGAGGAATTCCCTGATGAGGTACTCATTAAACTAACTCATGAAGTCAAAGGGACTTAATGAAGCCAATTTTATACTTGCCTAAATGCGTTGCATTAGTGTTGTGTTTCTCAGACTTGTATTGTGCATCTCATTGAAGGTTCCTCTCAGAGCTGAAGAGATCACTATTCCTGCTGATGTCACACCTGAGAGAGTGCCCACTCATATAGTGGACTACTCAGGTAATGATGCATGATCACTTATCTCTCTATTATGAGCAGGGATTGACATTAACACCTGCCAACCCGCCAAATCCGGGTGGATTTCAGCAGTGGCGTGTAACAAAGTCACTCCTACTAGCCATTTTGGCGGGTTGAATTTTATTAGTGCTGTCAATCGATTAAAATTTTTTAATCACACTTTTGTTGTGTGATTAATCACGGTTAATCTCAGACTTATCGCGAAATTAAGCATACACCATTTAACCTGTTTAGCACATTCATTTTGTCATCACTTGCTATATCCAGCAAAGTTACAATACAAATACAAAACAATTACAATACAAAACTGTATTTTCTGCAAGCTTTTTTCAAGGACCCTTGGAGACTCCAAAAGGACACCAAATAACCAAATAATATAAGGAGTCCATATAATTCATACATTTATACACACCAAAGCTGACAGCACTATTTTTTAATATTATCTCGTAATATATTAGGCAGCAGGTAGCTGCTGTCACTTAAGACCTGATGCACAGATCCATTATACTTACACATAAGTTTTCTTTCTCAACTGTTTACGGTTGTTCACTGTTTACGTGAATACCCACGCCAAGACCGGCATTTTGACATTATTTTGTGTGTATTTGACTGTTTAAAGGGATAGTTCACCCAAAAATGAAAATTTGATGTTTATCTGCTTACCCCCAGGGCATCCAAGATGTAGGTGACTTTGTTTCTTCAGTAGAACACAAATGATGATTTTTAACTCCAACAGTCTGTCAGTCTTATAATGCATATCAATGGTAACTCCATCTATAAGAGTCAAAAAAACATGCACAAACAAGTCCAAATTAAACCCTGCGGCTCGTGACGACACATTGATGTCCTAAGACACGAAACGATTGGTTTATGCGAGAAACCGAACAGTATTTATATCATTTTTTACCTCTAATACACCACTATGTCCAACTGCCTTGAGCATCCGGTTGGTGAGGTCTGAAAACGCGCTCTGATGATGGAAGAGTGAGTCAATGAGTGCGAGACATCACTTCCGTTGTCAGAGCGCGTTCTGGGGGTAAACATCAAATTTTAATTTTTGGGTGAACTATCCCTTTAAGCACAATAGAGAACTCCGTTTAGTACTGAGAGGCAGCTTTATGTGCACAGACTTTGGGTGTGAGCACAAAATCTGCGGGAATGAGTAAATTATTAATTACTATCCCAGGTAGTAACACAACACAACAATATTCATCCAAACCAAATGAAACGAGTGAGTGAGGGGAGGCAGGTTTGTGTGTCAACTCGTTGTCAGAGAGATAAGAGAATGAGAGAGCGCAGCTGGTATTGTGTATCTATTCTGCGGAAAATGAGTACTGGAAGCATTTAAGATATGTCAGTATCGTATGTATAGAAAAATCAATATTTTTGCAAACACTACATTGCAATTAGTTTATTATTTCAGATGCCTTTTTAAAAGACTACATTTGAAAAATGTATGTATTATTTAAAAAATATCTATAAAGCAGTTTTTCCCCATGGTATCATTGTCAAAATTGTGGCCAGTGAAAATGCTGAGTGGCTAGTAACTTTAGAAAACCACTAGCCACAGTGGCTGGTGAGCAAAAAAGTTAATGTCAAGCCCTAATGATGAGATTCATATAGCCTGCATCACTGTTCTTATGTAAATACCAATATGCAACTTTCTACTGACAAGCTTAATCCTCTTTTATTCTTTGCATTCATATTTTATTTTTTGACACCACAGAAGCAGAACAGTCAGATGAGCAGCTTTACCAAGAGATATCAAAGGTGGGGCTGGTTTTAGTCTCTTTGATAACTCAGTTTATTTTAATTGTGTTGTTTTATTCAACGTTTTCTCTCTTGACACAGGCTAATGTTATATGCATCGTATATTCAGTAAACAACAAGAAATCGATCGAAAAGGTAAGTCTCGTTTCCTTGTATGTTAAATACAATTTTTTTTTTCTTTCTGTAGTTACCAAGCCAAATATATTTTCTGCTATTTAACTTCTGATAGTTTGTTTCTGAAAGGTTCTGTTGTGTCTCATTATATTGGTTTTCCTGTAGGTGACAAGTCATTGGATTCCCCTCATCAATGAAAGAACGGATAAGGACAGCAGGTGAGGGTCTTTCTGCCAGGTTCTTGGAGGCCTCGGATCTCTTAAATGTGCTTTGGTCAATTCATATGCTTTTAAAAAGAATAGTCTGTATTCTCTCTGCTACAAAAATATGTGCCTTAATGATTATATAACATAATATAATGTAACACAATATAATTTAACATAATATAACAATATAATAAAATGAATAATCAGTATTGAGATGTCATGTTCAGTAAAAATGAAATGCACTGTATTTTTGAATAATTATATTTGTATAATATAATTATTCAAATTAGATAAGCGTCTGCTAAATAAATGCATGTAAATAATTATTTGACAGGCTGTTATTGTCAGTACAGCAAATATCATTAAACAATAACAATGTTTCCATGTACTCACTATTTTATGTTTTTTTTTATTTATTTTTTTTAATTAATTTTATGACTTATTTACTTAATTCTCCCCATGAAGATAGTCCTGCTGCTGACTATTGGCAATAAAAAATATAATAATAATCCATATACTCCCTATGAAACACTTCTTGTTTGGAATTCTGTTTGTTTCCACAAGTATTTGATTCAAGTATTATGTCTGAAGATGTAAAATGTTTTTAATCAGCTTTTCTTGTCACAGAGTACCATTGATCCTGGTGGGGAATAAATCTGACCTAGTGGAGCACAGCAGCATGGAGACCATCCTGCCCATCATGAACCAGTACTCTGAGATTGAGACCTGCGTGGAGGTGAGAGATGCTTTCAGTCTGAAATATGTGCTTCTGGTCTGAATGTATGTGATGACGCGCTGAACAAGCCTCTCCAGTCTCTGTGAGACTGAGTGTGTGCAGAGGGGCAGTTGTGCCATGGAGGAAAGTTATATCATCCTTTGGGTCATGTGTCCTCACTCATTCCTGTTTTACTAGAGGCATTGGTTTCAGTCTGAAAGGAGAGACAGAGCTCTCACACTGAGTACAGTGAATGCAAATCAAATCAGTCCAATACTACAGGGTGTCTATTGTTTGATCTTTAAAAAAAAAAAAAAAAGTCATTGTCCTTCCCACATTAAAATATGCTAAGTAAAATTCAAATGCACTGTGCAAGTATATGACTGTACATAAAAAATTATTATTTGGTAAAACATTATAACAAGATTCCATTTTTAACACTGAACAGTCGTATTTGTATTAACTAACATTAAAAAGGTTAATAAATACTGTAACAAATGGTTATTTAATAGATTCTTGGGTTGAAAAGGTTAAAGACATCTGTCTTATAAAGATAATGGTAACGCTTTACAATAAGTTTTATTAGTTAACATTAGTTAACATTAACAAAGATTAATAAATGCTTTATAAGTGCAGTTCATTATTAGTTAATTTCAACATTTACTAATGCATGATTAAAATCTTGTTAACGTTAGTTAATGCACTGTAACTAACATGAACAAACAATGAACAACTGTATTTTCATTAACAAACGTTAATGAAGATTAGTAAATACAGTAACAAATGTATTACTCATGGTTAGTTCATATTAGTTAATACATTAACTAATGTTTAACTAATGAACCTTATTGTAAAGTGTTACCAAGATAACTACTGTATTACTGAGCGTTACCATAAACTATAGAATAACACAAGAAGCGTCACCCGTATTATTATGAATAGGAGAAAGTGCAACGCGCAATATGGCAGAATAAGTCCCGCCTTCTACATAAGAGCCAATCGCCGATTGGTAAAGTCACTGCAGCGGCCGTTAGAAGCTCTGGTTTTTATAGAAACAGTCAGACGCGCGCCTCCGAAATGAGGCACAAGAGACGCGCGTTTAGGACTGCTCATGCGCATTAGCTTGATCCACCCTGAAAAATACCGGGGTTTTTTTGTTTTTTTTTGTCATGATTCAAGCATTTAGAAACACAATTTATGAGACAGTTGTTGTCAGATTTCTTTGGTGATTTCAAATATGAAATTAAATCAAAAGCTTGGCAAACAGCTTTAGAGAATTTGATGTTTCCCCATTCAAAGAGATGGGAGCTGCACTTGGATGCCCGAGAGGCGTTTCAAAGATGGCCGCCGAGTGAAATGACTTGCCTTAAAGGGACTTTGGCGTTACTAATATAGAAATAAAAATGCTTGAAATTTTTTTTTTTTTAATTTTTTTTTTTTTTATAAATATGCTGAAGACCTACAACAGGAGAGCACATCATGGTTTAATGTACATTTAATTATTGCTCTTTCTTAGTGTTCAGCCAAAAACCTGAAGAATATCTCAGAGTTGTTCTACTACGCCCAGAAGGCTGTTCTGCACCCAACAGGACCTTTGTACTCTCCAGAAGAGAAAGAGGTAAGAGATTTAGCACCTCGTTGGACTGCTGGACCTGGTAATCTGGCCCCTTTGTATTGCAAAGGAGCACATTAGTAGGTTGGATCCCTACTTCAAAAAATTTAAATGATCTGTTATGTTTTGTAGTAATGAGCTTCTTTCTGTTTATTCTCCAGATGAAGCCATCTTGCATCAAAGCACTTACTCGCATTTTCAAAATATCAGACCTTGACAATGATGGCATTCTGAACGATAATGAGCTTAATTTCTTCCAGGTGAGAGCAGTTTTCTTCAGCACTTTGTGCTCAAATTGCTGTGGCATTTTTATACTTCGCCAGATAATTGACAGGAGAGGTTGTTTACGCACACAGCTGCTCAAACTGCACCTTAATGAGAGTGAAAGAAAGTGCTCAGATTTTCTCAAGCAACATTGTTGATGATTGGTGGTCCTGCCTTGCAGAGAACTTGTTTTAACATACCCCTGGCACCTCAAGCCCTGGAGGACGTGAAGAATGTTGTGCGGAAAAATATGTCAGATGGGGTGAAAGACAACGGCCTCACACTGAAGGGTGAGCTGAGTAGAAAGGCAAATGCCACCGGCTTTTATTTGCCACCCCATTGATATCATGTTGTTTAAAAAATAATGCTGTAAGAATAGAATATTATTGTTAACTTATATATATTATTATTATATATTGTATACTATTTATATAAATAATTATTATATATTTTAAGTGTATGAAAAATTGACAATAATAAAACAAATCTTATATATATTTTAAGTATATAAATAATTATTTCATATATAATAATATTAGGTAGTGTAATTATGTGTCTTATTTTTTTAGTTTAAAAAATAATAATTTAATAATTATAATTATTAATAATAGTATATATAATTATAGCATATAATAATTTATAATCAACAAAAATATAAATGTTATATGAGATTTTTGTCATTCCTTCATCCATTAGGTTCTGTTTGTGTCTGATGTGTGTTTTATAGGTTTCCTGTTCCTTCATACACTCTTCATTCAGAGGGGAAGGCACGAGACCACGTGGACTGTGCTCAGGAGGTTTGGTTATGATGATGATCTGGAGCTGACACAAGAATACCTGTTTCCACTGTGAGTCCTACCCCAAATCCAGTACTTCAACTTTAAATGAATCATGTCACATCTGGTTGGATCACATTTTTTTGCAGCTCCGTTGCACTGCCCTGTTTTTGTAAATAAAATTAGAAATGTTTTCTAATCAGGTCATTTGAATTACTAACATCATTTGTTTTTCTAGGTTAAAAATACCCCCAGACTGTACCACAGAGCTGAACCACAACGCCTACCTCTTCCTCCAGAGCGTCTTTGACAAGCACGACAAGGTGAGCACAGCAAGATGCCACTGAGTTTTCCAAACAGCTGCATTTGATAAGGACAGCTATGTAACTGGAGTTTGAATAAAGATGATCGAACCTATTGTATGATTACCGGCCAGGCCATTTGTTTAATTGCATAATACAAAGGTGTATCTTACAGCACTGCCTAAAAGAAGGACATGTTAGGGGCCATTCACACACATTCTTGCATTTGGCATAAGATGCTGAAAAATTAGTGAGACGTGACGCTAAAATTGATGATAAACCCATATGACGCATATTTCATGTAGAAAAACAATAAAAAATGTTGATGAACACATTTAAGAATGCCATATTGAATGAATCTCTTTTTTTTTCCCCCAACCTAAATGTTTGTGTGTCAGGATCGAGACTGTGCCCTGTCTCCAGATGAGCTGAAGGATTTGTTCAAGGTCTTTCCCTACATGCCCTGGGGTCCTGATGTCAACAACACGGTCTGCACCAATGAGCAGGGCTGGATCACTTACCAAGGCTACCTTTCCCAGTGGACGTGAGTGTTGTCCTCATCCCACAGTACTTGAAGATGGAAACAATGAACCTTTTGATTTTTGCTGAAATCATTCATTCAAATATTGAACACATGATTTATCTCCATCTCAGGCTAACAACATACCTAGATGTGCAGCGATGTTTGGAGTACCTCGGTTATCTTGGTTACTCTATTATCCAAGAACAGGAGTCTCAGGCAGCCGCTATAACAGGTAAGTGTGTTTTAGCATGTAAGTTCATTCGTTCATTTATCAGTAAGGCTGATTTATAAACCATTAATGTTACCTTCCTTGTGCAGTCACCAGAAATAAGCGCATTGATCTGCAGAAGAAACAGACCCAGCGCAGTGTTTTCCGCTGCAATGTCCTAGGAGCTCGGGGCAGCGGTAAAAGTGGCTTTCTGCAGGGTTTCCTGGGCAGGAACCTTGTGGTGAGTACAAATGCCCCCACAGGAGAATATAGCATTTTGACTTTGACTGATTTTGGCTTTCTCCATCTTCATATTGCAGCGTCAGAAGAAGATAAGGGAAGACCACAAGTCTTACTATGCCATTAGCACCACTTATGTTTATGGACAAGAGAAATATCTGCTCGTAAGTCAAAGTTCTTTTCTTTTTACACTAATGTATTGTCATTTTTATGTCTGGCCAGTGCTCTTTAATGGTTCTTTCTCTCTCAGCTGCACGAGGTGCTGCCAGACTTTGAGTTCCTATCTGAGGCTGATCTGGCTTGTGATGTTGTTTGCCTGGTGTATGACATCAGCAACCCATGCTCCTTTGAGTACTGCGCTAAAGTCTACAAGGTCAGCATATTTTTAAAATGTTTACTGATGAGACTTCATTGAATTTGGTGGTATTTTTTTTTTTGTAAATGTGCATCCCAGCTGTAGATTGTATCTGTTCAGAAATATGTATTGAATTAGTTTCAAATTAAATTTAAAGTTTATGTAGCATATACTCTCGACTACTTGTCCTGGTAATGCGACACGTACTTCATTGAAAGTCACTTTGGTATGAAAGTACATAAATGTAATTGTCATTTACGCTACCATTCAAAGGTTTGAGTTCATTAAGATTTTTGCTTACCAAGGCTGCATTTATTTGATCAACATACAGTAAAAGCAGTAATATTGTAAAATATTATTACAATTTAAAATAACGGTTTTCTATTTTAATATATTTTAAAATGTAAATGTGTCTTTCCTGTGATGCCAAAGCTGCATTTTCAGCATCATTACTCCAGTCTCCAGTGTCACATGATCCTTTAGAAATCATTCTAATATGATGATTTGATGGTCAAAAAACATTTATTATAGGGCTGTCCCCTAATAGTCGACCTAGAAAAAGCCGACCAAAATTGTATTAGTCAGGTAGTCGCAGAGAAAAAACAACCTTGTGGCGAAGTCACGCAGTCCGTGGGGGACAGATCGTTAACGGCGGGTCCTTGTGGTAATTACAGTATGCCGGGCAGGAAATCACCTATCATGTTTGCCTGTCACCCATCGCCCTCAAATATGGTTTATCATTTGAAACATGTAAGTGGGAAGCAACTTTACGTGGCTGCTCACTCTTAATGTTAACCTAGATAAATGTGCGCTATTATTAGGCGCATATCCAAATGTTTGTGCTGTGTGGAAGCTGAAGTATTTGAATTACTGCATGACATGGAGGCGTCAATGCAATCACTTGCATTTTTTCTGAACAGTGGAAACAACTTAAAATACTCCATCATTTTTGGTCATACATCATTCAAAACTATAAAGGGTCTACTTTTGTGTAGACTCACAATAACAAGAAAACATTGTGCCTTTGTAAAAGAAAACAAACAGGATGCACTTACTGCCTTCTTGGTCTCTGTGAACCTGAACGCGTCACAAAAATGAACCAAAACTCAGCGTAAAGGCTACTTGCCTCAGACATGAGAAATATTACTATAGAAAGCTTAAAATGTCTACTTTTAAATGAACCAGTTTGAATCTAAAAGAAATATTCTCTGCTTATGTAATCTTTATGAAAGGTAATCCTCTCTATAGGCGCATTCACTATACTGTGGAGATGGCGAGGCAGCATTGTCATCTTTGCAGCCGCCATTGACTCAGAAAGCACTAGTTTAGTAATAAATAAACAGTTTTTTCCCCGGGACATTCATAATCATCACTTTTGCTGGTGCTTTGTGGCAAGCTTTATGCGTGCACTTGAGCGTGGAATAGGCTATATTACACCTATATTAAACACTCATTATGGTTTAGCATTCATTTAACAAAAAATTACATTATTATAAATGTGCAGTTAGTCAACTAATGGCTTAAATGAACGACTAATAGTTGACTAGAAAAATCTTTAGTTGGGGCAGCCCTAATTTCTTAATAATATCAATGTAAAAATGCTGTACTTTTGAATATTTAAAAACAGCATTTATTTGAAATAGAAATCTTTAACAATATAAATGTCTTTACTGTCACTTTTGGTCAATTAAACGTCCTTGTTGAATAAAAGTATTAATTAAAAAAAAAAAATGTACTGATCACAAACTTTTGAATGGTAATGTATGGATTTAGGATAACACTGATATATTATTTTAGTGTCTTATTTTGGATCCAAAAAAAGTTTACTAAGCAAAAACTGGCCATTGATTCTCCAATAATACCCTTGTTTCTCCAAGTTGCGATGTTGAAACCTTTTTATTTTGCTTGTTTGTCAATTTTGTTGTGAATCAGTTTAAGTTAGAGCTCAATGGGCAGGGTCAACAATCTATTGGTCATTTTCCACTAGAATGACATCTGTGTGTACTTGTGTAGCTTCTTTCCTACTGCTCGGGACGAGATTTTGAGAAAAAATTGTGGTTTTGCTTGTGCTTTTTTAAGCTGAATAAAAACAGAAATAACTCCAAATATATGTTGTTATATTGGTTAAGTATTTATTTTTAACACCATGATGTCTTTTCACAGAAACACTATATGGACAGCAAGACACCCTGTGTGATTATTTCTGCCAAGTCAGACCTGCATGAAGCACGTCAATACTACAGCCTGTCTCCGTTGGATTTCTGCCGGAAACACAAGCTTCACCCGCCACAGCTGTTCACCTGCAACACAGCCGAAGCACCCAGCAAAGACATCTACACCAAACTCACCACCATGGCTATGTATCCGTGAGTATATACTGTTGCCCCTTCTTTAACCTGACCAATCTGCCCTACTGTCTGCTACTCCTGTTAGATTGTGAATGGCTCCTCTGGCTCTCCTTGCTCACCTCGTTTGTGTTTGTCTATCTAGTTAGTGTCTCATTGTGCTTTTAAAGCTGTTAGATAAGTGTCATATTAGCAGCATCTTGGAAAGCTGACGTTTCTGTGGTGAGGTTTCGGAGACATTCAAGTATCATTTGTTCCAGGGTCTTTTACTGTAGTGCATAATATCAGGGAAAACGGTTCTCTGGTGATGGTAGTTATGTTCTTTCCTAAGGCTGTGCACAAGAACTTTGTTTTAAATAACTGATTTTGAAAAAAAAAAAAAAAAAAAAAAAAATAATTATGAGAGAGGCTGTGTGGGTGAAAGCGCCTACTCATGGTCCAGTTTATACAATAAAGAGTACTTAGTTTTTGGTAATCGATTCTTAGGAAAGAACTTTAGAAATGTCATTCAAAGTATTCATTTAATTATTTTTTTAATGTTTTTTTTTTTTTTTTTTTTTCATTTTTAAAAAAAAAAAAAAACCTCCAGGTTTTGTTTTTGTTTTTTGGTAGAGCTGCACAGTTTGGACAAAAAAAGGCCTTCATGCGTGTAAATGAAAACAGTGGTGTGCTTCGCTCTGAAACAGGCTCCAGTTTAACTCTAAATATTTGCACTGCATATGCGATTTGATAATCGCATTGTCATATCACAATTTCAGTTTTATTTCTCTTAATCGTGCAGCCCTATTCAAGCTTTTTGCTTGAGCTTGTTTTGCGAAGTTGTATAAATCTTTCCTTTTATACGTTTGAATTATGATGTTTCAAGCCTCTTTCTTTTCCTGTTTTTTCCTTTTGCGTAATGTGAATAGATGACTGTTTTTCCCACAATTCTCTTCTCCCAGCAATTGAATAGTTTCTTTTTTTCCATTTAATACATGTAACTGTGCTTACCTCCCTGCACTACTTCATGTCCAAGCCCAAGTGGAGGATCCGGCTCTCTTGAATCTTCGTCACGTGATACTGATTCTTCCTGTCTGTGTGTGTTTCTGCAGCCACGCCAAGTTACGCTGCATGTGCAGCTGCAACAGGTGTACCTTTTGCATCTGTCACAACCTCCTGAACTCTGAGCTGGTGCGCTCGGTAAAGGCCAAACTCTACAGCACAGTTCTGAACAGGTCTCTGAGTACAGCTCTATATACCCCCACTTTCCCTCTTCGCAGGGCGATCTCTAACCTTGGCTTCTTAACACATCTTTACTTGCTGTTGGTCTGACAGGTTTACATTGCATATCCACAGAGGGGTTTTATGTTAAAATGATGAAGGCTGTGTTATTTTAAAGTTTTAGTCACTGAATTTATCATAACTAAAGTAGACCGGCCAGAATAACTTATTTCATCAAGGCCCAAACATATGGTGTTATAGCAGCTACTACTGATTAACATTTGAATCTTGCATTTGCTATCAGTGATGCATATGACGCATATATCGCACTCTTTTCTGCTTCAGCCTGTGATCCATCTTACCAACCGTATCTTAACCCTGTTTGCAAAGTGCCGACTGAATCCTGCTTGTATGCTTGAGCTTTAGACTAATGTTAAGTAAAACTAGAGATGGGAATCATTTAAAAAAAAAAAAAAAAAAAAATTGTTTACTAAATTTAAAAAAAAAATTAAGACATTAGTTTTATTCAGCAAAGACACATTAAATTGATCAAAAGGGACCGTAAAGACATTCATTTTTTTCTTCTTATGAACTTCCACAAATTGAAGCAGCATGACTTTTTTCAACATTGATGATAAGAAATGTTTCTTGAGCATCAAATCATCATATTAGAATGATTTCTGAAGGATCATGTGACACTGAAGACTGATTGTCTGGAGTAATAATGCTGAAAATTCAGTTTTGACATTACAGGAATAAATTACATTTTAAAATATATTACAATAGAAAACAGTTATTTTAAATGATAGATAATATTTCACATTATTACTGTTTTTACTGTAATGTTTGATCAAATAAATGCAGCATGCATGGGTGAGTATGAGAGACTTATTTCAAAAATTGTACTGATCCCAAAGAATCATTAAATTCCTTATGATTTCCATTTCTTGTTTAAATGTTCAAAGTCTTGCAGCCTTGTTTCCTGTGTATATCTGCAAATGGATATGGTTGTTCTCAAAACATGCCATAAACATTTAAAACATATGTTTATAAAGGCATCCTTTGGATTTTGGACAGAATAAGTTTTGACAGATTTTCATTTGTCCTCATGTTGTGATAATGCTTAAAGGGTTAGTTCACCCAAAAATGAAAATTTTAAAGCTTGCCATTATTTTCATTTATTACTCACTCTCATGTCGTTTCAAACCTGTAAGACCTTTGTTCATTTTCGAAACACAGAGATATTTTTGATGAAATCTGAGAGCTTTCTGTCCCTTCATAGGCAGCTACACAACTGACACAGTTCATAAAGAAAAAAAGTTCATAAAGAAATCAAAACTAATCCATATGAATTGAGCGATTTAGTCCAGATTTTCTGAAGAGACTCGATCGCTTTATACGATGAACAGATTGAATTTAGATTTTATTCACATGTAAACATTAATCAACTCACACATCAGTTGTGGTAAACCGAAGCTCAAGCATGTTTGCCTGACGTGCGAGAACCAACGAGGTTCATTCTCGTGTGTTACGCAGCTGACTGAGCCTTCGCAAGAGGTGTATTCTCGCTCGTCAAGCAGGTTCGGTTGAGCTTCTGTTTATGTTCGCTGATCGATGTTTATATGTGAATAAAAGCCTAAATTAAATCTGTACATCACTAAAAGTGATCGAGTCTCTTCAGAAAATTTGGATTAAACCGCTCAATTCATATGGATTAGTTTTACGATCTCTTTATGAACTTTTTGAAGCGTCAAAGTGTCAGTTGCGTAGGCTGTCTATGGAGGGACGTAAAGCTTCAGATTTATTCAAAAAGATCTTTATTTGTGTTCCGAATATGACCGAAAGTCTTACGGGTGTGGAATGACATGAGGATGAGTAATTATTGACAGAATTTTCATTTTTGGGTGAACTAAACTTTTTAACCCTTTTCTCTAGTCAGTTGAAGTGGATATGCAAGCAGTAAATCTACACTAATTCACTCATCCTTGCTCCAGGGACAAATGTGGCCGCAAGGTTCATATGAGCCTTTCATTTTTGGTTGCATTTCTTCCTGAGTTTTTGTTCATACTGAGCAGTTACTCTCTTAGATTTTGTAGATCTTCTAATCTTTCTTACAGTCTATAAAATGTAACACCAGGTGAAATGCATGGGTGTGAGTTGTATTATTTCCTTATTCAAGTAGTAATAAATAAGTGATCATTAATGTTTTTAGTTAGTTTAAGACTAAAACAGTTTTATTTTATATAATTTTCTTTAAAGCATGTGCCTTTCCTACACCTCTATGGTTTTTAATCTCATGCTCATGGCGCACGAAATTCATTTGGTTAAACCTTTTTTTAATATCGAAGTCCTTCTGTCTATTGAATTTAATCTTATGAATTTTTGTTCTGTCCCTCCATAGGTGTTCCTTTTCATTTGTTTGGCTGGCCCTTTTTGTCTTTATTTTGCATCTCTTAACATCATGTTAGCCGTCCCTAATTGAACGTCTGTCCCTCTCTCTAACCATGTCATGTTTCTGAGCTCTAGTTAAAGCTTCCTTAAGGACTAACTGTTCATATGCAGTGAATGAAATCTTAGAGGCTTAGTTTGTATTGCATTGTGTCTGTATTTGAATGGCTAACATGTCTTAACCTGTTGCTGCTAATATAGTGTTTCATCTAAAACAAGCTTCTCTTGCCATTTATTGTTTGGTGCTTTGACGGATAGTATTTTTTTACTTGTCTGTCGTTTGGTCAGTGTTTTATATAAGATGTGTATGGTCTTTATATTCAGGTTGATTGGTTGTCCATACCACAGCGCTCCATAGATAGCAGAATTAAATTTTATAAAAAAGACTTGATTAAAATTTTTTTACCGCGCACAGGGGTTGGACAATGAAACTGAAACACTGGTTAATATAGTGTTGGAGGATTCACGCCTATATATGCGTGGCCTGGTGGCCAATCTTCACTGATTTTACATTCTATCAGTAAGAGCAGAGTGTGAAGATTGAATTATCATATTATCAGAAGTCTTTGTGGTGTATAGAGAGCTATGGTGTCCAGGGTAATGTCGGCATAACATCACATTGGACAACCCACATCCAACAAGAGTAACTGTTGACTCAAAGGGATGTCCAGGTATTAACCCGGATTGTATCCAGACAACATAAAACCACAGCTGCCCAACTCTGCAGAATTAAATGAGCCCCTCGACTCTCCTGTTTCCACAAACTGTTCGTCGGGAGTCAATATTCATGGTCAGGCTGCTATATATGATCACTCGTGCCAATGCCAAAATGTTGGTTTCATTGGTGCCAACAGTGCAAATCTTGGGCTGTGACCAATGTGAAACATGTATTGTTCTCTGATGAGTTCATCTTCACTGTCTTTCCCACATCCGTGGGAGTTACGGTGTGGAGAAGCCCCAAAGAGGCTCAACACCTGACTTTTGCTGCCCAGAATGAAGCACAGGAGGATCAGTGATAGCTTCAGCTGCAGTATCATGGCATTCCCTACTGTGTTTGATGGGCATATCACTACCCGAACCATTCTGGAGGACCATGTGCACCTAATGGTTCAAACGTTGTACCCTGAAGGGGGTGCCTTGTATCAGCTTGATAATGCACTAATACACACAGCAAGACTTGGTCAAATTCATGGTTTGATGAACATTCCCAAGACAAATTGATGCTGTATTAGGTGCAAAAGGAGGCCCTACACCATACTGATACAAATTATTGTGATCTAAAACCAGGTTTATCAGTTTCATTGTCCAACCCCTGTGTGTGTATGTATATGTATATGTGTGTGTGTGTGTGTGTGTGTGTGTGTGTGTGTGTGTGTGTGTATATATATATATATATATATATATATATATACACACACAAAATGTATAATAATTAAGGCCACATCCAAACGAAGCAAGAGCTTTCCCTATGCAATCTTTATTTTTTCCTCGTCTCAAGAAATATCTGCGTACACACAAAACCACTGAAACCGGCTCAAAACGATGTAGTATACATGCCAGACCAGTATGTGGCGCTGTAATTCTGCCACAGAGATTCACTAACAACAGAGAATAAGACTTAAACCTTGTATACAACCTTTAGTAAAGCTTAGAAATAAAGCTTTACTTTAGTTAAGCTAATAGGCAGTAGCTTCTGCGGTATGAATACAAGCATGTAGTCGACTGTTGTTGTTGTTGTTACGTGACGTAGTGGTGTCTGACTAGAGTCAAGACATGGGATGATGACATCATTGTTTCACAAAATATACGGATTGGCTGTACACGAAAACATAAGGGTGTCATTTCCAGATTTATCCACTCTGGGACCCGGTTTCAGGCTCCCAAAACGCCAGATCCGTCTGGATGAAATGCCGATGCGATACAAAATTTTTACGTATACATCTAAACGTGTCTCCGTGTGGACGGGCTCTAAATTTATGTAAAAAATTACATTTAAAGTGTCATACATTGGCAAGCTTTAAAAACACAAACATTTGCTAATTTTGTTAAAATGGACAAAAGCATTCAGAATTCACATTGTGTTTTTAGTGACAAAGCTGCTATTTCTCAATGATAACTACAGAGGTGTGTGAGTGTTGTATGTTTACAGCATGCGGTGAGCAGTGTGGTATGTTGGGGTGGTCATGTCGGGTGTGCGGTTGTTGAACTGCCATGCTGTGTGCATGTGTGTATAAGGTTGAGATCTTTTATACAAGATGCGGGCACGTTTCTGTTGGCTGACGAGGAGTCCGGCCTCACCCATCAGGTTCATGCAGTCAGCTTTGTAGAGGACTCTGTCTACATGGAGTCGTCTGTCGACCCATTTGTGCCCGTTTGTAACAGGTAAAGACCCCCTTCTTGGGGTACAAGTTGCCACAATGGGATATTAAATGGGATTTTAAGTTCAAAGAAGGAATCTTCTTGACCGGTTTACAGTGAGGTGGTTAAATAAAACTCATTCTTTTTTACTTTTATTTATTTGTTTTTCACCACATCCTTAAGGTATCTGCAGGTGCCTGGATTGAATTCTGCATATTACTCTATGTATTGCTTTGTGAATGCCATACCACCTTTGTTGCTTTAATGGGCTTTTTTCCTTTCAGCTACATAATATTTTTCATAGGTTTCACACAAACAAACATTGTTCTGATAAGCCTTTAAAGTTTGGTGTCTTTGGACTTTGGATAGGTAGTGTTGAGCTGTTTAAACCTTCTGAATGTGTGTTGGGTGAGTTTAATCTCACAAGAAACCTCTTGTTCCAGTAGTGTTTCTCTCTGTCACCCTGTCTTTACCATCTGAGCAGTGTGCTTTAAACATTTGGCTTTTCCCCCTGAAAATATTAGCTGTCTATCTCATGCTTTCTTCTGCTTTCCCATGCTGCCTTTTTTCCTGTTTCAGCAGCTCCTCTCTTTTTGTATATTATGGGATGTCCAAAAGGCAAAACAAAATGCATTTTATTCAAGGGTTAGTTCAACCAAAAATGAAAATGATGTAATTAATTACTCACCTTCGTGTCGTTCCACACACGTAAGACCTTCGTTCATCTTCAGAAAACAAATTAAGATATTTTTGATAAAATCCGAAGTGAGGCCTGCATTGACAGCAAGTTAATTTACACAGATGCCCAGAAAGGTACTAAAGGCATATTTAAAACAGTTCATGTGAATACAGTGGTTCAACCTTAATGTTATGAAGCAACAAGAATACTTTTTGTGCACCAAAAAAACCAAAATAACGACTTTTTTCAACAATATCTAGTGATGGCCGATTTCAAAACACTGCTTCATGAAGCTTCGAAGCTTTACTAATCTTTTGTTTTGAATCAGTGGTTCGGAGTGCCAAAGTCACGTGATTTCAGTAAACGAGGCTTCATTACGTCATAAGTGTCTCGCAATTTCTATAGTTCACGTGACTTTGGCAGTTTGATACATGCTCTGAACCACTGATTCGAAACAAAAGATTCGTAAAGCTTCGAAGCTTCATGAAGCAGTGTTTTGAAATCACCCATCACTAGATATTGTTGAATAAAGTCGTTATTTTGTTTTTTTGCTGCACAAAAAGTATCCTCGTCGCTTCATAACATTAAGGTTGAACCACTGTAGTCACATGAACTGTTTTAAATATGTCTTTAGTATCTTTCTGGGCATCTGAATATGTTAATTATCTTGCTGTCAATGCAGGCCTCACTGAGCCATCTGATTTTATCAAAAATATATTAATTTGTGTTCTGAAGATGAACGAAGGTCTTATGGGTGTGGAACGACATGAGGGTGCGTAATTAATTACATGTCGTAATTAATGACAGAATTTTCATTTTAGGTGAACTAACCCTTTAAGTATAAATCCTACTATACGCTTGAATACCTATAAATAGAATAATGAAAAATATCTATATGATCCAATACTTGTCTATCACAGTGAATTTTAATGAAAACCTGTCTGGGTCTCACTCCACCCAGTTTTATTAAGACATTTTGTCATTTGTCATATCTCACAAACCATATGAATAGCCCCATGAAGAATGTCATATTAACAATCCTGTTGTTTCTCTTACTTTTGCTCTTTTACAGACACATGACCCAAGCTGACCTGAAAAACTCTACTTTTTGGCTGAGGGCGAGTGTCGGTGCCACCGTGTTTGCAGTTCTTGGCTTTGCCATGTACAAAGCTCTCCTCAAGCAGCGGTGATCAGTGCATCCGGCATGTTACAGCAACCCTCTAAAAAAAAAAAAACTACAATACCGATGATCCCTCATTCCATCCTTATTTCATTTAGGACAGAAGATTCCTAGAAATAGTTGTATCGTTAAAACTGCCTTTCCCAAACCAAGTGTTATAGGAACTCACCTCATCAGCCCTGTGCTGGAACAGGACATCTACAGTATGGCAGGAGCTGTAATCGCGTCCTCTGCTGATCCGACATGAGGTTTTTATTGATACACACTGATGTTTTCCTCAGGTCAAAATGATTGGTGCGACCTATATTGAAAAGAGACAGCAGAGCGTCAGGATGTACTGATAGGTGACTGAAAGCTATGTTTATATATGTATATATCTTACTGGACATTATAAGATTGTCTCTAGCTAGTGAACAAACCATATTTGAACTGTATCACATAGAGATACACTCGTGCTTGAGGGAGAAGCACTGAAACAAAGCCATTTCTCACATGTAAAGGTCATTTTGCTCTTAGCATATCACAGCTGTGTTTATTAATTTATTAGCCTTATCTCTGTTGTTTTGGGCATTGCTTGAAGCATGCATAAAACTAGAGATTATTTTATGCAATTTTTGGTTTTTATTTTGATAAGTTATATATTTTTTTTCTTTTCCATGCTACCCATTGCCTTTATAAACATTATGCACAGGAAAAACCCTTTTTATTTTCCTTAATATGGCATTTATAACTATGTTCCAAACCAGATTAAATAAGACCTTTTTACTACATTACAAGGACGGTATGAAATTCTTCCCAACTAACAATCATGTAGAGACAGTCATTTTGTTTGTCTGATGTTTTAGCTCTTATGCATATGTAACTTTCAATGCAATTTTCTCTGTTCAAAACCATGGATTGTTGCACTTGTGGGTTTTCAAACATTTACAATAAATAATGGTGTGAATAAGTCTGTCTGTTGTGTTTGCTTCAGACACACTATGCCTATTTGAATTTTACCTCAGGCTTTTTTTGTTTTGTTTTGTTTTTGGGGAATAATAATGGGAAATGTATTACTGTATGCTCAAATAATTGTCTCCCCCCCCCCCCACCCACCCAATAATAATAGTTTAATAATTTTGCATAACATAAATTAAGCCTATTTTTTACTTACCTTTTAACAGACATTATTCATTATTCATGGCATTTTCAATAAATTACTGTAAAACAAAGATTAGTCAAACAATATTACAGTATTTTTTGTTTTTTAAAGTTTTTTTAAATACTATTATCATATAATCACACTTACCAAATGTGTAAAAATGGAATAAAATTGAGAACTGCAAAGTAAATCAACAAGAACCTCCCCCATATTTTGGCATTTGACTGAGGACAGCATCTCTTTATTATACAAAAATCTGATGTGAGGATGTGACAGTTTCAGGGGGAAGTCATAATGTTGATTTATGCTTATGGTGAAGTTTGATCACTTTCAGCTTACAAAACTAAGCATGAACATGTCAACTGGAATAGGAGTGCCACCTCCGCTCTGCCAGGGCTTTCTGAAGAAACGGAAAGACAAAATGGTATGAATATAATGTATATATTGCTAGTGTTTCATGTCTGATTTCCAGGAATCATTTGTCTTTTAGACAGTCTAAAAGGTAGTTGCGGAATACTTATTTTCTTATAATACTTTCATTTAAAAGTGTAGGTATTGCAGAACTAGTTGTTGCCTTTTTATACAAATTTATCTTAATTTTTTATCTAATTTATACTCGTTACATAATATATGCACCTAAGGGAATCTCTTTTCTCAGTAATTCAATATATTTTCCTCAGAGGCTTCGGTGGGTGACATACTGGTTCAGACTTTACAACACAACACTTTTTTTCTACACTAAAAAACATGGGAGTGCTGTAAGTATTTAAGTGTTTGATTTAATATTTTCATTATTTATGGTGCATGAATGGACCTCGGAAGTCAGACTTTGGCTGAAGATACAGCTTTTTGTGTAATGTGTTTGAGATTTAAAAAAAAATGGTGGACCACCTGTTGAAAACCCCTGCTTTAAATTAAGAATACAATTTACTGGCTTATGGCAGTATATTCTTATTGGTAAGATTAGTAATCCATTGTTTTTCTTTAACCCCAACAGTTAGACCTCAGAGGACAATATTACATATATGAGGTAAAGCTGATTCGTAATATTATCTGAGTGTCATTGTGTAGATGCTGGTAAACTGATTATTAAGAAGCCAAATATGTGCTTCTCATGTTATCAACATGGCTTAACAGGTTCAGTCTGTGCGGGAGGTGAACAGATCGGAGAACAATCGCTATCTATTTGAGATCACAATGAAAAATGGGAAGAAGAAAATGTTGGTGAGTCTATAACCTGTGTTTGAGGATGTGGTCTGCCATCAACCACCTATGAATGGTGTTATTTTGCTGAGACTAAGACTGGACTGTCATAATAGTTTCAGAAAGGAACATGCATTGCACTGTGACTGAAGGAGTTATGAATACTCTCTTTATGCCTTTTTTGTCCATAAACATTTGCAATCCATTTGTGAATTGTGTGCTAATAGGCTGCAGATACAGCCGATGTCAGGCAGGAGTGGATGGACCAGCTCTGGAAAGCCATGCTGCTCAACGGGCCTGACAGAACTGGATCTGTCTCCAATGGGTACCGCTGCACTTTACGACGCATCATGTCAGAGGTTGTATTTGAGATTTATAACACGATGAATGTGTTGTGTGTGTTATTGAGATTAGGGAGCTGGTGCCAGATAACAACCTTGAAACTCAGTCTAGCTGGTTTGAAGAATCAAATACTGAGACTGGCAGCACATCAATGGACAGCAGATGTCTCTCCATTGGTCAAGAATCATTCCAGTCCTTCACTGGTATGTCCCGCATTCGTGATGCGACTTTCTCCGCCGAAAACGAATGTTTTTCTGTAATACCCTCTGACTGTTATACACAACTGTGACTCTTAACGTTGACACGAAACAAAACAGCTTCTCGAACAGAAAAAATGTAGGGCGTAACTTGATTTTGTCCATCAGGAATTGATTGGATGGTTGTTGTTTGCTATTGATGTGATCTCATGTAAGTGACAGATTGTCCCTCTCTTGTGCCGAGAGAATGATGATGCAAGAAAGAGGGAAAAGTTATTTTGATTAAAGATTACAAGGGCAAATTAATTAAGAAAATAAAGATGTGCATGCCATTGATAAATCATTTATAATAAATACTGCAATATTCCATAAAAAATAAGAACTGTACATTTTGGTTTCATGGTGACTTTAAGAAAAACATGTTAAAAGCTTAAAGGGTTAGTTCACACAACAATGAACCATTCAATTTAATTTAGGCTCTTATTCACATATAAACATTGATCAATGCACATACATAGAGCACATCAAATATGGTGAAGGGAAGCTCAAACATGCTTGCTTGATGCAAGAGAACCAATGAGGTTTGTTCTTGCACATCACATGTACAGTTGAGCTTCTGTTGACCATATTTGATGTGCTCTATGTATGTACATTGATCAATGTTTATATGTGAATAAAAGCCTTAATTATATCTGTTCATCAGGCATAATTTGTGTCCTCAGATGCTAATGAGACACAAGAAAGTCTGCATACAGACAATGAAATGGAGCAAAGTACTGAGGAGTTTATACTGACTGACTATGAATATGACGTTCTACCATCTCGAAAACGTGTGTATAATGAACTTTCTTAATAAATGCTTTGTGAAATAAAATATAGTATTTTAGCATAGAATGTTCACGTGTCTGCATTTAAGTTTGACTTGCCTGCTGTATAATATTTATTAATTGGTAAAAATGATTATACATTGTTTTAACCTATTACTCTTGATAACTGACTTATGATTGTTTCTAATGCTTGACTTCAGTTCCTGAAGAAGCTATCTATGACACTCCCCCTTCCACGTGGTCAACCAATAAAGGCGAGCATGGTAAGTCTTCACCCACTCGCATTATAAATTTACACTGTAAACCAGGGGTGTTCAATCCTGCTTCTGGAGGGCCACTGTCCTGAAGAGTTTAGCTCCAACCCTAATTAAAAACACCTGAACCAGCTAATCGAGGTCTTACTGTAGGCTAAACTCTGCAGGACAGTGGCCTTCCAGGACCGAGTTTGGACACCCTTGCTGTAAACTTTCATATATTCTGCACACAGTCTGCTGTGATTGTTCTCCATTTTACAGAGGTGACTGAAAGCATCTATGATGTCCCAAACTCCTTGATTAGGAAACTGACTGAACATACAATTGGTAAAATCTTAACACATTACAGGATATGATCATTTCTACAATAGTTGTGTTGACTCCAATGTTAATAACTTGGTCAGCTTAACATATTTGCTTTATTATTACTTAAAAGAAAAGAAAAGAAATGTACTTACCAAACCAGTGGGTGTGTGATGTCTTTTTTTGCAGAATCTCACAGCAGTAGTGAGAGTCCTGAGAGCGGTGGTCTTTTGAATGACATGATAGCCTGTTTGGACAGTGAATCTGCTGCCTGGGTCAAAACTGCTCCTCTGTGAACCTTCATTGGTCATTTTGAGACTGAGATGATAAATGTTTGTTCATGATAAATCCAAATCATGATAAAACCAAATTGCTATCACTGATGTAGACCAATGACATTTAAAACTGTCTATAATAATCTGTCGTTATTCAAAATAAATGTTATTTCTTAAATAAATGTTTTATCAAACAAGCTAACCTTTAATAGATTGATAGAATGTTTCAACCCTTTGTGTCACAGTTTTACAAGACAAGTCTATTTACAGGATAGGAATTTTTTTCTTTTTTTTTGGAAAGATTTCTTTTTCTAACATGAATTTGCCTAGTTTCTCTAATTATTCATGGGCTTAAACTTGTTCAAAAGCTGACAGGTTTCCCTGTTACACTTACAGTTCAGTTTACAAAAATGCAAATATTTTCATGTCTTTTTTTTCTGGTTACATAATCAGTGGATAAATGCCATTGTCTCTCATTTTGTTCAATTTTACTTTTTTTTTTTTTTTTTTTTTTTTAAATCACTACTGTGAAATTTTATTTAATTGAAAAAATAAAAACAATTTCCCCTGCCCCCAGTGCTGTCCCAATGGTACAGCCCACCACATAAATTGCAAGACATCAAGATGTCATTTATTCAAATAATCATTTCTAAAGTTACAATTTATTACAAATAAAGTTAAATGAGAGTTGAGAAAATAATTTTCCATTGCAGAATGGAAATTAGATGAAACACGAGAAACTAAAAATGATGAGTCACCCATGTTCATGTGTTTCTTTTCTTCACCTTTATACCAAAGTCCAAGTCTTTAGTTTGTACCCAAACAGGTTGAGCTTCTCTCAGTACTTTACAAGAGAGAATGGGTTACTTAAACCATATACATTTGCGTGTGGGAGACGTTGCAGAGCTGCAGAACATAGTCTGTGTGTTCATTTGCACTTGTGTGTGTAAGTATGTTTTTGCCTTTTCCTTATGTTGTTTAATGTTTTAGATTAAATGTGGCGTGTCACAAAGCAAGTTATTGCTTTTAATGGTTGAAATAGGAGAGTACTACAAGAGTGTGTTTTTAGACAATAACCACAAATTGACTGACGTGTCATTGATTATACCCTCTTTAAAAGTAATACTGTGCCATTAACACAAGTGAGGTTGTAAAAGTTACTGGAATTTACTAAAGAAATTTAATTTATATATATATATATATATATATATTAGATAATTTTTTAGTCTAATAAAAGGTTACATTCCAAAGATTTTGTTTTTGTTATTTGTGTGAATTAGACACATGCAAGAAGCATACACCACATCCACTGTTATTAACATATTAAATTTTCTGTAAGTGTTAGCAATTATATTTTGTCATGTCAAACTATGTCAAATATGTCTATTAAATCACAAGAAATTATGGCTGTTGGGTGTTTTTTCTTCACATTTAATTTCATTTATTATTAAAACGGGACAATAATTTTATATATTTGTCAGCTATGGTGATAAACCTAGAACAGATTATTATGAAATGAATCAAATGTTAGAAACTCACTTCTGGTGGCCATTTTATGTCATTTGGTAATAAAATTAAGGAAATATTCTTTATCGTTCCCCATCAATACATAGTGAGTTGTTCATATAATATACTCTTCCAAGACGCAAGATCTAGCCGAAATCAAGTCATATTTTATTGTAGACATTCTATGTACACAACTGATCAAAGTTTGCTATGGACATTTTGTTTTCAGTCAGTCCACTCCCTCGGGTAACGCCCAAAGCAGGATTTACACACGCTGAGTCACACGCACCTTTCTCAACGAATGCTCTTCAAATAAAAAATATTTCAGGTTTGTTTCCTTTGTTGTGATATAAAGCAAACATCTTTTATTGTTTAATTTTTTCTATCCATGGTAACTTAAACTGTTCTAGTTTGACTTTGCATTCTTTAGTTTAAGTTGTGTGAACTGTCCCTTTTACAGCAGTCTCAGCATTTGTATCAGACTTTGTCCTCATTTCTAGTTTCAATAATTGAATCACTTTATTAGAATACAAAGGTAGAAAAACTAATTGTAAATATAATGATGTTCAAAGTTTGCTTATTTACTGTTCAGTCAGACAAAATGAACTAACATTGAAGAAGGAAGAGAAAAAAATAGAAAGGTGGTTATTAGACTTTGATCAAACTACATGTTTTTAAGCAGCGTAAAACCATTTAAATATATGACACAAATATAGTACATTTATTTTCTTTGTTTCAGCATCCATGGCACAAAAAACACTTTGAAACACGCTCCTTAAATATTCCCTACAGAATGGGTGAGTATTTATAATAAAAACATCCTTAAATAAGCTAATTCTTATCCATTTAGAACCAGATAGAGCATATTCTGTAGTTTTAGTATAGGAAATGTAATATTATTATTTATAACAAATAACAGTACATGTACATTTGTCTGCAGACAGCCAGATTTCCATACTCATACATCATTTATGAAGATTATTAACTTATTTAGAGATAAACCTTTCAATTTGTTTCAGCTTATGTGGTATTTTAATGACCTTTATATAAATTGCCTATACTTTGCTCTTTCTAGACTACAGTTCTATACCATGTTCAGACTGGAATGAAAACCATGTTAGCTCATGGTTACAGGTTATTGGGATTAAACCAGAGCACATTCAAAAACTTGAGAAAGAAGAGGTAACAGGACCTGTTCTTCTACACGTTACAAAATCATACTTAAAAGAACTTGGTTTTGGAGGTGGCCAAATACAGCTTTTGCTGAGTAAAAGAGATGAACTTTTACCACCAGACAAGTCAAAAATAAATAAAAAGAAACCTTGTTTTGATGGAGAACACAGAGAAGAAGCAAAACATGAAGCTGTGTCTTCCAGTGATGACACTAGTCCTGAACAAAACTTTTCTACGAGTGATATTCTTGAATCAACTGTGTGTTTGCCACAAAGTAGGTTTCGGAAATTTAATGATAATGATGAACACTTCAGCTACATAAAACATGCCATACTCCCACCAGAGACTGGAATAGACAATCTGATCACTCCATGTCATGAGTATAAATCACTGGAAAATGCCTGTAAATTAGAACCAAGAAAGCTAAAGATCAAATTTGCCAATGAAGTCATTCGATTTGCATGTGCATGCATGAATATGCGTGCAAATGGCACAATCCACTTTGGAGTCATGGACAAGACAAAAACATCATACAAACATGGAGAGATAATTGGAATTCCCATTGAAGACAAAGAGGTCTTTGAAGATGCTTTAGACTACATTGAAAATTGTTTTCTAACACAACACTCTGATGCCAGAAAGTGTATCAAGCCTCCAAAATTCATTCCAGTTGTTGACAAAGACAGTCAGTCCCAAAACTGGATCGTAGAAGTAGATGTAGTTCCCATGGTGAATGTTGTGAGGGGGAAACTGTATAGTGCCCGTATTCCAAAGTTCAACGAGAAAGCAAATAAAGCTGAATATGAGCAAAAAGCTTATTATCAAAGAGTCGGACCTAATACACCACGTGTTACTGAAGATGAACTTGTCAGTTTCATTCAAGCTCTTAAAGACCTTGACCAAAAAAGAGAATATGAAGAAAACAACCAGAATCAGATACAGGCTCATGCTAAAGAGGACTTAGGAAGAAAACTTATAGTGCTTCTGACACAAGGGAAGAAATACATGGACAAAACATTGCGTTACATTGTTGTTTCAAACAGATTTGATCAAGAAAACATCAAGTTCCTTGCCCACATGAATATCTTTTCTGTTTTTGATTATGACCCTGACTCCAAATTATCTGGACTTTGTCACAATTACCAAGAGCACCATGCTGTAAACCTTCACTTCCTGCGTGATTATGATCATAGGGAGAACACTGCTGACTTTGTCAAGAAGTTACAGCTCTATGACAGAACAAGCTGGATATTCTGCAATGGTCGAAATGATTACATTGGAGGTGAGCGTCCATGTGATGAAAAAACCTGGATCAAAAACAAGAAGAAACTGTTGAAAAGAGCTATATCTGTGATCTGCAATGAAATTCTCCCTAAAAGGTCATTTGTGGTGGTTTTCTTTCTCACGTCTGACATTGAACAACCCATTGTTGACACATTTCATGAATTCTATGCAGAAATGAGTGGCCATGAAGACATAGTCATAATCTCAGAATCAAGGGAGAATTATAAGAAATGGTCAAGTCTTGCCCAAGTGTCTTGCTCGATGGATGTGCTTGAACAAATCAGTATTGTTGGTATGCCAATGAGTCATGTAGATGCTACAGTTCAAAGCGTTCAGCTCACCAGTCTTCAGGCCACAAGGCGTTTGCCCGTGTCAAACAATGGAATATGCTTTATAAAACCTGTGGATGAAGGTAATATGCTCTCCTTAGAAGTAGTCAGTGTTGACCAGTGTGATGAAACAAATGTAAATGTCATGGAACAAAAGCAAATACAGAAAACTGAACAATACTTCTATAAAGGAGGGAAAATTGACTGGATGAATTTATGGCTGGCTGACAGAAATCAATGTGGGGAAGTCATCAAACGTGATGCATACGCAGAAATTAACAAAATGTTGGAAGATCTTGAGCGGGCCAATTCATTAAAACGGTCCATTGAAAACATCAACATATATCATCAACCTGGTAGTGGTGGAAGCACGGTGGCACGACAGATCCTCTGGAACTGGAGGAAAAAAATGCGATGTGCTGTTGTTAAGCAATCGTACCAGGCTGCAACTGTCTGTGAACATGCAGTACAGCTTTGGAAATACGAGGAGGTTGACAAGAATGCCTGTTTACCTGTACTTCTGTTGCTGGAGGACTGCAATGCAGACTATCAGGATGACCTCAGACGAGAATTAAGCAATGCAGTCACAACAATGAAAATAAGTCCATCGAAACTTTGTTTCATCATTCTCTGTTGTAAAAGGTCTCTTGATCCAGAAAGGATGTGCAAAGCATTGCCTTTATGCACAGTCGGAGTTACACACAAACTGTCGCCAGCAGAAAAGACACTCTTCTCAAAGAAAGCAGAGAGTCTTAAGCTGAAGTTTAAACCAGAGTTTATACTCACTTTTGTGCTCATGAGTGAAGAGTTTGAACAGTCTTACATCAAAGATTTTGTTGAAAACTTGCTGAAGGAAATTAATCATTCATGTCTTCAGACACAGTTGATCAAATTTGTGGCACTTCTGAACAGCCATATTGAGAATTCCTACCTGTCTGTATCACATTGTGAGGCATTCTTAGGTTTAGGAATCTACATGGGCAAATTGGATGAAATGGCCAAACGTCCAGTGTCCGAATGGGCTGATGAAGTTCGACACCAAACATTTGAAAATTCCTTAAGTGAGCAAGCCAGGTTTTTTTTCATACAGCTGAAATCTAGCGAGACACACATCTCCTCTGTAAGAATAATTCATAATTTGATAGCCAAGGAGATTCTGAAGCAGCTCCCCAACAATCAGAGCCAAAGTGAAATAGCAATGAGTCTCCTAAAGGATAAAGTGCTGTTCGACCACAGATTTGGAAGGGATGACTTTAGAAAGTTTGTCAGAGATCTGTTTATCAAACGGACCAAAAAAAGCAAGGGAGATCCAAACGACAGCTGGTTTTCTCCTTTAATAGAGCATGTTAGGGAAAAAGAAGATCTGGAGAAAGCCATTGACCTTTTAGAGGTAGCTTACACTCGTTTTGATGAGGATGCATTTGTTGCTCAACAGCTTGCGCGACTACTTTATGAGCAGAAACGTTTTGATGAAGCAGAGATTTGGGCTAAAAGAGCCAAGTCTCGTCTCCCACAGCACACATATATACTTGACACACTGGGACAAGTTTACAAAAAGTGGTTCTATAGAAAACATGATGCCATATCCGTGAAAGACTCGATTCATCCAGAGGATGTCACTGACATCATCGATACTGCTCTGAAAGGAATCACAGCTTTTAGAGAATCCGAAAAATGCCCCCAGTCACAGACCGTCTGCTTGAACAATTCATATTTTGGAGAAGTTGATATTGGATGTCGATTGCTTGAGCTCCTTTTAAATGTTGACATTTTTGCTACCAAAGAGGGAAGGAGGGATTTGATGGATTACCTGCTCACTGACTACATACCGAAGGAAGTACAGAAACCGTGGCAGAAGTTTCATGGACTTTTAAAAGGAATGAAAAACAGCATTAGAAATGCCCTGGAATGTATTTCTGACGATCTTGCTCGCTTTCAGAATTACAGTTCTGAGGAAGAGGAGGAGTTGGATGAAGGAGAGCCTGAAATGATAAATAATCCAAGAAAATGGCTCCTCAGGAAAAGTGCTGTGTATGCCAAGTTATTCTTTGTTGACACTCAAGAGGATCAGGCTTCTGCTACAAACACAGTTTCCCCATTAATGAGACAAATGAAAACTTTCCAACTCGGAGGTGGTAATGTTACAACAATTCTTTACCTGCTCTCTAATAACAATAAACAAAGAGCTGGAGCAAAGCTTGAGGAAATAATTAGCCTTTTCCCAGCTAACCTGAAGAAGGATCTTGACCAGACGGAGCTCATAAACTTCATCTTCTGTCAGATAGCGCTCTCCTGTGCTTTACCTGGCTCTGGAAAACTTCTTACCATTGAAGAACTTCAAGATCTCAGCAGGCGGTTTTGCAGTGAAAAGAGAACTGCCTTACCAGATACTGCATATTTGCTCCTTTCACTCTTATTTTGGCCGGAGGACTCTATGGGCAAAGAGCCCTCCAATACAAGAAGCGATGTTGTCACGAATGCAATAAAATCACTTCACAGATATTCTGAGTTTAAATCCGCTGCCTCAAGAAAAGGAAGGATTTTCACCCACTTCCTCCTTGGAAAAGCAAGGGGTCTCAATAAAATTGTGCACAAGACCACAATTGAAAAATTCTGCAAGGGTACCCTCAGTGAGAGACGCCTCAAGTGGCAAGGTGGTGAAGTGTGGACAAACCCAGACGTTGTAAAAGTGCTTCAACGGGTAACTGGATACACTGACAATGGAAATCTGTTTGTTCGGGTATCTGATCAAAACAACATCAGAGTCATTCCACTTTTTTCTGCCTCCTTGCCAAATTCAAATGAGAATGTGACCTTCTATCTGGGGTTTTCTCTTCATGGAGTAGTAGCTTTTGACATCAAGGTGGCAGAGTGAAACCATACCTGAAACTACAACTGAGAATTTCACTATATACCATGAATTCAAATCACTGTAAGGGAGCTGAATGATATGAATATGTATAGAAGAATATGGGAATATCTGGATTTGTATATTAATTCTGTGCTTTTTGACATTTGTGTCTCTTACTGGTTTTAAGGGAATATTGTTGAATAATAAAAAAATCTTTATTTTTAATTTTATTTCAGGTGGAAATGAAACATTGCAGTGGTACTGTTGCTGTATACAGTAAATTATGTTTTACAATGTGATTTTATTTATCCATGCTATCATTTAATCCTATATTTTTTCAAGGCGTGATTTTCTTTTCACTTTCTTGGCAGATAGAAAAAATTATAACTAACTTTATATACTTACAAGATGCATTGTTGTTATTTAGTGATATTTCCTTGAATTTGTGTCAGTAGGTAGATGTTTAGGAAAAAATATATATATATTTTTTGGGTTGGTGACTCTCAGTGAAATTCACTGTATATATAAATTTGTATCACATAAACTTTAGAAATGGTTATAGAAATATGCCTGATATTGCATTACAAAACTGACAGATCTGAGATCATATTTACCATGTTGAAGAACAGTAGTTCCAGTATGCAATTCTGTGCTGTCCTGTGATACGTTAAACATGTGTGGTAATAAATGATTGTTCCCTCCAGCCAAGAATCCTACTTATTCTGTCCCGCTGAAGTCCTTTTAAAATAACAATGATGTAACATAACATGCTACAACAATCTAAAAATGGCTCCTGTACCGACTAATGCAAGTATTTTTTTGTACAGCTTGTGATTATTTTCCCTGCCTACCCCATGAGCTGTTTGAAGTGTAAGCAGTTAGATAAAAAAGTATTAAAACTACAGCTTTGCATTAATTTAGTGTTATTTTAATTCTTGCATGAATTTAAGAATCAAGATTAATGATTAACAGTAACTATATCCACAGAGTGTTGAACATTTCTATAATTTACCAATTCACACAAATGAAATGTTCCTGGAACAATTTATTCACAGTACAGTCATGTCAAATCTGAACAAGAGGGGGAACCACACATTATGATAATTATACACATTATTGCCACTTACAGCTGTAGCTTATTACAACATATACATCATGTTTAAAGGGTTAGTTCACCCAAAAATGAAAATTCTGTCATTATTACTCACCCTCATGCCGTTCCACACCCGTAAGACCTTCATTCATCTTCAGAACACAAATTAAGATATTTTTGATGAAATCCGATGGCTCAGTGAGGCCTCTATTGACAGCAATGTCACCGAACCTCTCAAGATCCAGAAAGGTACTCAAAACATATTTAAAACAGTTACAGTGGTAAGCGACAAGAATACTTTTTGTGCACCAAAAAAACAAAATAATGACTTTTCAACAATATCTAGTGATGGCTGATTTCAAAACACTGCTTCGAAGCTTTACGATTCTTTTGTTTCGAATCAGTGGTTTGGAGTGTATATCAAACTGCCAAACTGCTGAAAGCACATGACTTTGGTGCTCCGAACAACTGATTCGAAAAAACACAAGATTTGTAAAGCTTCATGAAGCAGTGTTTTGAAATCGGCCATCACTAGATATTGTTGAAAAGTCGTTATTTTGTGTTTTTTTGGCGCACAAAAAGTATTCTTGTCGGTTCATAATATTAAGGTTGAACCACTGTAGTCACATGAACTGTTTTAAATATGTCTTTAGTAGCTTCCTGGATCTTGAGAAGTTCGGTGACTTTGCTGGCAATAGAGGCCTCACTGAGCCATCGGATTCAATAAACAATATCTTAATTTGTGTTCTGAAGATGAACGAAGGTCTTACGGGTGTAGAACGACATGAGGGTGAGTAATTAATGACAGAATTTTCATTTTTGGGTGAACTAACCCTTTAAGGTATATGTTTTTTCCAAACCTGTTATTTTTGACCATTACATTTACATCCGATTTCTGAATTTATGATTATCAGAGGTTTTTTTCTGTCTGGTAAAATAGTGAAATAGCAAACAAGAACAAAAAGGAATATCAAAATATAAAAATTATGCACTTATCTAAAAAATAAAATGATAAACCAGGCAATGCAGGTCACTGTCATTTTTCTACTGAAATGGATTGGAATGATAATAGGCTATTAGCTTGTGCAGAGCTTCTTCATTACGTGATTAGCTTCATATGGGATTGTCGACTGAACAATTGTTTTAAAATCACTCACACACATCTTTTAAGCAATGACTGCTACACAGCTGAGACTACATCCTAGAATCAGTTGTCACATTTAAACACTATGTGTTAATATATACACATTATTAAGAATCATTTAAATAAAGTTTAATCACATGTATTTTTCATTAGCCCATTTTATAGGATCTATTTAGTTTTATAATTTTAAGCACTCACATCAACATACAGCAGCACATCATAGCAAAATCTTTTTCAATCTTTGCTGTTAAACACGCACAAAATGATGGACTATATTTAGTGTTTTCAAGTGCCCAAAATACAGACCACTCAGATAGGTGAGTGTATGAAACTTTGTGGCCCCCTGCAGGCGGCGAGGTGTCAGTACAGCGTGCCCTGCGCCTGCTCACCGAGGAACTCCTCCAGCACGTTTATGATTCCATAGGCCTCGGGAAGGCTGCTGTGCTCGGCGCGTGCGTTCTGCAGCAGCACGTCCCCATTTCCACAGCTTTGCAAGAACAGACAGCAGCGGAACAGAGCGTAATGGCTCATTTCAGCCTGACGGATGAAGCGCTTCAGGTTGTTCATGTCTTGGATGGCCTGCATGGAGAAAGAATGTGCACATTGAAGACAACCATAAGGATGTAATTGCCATTTTCTGAATGTGATCACTATTAAATCAGGTTGGGTAAAATACAGATTATCACATACAGATAATATACAGATTTTTTTTGTTAATTTAATACTAATTTAACTGATTAATAATTATTGTTAGTTAATACTCTAAATACTTTTGAAATTTAAGTTAATACGTTTAAAATTTAATAACACCTTTTCTGATGTATTAAATTACATTTAAGATACCCTCATTAATTATACTGCAAGCAAATGTTTACAACAAACTAGTTTTAGATATTAATAATTGAATCAAACTGCAGATTGCAGATGGTTACCAACAAATTAGCAGTTACAAGTGTCATATGCGAGATCTGGAAATCAGACAGAAGAGCGTTACAAAATTAATTTAAAAAATATTCTTTGACCCAAATAAATTAGAAAGTAACTCAAATGAGTATCCTGAATTTAAAGGGATAGTTACAAATTACAATTCTGACATCATTTACTCACCCTGTATGACTTTCCTTCATCCGCAGAACACAAAAGATAATTTGAATGATGTTGGTAACCAGATGGTTTTAGGTCCCACCGACTTCCATTTTAAAAATAAATAAATACAATAGAGGTCAATGGAAACTGAAACCGTTGAAACTTTCCTCAAAATATATTCTTTTGTGTTCTGGAGAAGAAATGTTTGGAATGACATAATAAGGGTGAGTATATGATGACAGAATTTTTAATTTAGGTGTTAGCATGCTAAATGTAACTTTTTCCAGCAATTTTATGTTAATGCCAATGAAAATTATTAATAGAAATGTATTAAGTAAACTTCCGTAATATAAATTAATTATTAAATATGTATTATAAAATTTTAATTAAGTACATTGTGCAAGCAACAAAAATCAGTGAACAACAATCTATTGTTAAATGTATTATCTGGATTCAAGGTTAATATTATGCACAGAAGCACATTAACCTTAAGTTTAAAGTTCTCCAGGATCTGACGGAGGAGGAAAGGGTTAAAGCGCTCAGCAGCATTGACGAAGGCCTGGATCCAGTCATCACAGAACCGGTTACTGACTGCAGAGGTTAAAATACCAACACAACATTATCAACATAACATGTGTATGAAAGGAGAAAGGCTGTAGATTTAATGGAGATGATGATGCTGCTGAGAAATAAATAAAGGTGACTTGCGGCTGACCTTCATTGGTTATTGTGGGAGGGCTGGTTGAGCAGTTGATGATCAGATTGGTGTTAGAGTCCTCTGAAATGGCCTTACAGAGGGAGGCTGTAGTGGTGTCTTCCTGGACTAGACCCTGCAGGCTTGCTGCTTTGATAAATCTAATCAAGACAGTTGATCAAGCTGCAGTAGCTATCAGTGCTTAACACTATAAAACTGCAAGAGTACTGGGTAAAAAGACCATGTTGTTTTGCTCACCTTGCTACATCTGCTTTTGTCTTCTCATCCGCCCCTGTGACCTCTACAAGCTTGTGACTCAAAGCCTGCAGCAGAGACATGATATTACGCTCATTTACCATTTCATTTAATACAGTATATTATAGTTTTGAGATGTAAAATATATATGAGACATCAGTGGTTTCTTACAGCATGCAGAAGGTACCCGACGTTTGCCTGCAACAGCTGAACAACCCTGTGAATGTGCATTACTGACTCTTCATACCACTGGTTCAGGTAGGGTCTGACATCTGTCTCCAAATTCTGCATCTGTTGACAGCAAATGGATATCAAAAGCAGTGTGCCAGCAAATATAACTTCAACAAAACAGACCAATTTCAACATGCATGTTATGTTCATTGTTTTAAAAAAAAAAGAACGAAAAAAAGCTGTCCTCACCTCTGGAGTCAAAACGCCCTGCAGACCCTGGACGTATTTGTCCAGCTCAATTCTGAATGTTTGTACGGTTAAGTAAAATTAATTATCCTATTAAGAGAGAACCATGTTTGAATCCATTAGTAAAACTTTAAAGTCACTATAAAATTAAAATGGACAATTCTAGTTGATTTTTAGGGAATATCGCAGTTTATGATTTTAAATTATTTATCTGTGCATGCACATTTTTTTTAAATTCATGTGCCCTCATACTCTTTTATAAAAACAACTTCTTCTCTTGCAGTGACACATCTTCTCTTCTCTAATGATGTGTTTACTGGCACGAGGGCGGGACAACCTGTCACTAACTTGACATCACAGAAATAGCAAACCACAACCATCCAATCAATTCCCAATGGACAAAATCAAGTCCTGCCCTACATTTTTCAACTTGTTCGAGAAGCCGTTTCACTTGTATATACGTCACTCATAACAGGGAAGAAGACTATCGTTTCATGGCAACTTTAATGGTCAGTCATTTGTGATTTGAGGATATAGATTCAGGCCCTTCTCTGATCCTCCGAGAAGACACACCACCCAGCTGTTGCCATCTGCCTCCGGCTGTTCCGGAGATTTCTCTTGCTCCAGGAGACAGCAGTAACAGCCCACCGCTTGCTCAGGGATGCTTGAACACAAATAAACATTGAATCAGTAAAGAAAGAAAATACGTGGTTATATTATACTGAATGACAATGAGGTATGGTTTTGGATATTAACTGTGCACTGAAGGATAATTAAAAACAATGAGTAATGTAAATGTATTAATACTATATATTACATGAATTGTACTATTTTATTTTAGCTATTTATTTTAATTTAATATTTATATTTTATTTCAGCTTCACTGCAATTAACAAAAACAATTTTTTAAATAGTTTTAGTTAGCAATAACAGCACTGATATGATGTACCTTAGTTCCACAGTGGCAATGTTACCCATACCCCCCAGTAAAGCGCCCTTGCTCAGCCTGCGGGAGATGTAGCTTCGTAGCTCTGGTTCCGCCTCGGATGGCAAGCTGGCGTCCAGCAGGGTGAGACTAAGAGTGAAAAATATATGTTAAAAAAAACTATAATATCAACAAGGAAGGACAAAGTGAACAAGCGGACAGACAAGCAGTTAATGAAGCATAGATAGATGTTCACACAATCACCAACAGCACCTAGCAGAGATAGGTTACATACTAAGAGAGTTTGGAGTTAGATTAGTTCAATGGCTATGGATGAGATGAGCAAGTCAGCATGATGAAAAGCCAGACGCAGAATCCTGAGTGCATTTTTTGACTGAAGCCATGATTTTTCTTCCATCACAACACTGAAAGCCACTGGACTGTGATGACTGAGAGATGATGGTGGGACCCTCTTTACCTAAAGTCATCTTGACTCGTGGTTGAGTCTGATCGCCTCTGGCTCCAGGCCACACTCTCTCCAGAAGCCTCAGATCTGGGTAGTTTGATAATGCATTTAATACTTTATAAGCATTAATATGCTAAGATCTCCTGGGTTATAACTGGCCTAAATGTTCATGTGTGGTGTTTTACAATGTCTTACTGTATATACGGTGTATAACTCATCCAAGATGCAGTCATATGATTTCATAAGACTAACTCACTATTGTGAACTATGCTGCAAATGTAATATATTGCTCTTCATGTCACGCAACTGCAAGTTTAATTCATATAAGCACATAGTTAATTTTGACTCATACACGTAGAAAAGAAGCAAAAGACTGGCTAGACCTAACTATACATGCATAAATCTAATATACTCTTCTTCAATATGAGGCATTAAAGGGCAAAATGTTTCTAAAACTAGCATTTTGCAATGCATTCTGCACTTGGAAAACCTCCTTAGCACAAAGTCACTATCTCATCCAAAGATTAGTTAAAAGTGAAAACTACTGTACCTTGTGTTTTGGTAGTAATATATTGCATAGTAACTGTTAATCTGTTGTATTTTCTGGCTGTATCCGGCGATCTCTTCGTTGTCGAAGTCTGCATCCCTTTCATCCACGTCTATGGACTCCTGAAAGGAAGAGGTCTGGGATGTAAACATGTCTCTGCAAAGCCAAGAAGACTAGCGACACTACGGATTACGTGCTATTCCGATAACTAATAAGTTTCAGTTGTCCTAAAGATAACAATGCTTTAAAGTCGTGTAATTATTTTGTTTAAAAATCCATTTAAATTCTACGTGACATTTGACTTAAGTCACAGCAGTACTTGTACGCATGCGCTATAGTGGGGTTTCGTTCGTGAACGAATCGGTGTTTTTGAATGAATCTTATAAGTGAACGAATCATTCTCGTTCACTTCTGCACTCATATCTTCATCCTACCTTCATACGCGCTTTTCCCTGAACAAATACTTGTTAATTTCTGATCTATTTATGTTAATTTTGACAAGCCAATCTTATTCATATCAAGCAAGGGAACGGAAGAATTGTGTACGACTGATGACCACACAATTAAAATGATATAACGTTAAAAAAAGAAGAAACAATTTTATTTAGGCTATTATTATTGTCTTTTTATAGTTGCCTAGCTGTTGACCAAATGGAGGGGGTAAATGATAGATGTTCTTTGTTGCCATTTGTGAAGAAAACGTTTATTATATTTAAATATTATCTTAATGATTATTAATAATTGTAATAAAGTAAAACAAGACGTCTTTCGGTCGAATTTGTAAACGAATCGTGTTTTTAACGAAACCTTAAATGAATGACTGTTAAATAATGCTTCGGATTTGAACTTCTTCGTGAACGCCGGATTCAAAAGATTCGAATCATTTGGATGAATCAATAGCGTCACCACTACTACGCATGCGCTTTAAAGATTTGCGTGTAAGCGCGCCAAAGCTACAAGAGCTTCTGGGTGTGCACTGCAGCTCTACACCGAAAACAAACCTTAGTGCACTATTATAATACGCATATTTTGTAAACATGCCGTCAAATGTAGAAATAAAAGCAGCTTTGCGTGACTTGCGTTACCTCACGCAGCGTGCAAAGGAGCTTAGCGGTACAGAAGGGACTGTGATCCGTCAGCAGGACACGTTTTTCAAAGTGCCCGCAGGACGGCTGAAACTCAGGGACTTCCAGGATGGGACCGGGCAGTTGATCTTCTATGAAAGGCCAGATACAGAAGGACCCAAGCTGTCAAACTACTCCATAACCCCTACCAACGACCCACAGGGGCTTGTCAAGGTTCTGACAGATGCACTGGGGCAAGTGGGGCAGGTGAAGAAGGAGAGGAGACTGTATATGGTGGGACAGACCAGGGTGCATGTTGATTCTGTGGAGGGCCTGGGGGACTTCATGGAGCTTGAGGTGGTGATGAAAGAACACCAGAGCAGAGAAGAAGGAGTGACCATCGCAAATCAGCTGATGCTGGAGCTGGGAGTGAAGGAGGAGGATCTGATCGATGGTGCCTACATGGATCTCCTACTGAAGAACCAGCAAAATGGACACGCACCATAGACTCTGACCAGATGTGGTTACTGTATGGCACTTATCAAAGACTATATTGTCCAAACAAATTTTCTCTGGCATTAAAATTTAAGTGTCTCTGTATTGTTTTGTTTTGTTTTGTTTTACCTTTAAGTGTAGCTGCTCCTTTTGTACTGCTATACAAAATCAAATCTCTGTCTGTTGAGATTATGAAGCATTATCGGCAATGATCAACAGAATAAACAATGTGCATGAATTGTGTTTGGTCTGTTTTTATTGTATACATATAAATACAAAGTGCCTTTGTGTTAGAATGTTTTTGTCTTTCCAACCTCTGGAAGATGACAGAAAATAGGACCATAAAAATGTTGGGGCAAAAAAATTCATAGAATTTAAAAATGCCCCTGAGTTAAATTTGTCAAATTAAGAGGGGTAACTGTTTGATTTTGATTTCAGGGGATTTTTACTTATTTGTTTGTTATATATATATATATATATATATATATACATATATATATATATATATATATATATATATATACATATATATATAACAAACAAATAAGTAAAAATCCCCAAATAAACAAATAAGTAAAAAACATATATATATATATATATATATATATATATACATATTCCTGACTACCAGAAAAAAAAAAAAGTTTTGTGAATGTAGTATTTTTTCATGTCATCACATTGTTTAGAGCATAAGAAAAATATGGGAAAATAATATTTTGAAATATGATAATTTTTTTAAAATGATATTTTATTCATATGTTATGCTATATTCTCTGTAGAGGACACCAGGACTCAGTTTTTTTTAAAAATAAAATAAGACATGAATAAACATAAAAAGGCAAAAACAATAGGATTTTTTTTTTTTTTTTAATCGCGATAGTGTGTAATAACTGTAGTGTAATAACTGGAGTAATAATTGGCAAGATTGTCATAAAATCTAATATTTCATAGGAATATTGAAATATTATTTTCTTTCCCTATATTCACTTGTTGTGTCTCCCAAAATGCCTAATAAACATGCTAGTCCTGATGTCTTCTATAGTGGACACGTATGAAATCAATGTCCTGTTTCGTAACAGAAAGTCACATTTTGATTACAAAACCCTTAACATTTTAACAGATATTGATTTATGACAAACAATTTGAAAATTAGTCAGATTTAAATGATAGTTGCAAAATATGATCATATGTGACCCTGGACCAAAACCAGTCACAAGTCGCACGGGTATATTTGGAGCAATAGCCAACAATACATAGTATGGGTCAAAATTATCAATTTTTCTTTTATGCCAAAAATCATTAGGATATTAAGTAAAGATCATGTTCCATGAAGATATTTTGTAAATTTCCTACCATAAATATATCAAAATTGTATATTTTGTGAGTGGATATGCATTGCTAAGGACTTCATTAGGACAACTTTAAAGGTGATTTTCTCAATATTTCGATTTTTTTGCACCCTCAGATTCCAGATTTTCAAATAGTTGTATCTCGGTCAAATATTGCCCTACCCTAACATACCATACATCAATGGAAAGCCCATTTATTCAGCTTTCAGATGATGTACCCATTTCAAAGGGTGTTAAATTTGATCACTAAATTAATGTCAGCCATTTTTAATGACCAAGGGAAGGGAATAGTCATGGTGAAACTTCCAAACATTTGGTATCTCTGAGAAACCCTGAATGTGCTCTTTACAAGACATCCAGACTTAAAACTGTGACATGTATATTGTCAGAGAAATTCACTAAAATATAATGTCCTCTACAGAGGACCAAACTCCATAGCTTAGTGTATCTTAGTGTATATATATATATATATATATATATATACCAACATGTAGGCTATAGTTTATAGCAATAGCTTAGCAGAACAATAATAGTACAGACAATTGTGTAAAAAAAAAAAAAAAAAATCTGAATACTGGTCCATAGGGTTGCGATAAGTATTGACTATAAAGAGAATAAAGAAACAAAAAAACGTTGAGAAAATATTCTATTCAGTTAGACGAGATGTATATAATGAATACGTGTTTATTGTCATTGAGGCGCTCCAAACAAGTAGGTGGCAGTGATTCAACATGCAGTGTCCTTCTGTGCTCGCGAGAGTACATTTTTTCCCAAATCGCACCGCGCGCCCCTCTTCCTTCCTCTTTCCGCCATATTGCAGAACTGGTAAGGTTCAGGATTACTACAATGCTTGAATAATCTGTTTAAAATCACAGACATCGTCATATATCAACCACATCTAGACTGAAATATATGTTTAGGAGTAGCCTAAACGCCAGATTTTTGAATCATTTGGTTAATCGTGTCAGTTTGAACGCATATATTTCCCTGATATTCATGAGTCTCCAACCTCCACCATTCAGTAGTGCCTGTCCATGTTTCTGGGGGACAGACACGAATAACCCGAATCAAACCAAAGTTCTCAAGCAGTCCGGTGTCTTGTTTTTATTCAGAAATGTATGTCGTTGTTAAGTAGAAAGGTTTAGTGTGGATACAAACCCACATAGCTTAATTTGCTAACTAAGTAAATTCACCCACTACTAAACCGGTAAGCATTACGCGTAGTGCCAGAGAAAATATATGTATACAGTTTTTACTTACTACTATATAACGAAACGCAATTGTTCGTTTTGTATTTAATCTGCTGTGTCGACATGTACCTGGCTTGTGACGGTGGCTGTGAGGATTTGTAACGGATATATTAACTAAATATTGGATTAACTGTTTTTTGTTTCTCCGCAGGCATCATGGTGCGCATGAACGTTCTCGCTGATGCGCTGAAAAGCATCAACAATGCTGAGAAACGTGGGAAACGCCAGGTTCTCATCAGGCCCTGCTCTAAAGTTATAGTGCGCTTTCTTACTGTGATGATGAAGCATGGTAAGTTGGTTCATGAGCTTTTCGGTGTCTTTTAAAGCAGGTTAAATCTCGTGAAACAAACTGCTCAAGCTGTTTGCGTGATCCTTGCAGGTTACATTGGAGAATTTGAGATCATTGATGATCATAGAGCTGGGAAAATTGTTGTCAATCTCACAGGGAGGCTGAACAAGGTAAGTGTGGTTTAATTAACCTTCACTAGATAGTCACAATAAATGTCTAAAATGACACCATTAAGTATGAGAGACTTGTACTGTGTTGCATGTTTAGAGACTACTAAAGGGCTTTCTTGCACGGACAGATCGCAATCTACTATATTTACAGTATAAATACTGTATTGGTTTTATTAAACAATTACTGTTTAATGAATTTTAATGTAATTGTTCATTAACTGTAAGTGAATTTAAATGCCTTTTTCTGTTAGATGTTAGTCCTTGACATGTAGGTGTACTTTGTGCTAAGGTTCAAGGGTTAGTTCACCCAAAAATGAAATTTCTGTCATTAATCATGTCGTTCCACACCAGTAAGACCTTCATCTTCTGAACACAAATCAAGATATTTTGATAATCTGAGAGGTTTTTTTATCCTCCATTGAAAGCAATGAAATTATCATGTTCAAGGTCCAGAAAAGTAGTAAAAACATCATTAAAATAGTCAATGTGACTACAGTGGTTCAACCTTAATGTTATGAAGTGACGAGAATACTTTTTCTTTGCAAAAACAAAAATGACTTTATTCAACAAATTCGTCTCTCCCCTGTCATTCTGCTACGCTATTTGTTGCAGCTTTCAGGTTCTACGTCCAAATGGCGGCTCAGTATTGGCTGACACTGTTCACATGTGATGCTGACGCAGGAGCCGGCCAATAATGAGCCGGCGTTCGGACGCAAACACTGAGATGCTGCGCCAACTGTGTAACAGACTTGCAGGGAAGAGGAAAAATTGTTGAATAAAGTCACTGTTAATATGTTTAAGTAATATGGTAGGAGATATTGTGACTACAGTCCTGGCTAACCTACATTGTTAGGTGAAACCCACAGCTGGTTTTAAAATTTAAAAAAATGTTTTTAGAACATCATAATGACAAGCCTTGTTGAATTTGTTCTATGGGTTCATCATATAAATGGGTTCATTTTGCTTACAGATGCACTCTGCCTTTTGCCACTGATGTTTTATGTAAATCATGTGAGTATGTATGTGTAGCACTTTCTGAACTACAATTTATCTATAATGCAGTGTGGCGTCATCAGCCCACGGTTTGATGTGCAGTTGAAGGATCTGGAGAAGTGGCAGAACAACCTTCTCCCGTCTAGACAGTTCGGGTGAGTAAATGCCATCGTTTACCAGAAATGTTTAGTTTTTTACCTTTTTCTGAACATTTTACTGTTTTATAATAGCTTTATGCTTTCACAGTTAATTTTGTTTAGATTTGTGTTTTGAAGTTGGGTGTGTGCTTCATTTTCAGAGATTTCAGATTTTTAACATTAGCTGCAACAGTTCTTGAATGCGAATATCTGAGAATTACTGATCTCCATGTGCTAAACCCAAATCTAGAGAGGCATAGAATTATTAAATATCAAAATGGTAGGTGAATAAAAATGCCCTCACATTGTATGGTTAGCATTATTAGTAACAGCATTTGCAATGCTTCATGGGAGAAGACTGCTGAACTTCCTTCCATGATTCTTTGATTGGATTTTTTTCTTAGATAATGGATAGTTATTTATATGTAGTTTTCACAAAGAAAACATAAGCTGGAAATTTAAAACAGGTTAAGCTAGTGTCAGGTGTAAGAGTATTATTAAAACCAAAATGTTTTGAAGACATTTAATTTTGAATAGTGTAGTCTCCCATTTCTTGACAAGTATTTAAACATTCACCACACTATCTAGATAGCCTGCTGACAACTCTGAAATTTCGGTCAAATACAGGCTCTTTTTGCTGTGCATGAAACAGAATATTCTTCAAATTATTTTATATATGTAAATATGCACTACTTTAATAAAAATACAAGATGTAGCTGTTGTGGAAAAAACTAATAAAGAATACCAGTCACAGAAGCAATCGTTCTCTCCATGTTGTAATAGGGCTGGGCAATATGAACAAAACAAAAATAGCTGTATATATTTTGGCTGTACGACGATATACGGTATAAATCTGTATTTTGTATGCTTTGAATAAAAAAAAAAATGCTATCATAAAAATACACTTACATGTAGGTTTAAAGATCTAATTGACACATTTAATGTTCAACAACAAATCTTTTAGTGAATTGTATATTTTATTCAAGTTTTCACTCCTATTGTGCTCCGTCTGTTTGACACAAATGCACATGGTGGCGCTCATTCACTGCAGTCTGTGAAGTTTAGTGGAGACTAGCATAAGGCTTATCCACTCCTGACAGCAAAATGGAAATATTTGCAAGACTTTATAACATTTACATGTAGAGGATATACTTGTGAAATGTAAGTAATGCACTGAGAAAAACTCTTGTGCATTAAGTATCTGTCAGAGCACCGGAGTAAAACCTATACACCTTAACTAAATCTTATGAGTTATATATTTTGAAGCTCTAAATAAAAGCATGTCTCATGTTTAGAAAAAAATTGTATTATGCCCTTGGACTTGGGCTCACTCTGTGCCCTTCGCTATTTTTCAGATGCTTTCGTAATGTCAAACTACTGCACAATATAAACAGTATTGGCTCATCTTGCGTCGTTTATAAATATATAGATCTGTCGGGCAAAATCTATATACTGCCAGCCCCATGTTTAAAGATTATGGCACACCCAACTTAAAGTCGGGTATCAAAATTCTGTTTCCCAGTAGTAAATACTTATGTCCAATATATGACTAGGAAACTTGTATTTACGATAATTCCAATAGCACATGAAGGCAGCATTAAGCTTTGTCAGTTTTTCCATGTTGTGTTCTCTCTTGTTGTTGTAAATTGAGTAAATATTGTGTATACAATTTTCATTTCTCATTTGCCTGAATGATTGATATCTGCATTATACTGGCCTTTGGCCACTTTGCATTTGAGTTGGCCATTGAAAAATCCACAGTCAACCATTAATAGTCATGCTTGATTAACTTTTGTTGACATTTGCTCATTATTTGTAACGGAATTGTCTTGAACAACTAAAGGCTGGTTTTGCCCAAATTTGCCTTTGTTTATATTGTATTTGTGACAAATGATCCCTTTTCATTGCATTACATTAAGATCTTGCAAATGTCAGTAATGCAGTGCAGAATCATCTAAAAACATCTGCCTAGGGCGAGATGTATTCAAAGGGCAGCACCATCTTGGACAGCCTGGTAATGTTTGTCTCTTATTCTCTGCAGATTCATTGTTTTGACGACCTCAGCTGGCATCATGGACCACGAGGAGGCCAGACGGAAACACACAGGAGGAAAAATCCTTGGGTTCTTTTTCTAAACATGTAAAGTCACCAACAAAATAAACACAGTGAGGATAAGTTGTTTGTGTGCTTTGCTTTCTTAATGCATAACACGCTATGTTCTCATTAACACAGGAGCAAAAAGAGCACATGTAAACTGTAGGAAACACATTATGCACACCACAAGTGAAAACAATTGTTCTGCCAATTGTGTTGTGATTGACACCTCTTGCATTTGGCTGGAAGAAGTACAATATGATGTGTTACGATGCCGTCATAAAACAAATGCAGATCTAATAGAAAGACTTTCATTCACTCAGTTTACAGTTCAAAAGCTTAACTTCCCTGCTAGAATTTTAAGTTTGAGTGTTTAATGTCTTTTTCTGGGACCAGCACGTTTATGTGAAACTGACATTTTAACAGAAAAGATGCAGTGACTTCAATCTCTGGCTCTCAGTTTAACTTAAGTGGCAATTTTTCATGACTAGCAACTTCAAGAGGAATGAAATGAGTGTTTGTTAATGGGGTTCACATTGAAATGCACATTCCTTTGAGTATTTATGGCTTATCTTGACTAGACTGTGGTTTGGAGAGAGATGCTCAACTGTGAGCCTGTCCAAGATAGGAAAAAGTCCTCATGTTCTTTGAGCATGTGAAACAATTGGCACTTGCTTCAGAGTCAGGCTGTTTGGAGATTAAAACTTTCTAAGTTGGTGTTATGATCTGCAGATACTAAATTGATTTTCAAAGGTTACTGAAGTCCAGTTTTTTTATAGTAATTCTGTTGGAGGATTAAAAAAAGTGTCCTAGAACATTAAGCTTGTATTTTTTGACTTTCTGACTTTACATTAGAAGCTTGAAATATACTTTCATGATTTTATTGGAGAAAAACACTTTTAACTTCATAAGTTAACATCATAAAAGCTCACCACTAATTACTTGAATGATTTTCAGCATCTTTCTCAATCCATTTTTTTTTTTTTTTTTTTTTCGGTCTTCATTTGCTCATCTACCAGCAGGTGGCACTGTGCTGCTTTGTTGCTTAAAACATGGGACTGTCCAAAAGGTATCTAGTTCTCATTTTATGACAGTCTCACACTACATTTATTTGGAGTTTTACAGCAAGAATCATTTGCTTCTCATTTCCATGAACCCAGCTTGTTGCTGTTCTTATGTCTTGATAAAGTTCCTAAGATCTTTACGTGAATGTAATTGGTCAAAGCTTTGGTTAGACTACTAGCATGTCAAAAATATTGTCAAATAAATGTCAAGCACTGATATAGCATTAATCAGATTTGTTATCTGTGAAAAATATCATTTTAAGAAAATACATTTTTAGCTTACACTGTAAAATGTAATAAGTTGACTTTACTTAGAAAAAGTGAGGAAACCGATTGCCTTAAAATTTCCAAGTAAAGTAGTGTATTAATTTTTAGTTGTCATAACTTAATTCAGTTAAGTAAAGAGAACTTGTTGGTCAAGTTCTGTTAACTCAAAATCATTAGTTGGGTTAACTTATTACTAGTGTTCACATTACTAGGAAAATCTTAGGAAACCGATTGCCTTAAAATTTCCAAGTAAGCTGAACTAAAAAATATAAGTTAAGACAAAAAGCAACAACAGATCTCAGGCAAAACATTATTTATTGCTCATCAATTTTCTTCAGACACTACAATGTACCAAACAATGCCATTCTGGCACCCCTAAATTCTAAACATTTTTTATTAATGTAACAATGTGCATTACAAATCATGACTGATGAATAAACCAATAATACTAACAGTCTTTTGACAAGAAACTGAATAGCTCACCATGAAACAAAAATCAATGTTAGCTTAATTTTGACAGTTTAAACTTTGGCAGGTGACAATTTAACACTTTAATTAAAAAGAATGTTGACCTTAGTGCAACAGTAAGATTAAAGCGATAGTTTGCAAAAAAAAAATAAATAATGAAATTCTCTCATCATTTACTCACCCTCATGACGTCACAAAATCATAAGACTTTGGTTAGACTTTGAAACATAAATGAAATTATTTTTAATGAAATCTGAGAGGTTTCTGTCCCTCCAACTGAAAGTATCTAAGTTTGTGTTTGAAAGACTAACCAAAGTCAAACAACATGAGAGTGAAAAACTGATGATAGAATTTACATTTTTGGGTGAACTAAGCCTTTAACGATCTCAAACAGCCTTTGCTTACATCAACAGAAGGGTTTTAAGTAAATGTAGTTTTGGTTTCAGAGAATTGTGTCCAAGGGAAAGAAAAACTCCAAATTTGGCACATATCAGTCCAGAACTTAGTCACATGGCAGCTGGAAGGTTTTCAAGTTCATCCATGATAATGGCTCAGTCTAGAATAATGCTGTGCATGAAGACTCCAAATGTAGTTCTTGTGGAGGAAGAATCCTGGCTGTCTTCTGTTATCACGGTCAGAATCCTGAAGAAGGGTGTGTCACAATCACAGTCCTAATAAAAAGGGAACAGCAATATCACAATTCTGGTTACATTACAAATTTAAATCACAAATGTACATATAACAAAGTACCAGGTCTATGTACAACTAACAGAGATTAATTATGGTTGTTAAAGGGTTAGTTCACCCAAAAATGAAAATTCTGTCATTAATTACTCACCCTCATGTCGTTCCGCACCTGTAAGACCTTCGTTCATCTTCAGAACACAAATTAAAATATTTTTGATGAAATCCGAGACCTCTGTGACCCCTCCATAGACAGCAATTTAACCACCACTTTTAAGGTCCAGAAAGGTACTAAAGACATGGTTAAAACAGTCATGTGACTACAGTGGTTCAACCTTAATGTTATGAAGAGATGAGAATACTTTTTGTGTGCAAAAACAAAACAAAAATAACGACTTTATTCAACAATCTCTTCTCTTTCCTGTCAGTCTCCTACTCTGTTGACATAGTAAGTCCACAGCTTCCGTGTTCTACCGGAATGCCGGCTCAGTATTGGCCGGCTCCTGCATCAGCATCACACACGCGTCATGCTGCTCACGTGAACAGCGTCAGCCAATACTGAGCCGGCATTCTGACGTAGAACCTGGAAGCACTGAACGTAAACAGTGTAGGAGAATGAAATGGAAGAAAAGAAATTGTTGAATAAAGTCGTTATTTTTGTTTTGTTTTTGTGCACAAAAAGTATTCTCATTAAGGTTGAACCACTGCAGTCACTATTTTAACGATGTCTTTACTACCTTTCTGGACCTTGAAAGTGATGATTATATTGCTGTCTATGGATGAGTCATATACCTCTCATATTTCATCAAAAATATCTTAAGTTGTGTGCTGAAGATGAACGAAGGTCTTACGGGTATGGAACGACATGAGGGTGAGTAATTAATGACAGAATTTTCATTTTTGGGTGACTTAACCCTTTAAAGTATTGTCTGGAAGATAGACAAAATAAAAAATAACTGTATAATGATAACAGAACTTGCATTTAACAAAATGCTGGATAAAAAAAAAAAAAATGAAAAAAAATGAAACAAATGCAGAGTTTGTATGTCTGATCCAAGATAAGAGAGTTAAATGAAGCATATTGAATGCCTATATGTAATGTATGTGTGGGGAATCATAGTTTATAATGAAATATACAGAGAAAGTTACCTGTCAGCAATGTTTAAAAAAAATGAGAGGTTTCTCCTCCAAGAATGAGAGGAAGGTCATGAAGAACTGTGCACTTATCAGTGATGACAGTGCTGTGGAAAAAAAAAAAAATTAGAATGAAATATCAAATGAGCAAAAAAATATAGTATAAAAAAATTCTGTGACGACAGTGCCCTGATAAATGTTACAACATAAAATGAAATATAAAATTGAGCTAATACAGTAACAGAATTTTGATTAAGAAAGAAGCATTGACAAGCTTACCATAGATTTAATCTGCGCAATAAACTCTCTTTTCAACTGCCACTTTCTTTGTTGCACAAATTTCCAGAAATCAAGCTGCAAGTTGATAAAGCTCTGAGAAGAATTCTTGATTGAGGCTTCTGATTGTGTTGTGATTGAACTCTGCATTGATCTGTGACAGGGAAAATAAAAGTTAAATGTACATTGGGTTCACAGTTAGTGTGTTCAAGGCATACTTGTTTATTTTGTATCAACATGTTTAGAATGATTTCTTGTTAAATACCCTTTCAATGAATTAAATAACTTGAATGAACACAAACAGTCAGTGTGAAGGCATGGAATTGGACTAGGTCTGGTACAGCTTCCATGTTTTAAGTGACATTGCTACAGTAGTAGAGCTCTATTTTCAAAGGAAAAATACAGCAGGCTACTTACATTTCCAATGCATATCTCATTCCACAAAACAGATCCTGCAAATTAAGAAAAATAGCCTTATATTAATCTACACGTCTCGTTCCACAAAACAAGCTCTGAAAATTAAGAAAATAATTCTTACTATATAGATTTATATTTTTAAATCCGAACCATTGTGTAGTCTTTAAACATTTTAATCTTAAGAAATCTAAAAAAAACAAAACAAAACAAATTATAACATCCCTGTACAACACACCTAAACTAGCATCCAAATTTAAATCAGTAGAGTAATTAGTAGTTTTCCCCAGTATACATTGTACACATAATAAAAATATCTAAAACATGAAAAACGTTCCTTTATTCAAAACATGCAGCCAAAGACCAGTAACTTGCAAATGCTAACTGCTAATTTTGATAAGCACAATCAAACACAACTCAACAATTTCAACAATATAACATCACACCCAGTGTCACTGTGTAAGTTATTTAATCTGATTATATTACACTATCGATTAATGTATATTAAACAATTCAGAAATTTTAAAATATGACAAACAAGCACCAACTCACCGTTCCATGTGCTTCTCCCCTCAGAATACGTTGCAAATTGACTCCACCTACAGGTAGAACTGCGCATGACCACTCAAAAAATTTCGTACTACTCATTATTTTAAGTAGAGGATAATTGAATATATTGAGTTTAATATCTTTCAGTTCTAAAAAGTTGTTGTTACTTAGTTAAACTCAGTAAGGTCAACAAACTTACTCAAAATGAGTTAAATCACTTAATTTTATTAGTAAGATCATCAGTTACATTTTACAGTGTACTAACTAGAAAAACACTGAAATTTAATTATTTTAAGGGACGATATTAAATTGATTTCCAGGGGTGTTTTTAAGCCTTTAGGCTACAAGAGCAAGCGTTTAACCTTATCAAATGTGTCATGTTTAATGTCAAACTATTAAATATTTAATTAAAGACAATATAGGGCTGTTGCATTTGCAAAAATAATTGTTGTGAGTTTATTATGTTTAAGTAAAAAATTTTGAATGCAAAAAAAAAAAAAGATGGGCAAAATAAATGATAGATTACTTTTAAAACCAGTATGTAGGTCTTTATAAGCAAGTCGTTAAACTGAATCTTTGAATCATTCATTTAAAAAAAAAAAAGGCTGATTCTCTCTGAAACGAAACGTTGCTTTGGAAGTGTTTTTGAATAAAAAAAAACTGACAATATTCTAACAAGTTTCTTGTTTATTGAACTTTTGTATGAAATCAATATTGCAATCATGTTTATATTCAGCAATATCTGTTTGTCTATCTACACACATACAACAAACAAAAACTCATACAGGGACATTTTTTGCCCTCTATATCTTTAATTGTATGAGTATTTTTATTTATTTTAGTTTTGCCTAAGCCCCAGAAGAATTTCTCCCCTTGTTTTTGCCTTTTACAATGAAATGAATCTTAAGGAGGCAGTTTCCTCAGATTAACATTAGTAAACAGTAATGACGTAGCAATGAATTTAGTGTGACAAGGCTTCCCATCTAAACATGAGTACCCATCCCTAAGCATCTGTGAGCATTGCCTGTTCTGTCTAGCAGCTGGATTCCTTCCTGCCATGAGAACCAGCTTACCGGAGATGAGTCAAAAGAGGACACGTCTGTCTTTCTCTATACCGCTCACCTGCTTTTGCAATGCGAACTCTTTCCTTCTCCGGAGGAAGCTATGCTGGAAGCAGGTGCTTATTTTCTGACGTTTAGAGTAGCTATATAATTAATACAGACTGAATTTATCTCTGAGGTGGTATCTCTTATCTCATCTTATATATTAAATTGAGGTATTATTTATGATTTACTGGGGAGCAGCAGCAGGTCAGCATCTACAATGGAAACAAATCTTTTGAGGAAAAGTTTTGAAACCAAATAATTTGAAGAGGTTTCAGCTCTGCATGCTATTAACATAGAGAGTTTCAAAGCCACTGACTTATAATGCAACAAAACAGTCAGTTTGTATTAAATGCAGCCACCCTTTCTTCCTCCTGGGCATCTATAATAACTTTTCTTTCAAATATGAAAGCTCTAATATCGGATGTGCTGAAGACAGTAATCAGGTCCAGGCCATTGCCCCTGCTGGCTAAGGGTTTCTTTGATGACTGTAGATGTTGGGTGTTTAGGCCCATTTGGTCGTGCGTCTCTGTGTGATGGGACCTTCTCTGTGGGCTGATGGGGTATTGCTTTGAATCTCACAGATGCTACAGCTGTAATGAGCACCAGCCTATATGGTTGTTCCTTTGACTGGGCTCCTCTGCGATGCCTTAATGGCTTTTCACAATGCCCTGCTGATGCAGAAGTGAACAGTCTGCCTAAAACACGTCAGTCACCATTTAACACCCATAATTACATCATTAATCAATCTTAATGCGCTGATTAAAGTGACATTTCCCTGATTCATATCCTTTGTGCATACATTATATGTAATACTTAGAAAAATCATAGATTATGTAGTTCACTTCTGAACCAGAGGACCTGAAGCATGAGAGTCTGTTGCATAAGCAAATGTTTACATTAATTTAGAAGTTTGCTCATGCTATTAACATAGAGAATGAAGCCTTCATATTTTTTAAGGAAAGTAGCTCTCCTTCCTAGTATCCCTTAAAGAAATTCATAGTAGTTTACATTATGCCTTTAAGTAAATAAAAAATATCAGTCAATTTGCTTAAGCATGCATCTTTCTTTAGGCCCATTTACATGCAAAAACGTGAACCGAATCACCTATGAATGGTCTCTTCACATCAAGAGTGCCAATGGAATTATTCATAGTTATTTATTTATCATAATCCTATTTTATTTACTTTCTGTTTTTATTCGCAAAAGTCAGATTACATATATAGAATTTTAATGATCAATAAATGTTAGAAAAATGATTTTTATCTCATTTCATCATAGCTCTTCTATTTACTTTTAAGTAAAATAAAAAAAATCTATACATAAAAAGCATAAAAAAATTAACCAAAATATATAAAATGCATAAAAGATTATTAAAGGGGACCTATTATGCCCCTTTTACTTTGTAATATAAGTCTCTGGTGTCCCCAGAATGTGTCTGTTAAGTTTCAGCTCAAAATACACCACAGATCATTTATTATAGCTTGTCAAATTTGCCCCTATTTGGGTGTGAGCAAAAACACACTGTATTTGTGTGTGTCCCTTTGCAAATGAGCTGCTCTTGGCCCGCTTTCCAGAAGAGGGTGGAGCTTTAACAGCTCTCGCCTTGGTCAGTAACGGTGTTCAGCCTTACATTCTTTAAATCGGAGTCGGACACTGATGGAGAGACTCAAGAAGAAGTTACAACATTTAGAATGCAACTAGATGTTTCTGAACGGTTAGTGGATAAATTTATGTAGTTGCTGTGGAGTTGATTCAGCTTATCAACTATCATGTGCCGTCATGTTAATCTTTTGTGCAAATCCAGAATTGAATTGACCCTCGTTTGTGAAGCAGTCCGGCGTAAAATGATAGCATGGTAACAACACTACTACAACAACTCTTCCTCTTCTCTAAAGCAGCCCAACATGGCCTCACCCCCTTTGTTGCGTGTTCTTGGGGGCAGGGTTTATGTAAATTTTGGGTTTTGTGATGTCACCAACCCGGGAAGAAGCTCACTGTAGTCCTGACCAGCCGGTTGTTGTAGAGAATTCTTTAAAAGAAAATATCTCCCTTTGCTTTGAACTTTGAGCGTCGTAACTTTGCTTATGCTCAAACAGCAACATTAAACACTAACTAAAGTTAAAACAGTGAAATCATAATCAACCACCCCTTTAAAATAATTTATTGTAATATATGGTATGGTACAATAATACCAAGTAATCTTTTAAGACTAAATTATTATAATCATTATAATTCTATTAGTAGTGCCTCATTATGTACCTTCTGAAGTTTTCAGTCTATAATCACTGGTCAAACGTCATATAAGTATAGGGTGGATGGCTGTTGAATGGATGGTAAAATAGCTAATTTGCAGAATAGGAGATGCAACTGTTCCTTTCAAATGACTGTCTATTAGTAATATGTAATCTTATGCACTTTATACTGTTTGGGTGTGTTGGTATGTCTTACTGCAGAAAGCATGTTTGTTGCTTTCATCCCGGAAATTATAGGAGTTCACTTCGAAGTGGATTTTCGAAGAAAACTCAGACAAAGGATAAGTTTGTAGCAGACAGACAGAGCCTGCTGACAGTGACAAAACAACTAGTAATTAAAACGATGCAACAGAGAGGAAGAAACAGAAAGTGGTGGGCAGCCTGGGGCTTAAACACAAACAGGCACTGTAAATAGATGGCTCCGCTATAGTGCTCACTCCATCTCAGACTTCCTAATAGGTGCTTTTCAGCAGCAGTAGTTAACTTATCAAGAAAAGTTATCAAAACTCTCTATCAAAGAAACAAGAACCTGGCTTGAACCGTGTTGCTTTGCTTGTAGAAGCACTGTTCATGTGTCCTGAGATGGGAGAAGAGGTTTATGAGACTGAATCTGGTGAATGCAGCTTTTACTTTTCAAAAGTCATCATTTTCTGTATAAAAATAAGTCGCAATGAAACATTTAAAAAAAAAAGAAAAAAAAAAAAGAAAGAAACATGCATGGATGGCACAATAAGATAAATAGCATGCATTTAGAAAATGAATTTTCATTCCATGCAGACTTTAAAACTTGAAAACACAAGTTGTTTATTCAACCTTATGTTGTTCCAAACCCGCATGACTTTCATTCTGGAACCAAAAGTTTTTGTTTTTTCCCCAATATATAAAACTGAACAAAGAGGGAAGCTGTCAAGCTCCAAAATCACAGAAAGGCACAAAAAGAGTATGAGAAGACTTGTGTTATATTCCAAGTCTTCTGAAGTCATACAATAGCTTTGTGTGAGACATCTGCACTAGATCTCTTTGACATGTTGATCAGATAAGTAGCAAAGTCCAATTCAATCATCAATGAATTGTTTTACAAAACCAGTCTAAATGATTTGTTTACAAAAAAAACCTGGTTCTCAGGTTCTGCTTGCTACTATGATCTGGTCGCAATGGTGTAATCTTAAGAATCTATTCATTATTCAGTGAATAAAGACTTACATTTTGGTCTGTTTATCACACAAAGCTACTGTATGACTTCATAAGACTACTTTTATGATCACTTTACTCTGATTTTACATCATTGAAAGCATTTGAAGCTTAATATGGAAAAAATGGACATGTACATAATTCAGTATTTCTCCATATAGTGTTCCACAGAAGAAAAGAAAGTCATATGAGTTTATAAATCATGAATTTTCATTCTCGGGTGAACTACTGTAAAGGTCAGTCATAAATCAGTCAATCGCTGTTTTCTCTTTATTTCATTTAGCATAGCAGTACCGGCCTCTCTCAGAGTGCGATGAGAGAGCAGCCGTCCTGTAGAGACCAAGCAGAGGACAGAAGGCTGGCCCTCCTGCCTGTCAGAGAACCATATTGTCGGCATTAGTTGAAATGGCCGGTTTGGCCGGGCCAAGCACGGAGCTGATGAGTCAATTAGAGCAATGGCAGTGGAAGGGCAGCCAACCCTCCTGTTCATCTCAGAGAGGTTGAAACCAAACCAGGAGCTAATCATCATCATTTATGAATGAATCCAGATAAGGTGACATTTTGTATGACGGTGGAGGTAAGAATGAGTGAGCTGTGAGGAGAGCTGTTTACAGAGGCAGAGGGCCCGTCTGGACCCAAGGTGATGTTCAGGATGTGGGCAGACTGTGAGGTTTGAACAGAGTGAGCTCTGTGGACTTCAGAAAATGCTGGTAAGGAGTTGTTTTTCTGAGAGAGGCGTGTGAGTAAACAACCTCTCGCCATCGAACACTCAAACACTTTGACAGTTTGTTTCAAATGGATTTTTGTCTCGTAGAAGGCATTTGTGGTCAATACTTGTGAAAAACAGGCTTCAAGGGACTGAGAACAAGAGGATGCTGTTTTATGAGTAGGTCCCTTCATCTATTAGACACTGATCATACTGTCCCTAAATAAAACATCATTCACTGAAAAAAACACCCAACATGGCTGGGTTGTTCTTTTAAAGGGATAGTTCACTATAAAATCAAAGTAATGTCATCATTTACTCTCTTGGTCCCAAACATGTATGACTTCCTTTATTTTGTGGGACACAAAAGACAACATTTTAAGAAAAACTGGACAAACAGGATTGGACCCCACTGACTTTCACTGTATGGACAAAAAAACAACAAAAAAAAAACATGGAGACATTTTTTAGAATATCTTTTGTTTTTTCACAAGAGGAAAAGAAGTCATACAGGTTTGTAACGACATGGGGGTGAGTAAATAATGACAGAATGTTATTTTTGAGTAAACTGTCAATTTAGAAATCCTCCACAACAAAACTTGGCATTGTTAAATACTAGGCCTATTAGCAAACTACTATGGCTCAATTAAAACAAAGTTTCTTGCAAAAAAAAATATCAGTTATCTTTTTTTCATTGCCCATCAATGAAAAAAGAGTTTCGTTATGATATCTATTAGCAAGAAATGGCTGGAACATACTAACTAGCCAAACACAGACCCCTTGCTTTGATCCATGCTGTGTGGCACTTTTCATGTCTATCCGAAGGATGCAGTTCTTCAGCTGAGAGCTTGGGGGCAGTAGCGTCTTTCTAATATCAAGAGCAGTGCGACACAAGGCCAGCTCATGTATCAGTGCTCTCTAGCCATGTTTGAAAGGCTTAAAACCCCAATTAAGATTGGTCCGGCTGATAACGGAATTAGCTTTGTAATGTTGGAATGGGTCTTGAAAGTGTTGATCAAATGCTTTCGTTATCAAACCATCTGCTGCTCTTTGATTCTGATGAATAAATAAATATTGATTAAAATGTCAATCAGGTCACCCTAGGTATCTGTATTAAATGCTGTGTCGCTAGGAAACTGCATCCCACACTGCTTTGGCATAATGTGTGGCTGAGGGTGGAATGGATCTAATAGCTGTGCATAACTAACTTTCTATACATTTTCTGAACAATTATATTGCTGCAAGGTAGAACTGTCTGTGATATAATTTTGAGGAAATGCATAAAGAATAATGTACGGTAAGCTAGTCATGATCACAGTATTAGACCCAGAAACATCATCTTGCAAAATCACCGGTTACTGTTAATTATCCTTCTTATTACTTGAGTTATAGTGATTGAGAACCAGATCTATCTGAAAAACAAACAAACAAAAAAAAAAATGGTAGGGAGTTCAGTGTATGCAGATGGAATTTGATTAAATACTCTCACAATGTTTCCTAGTTTACTATTCAGCACAATGTCACTACTGAATCTACAGCATGAAACAGCGACAAGTGTAGTCTTTATTTCCGAATGAATCACTAGTATGAGCCACGTCTGTTTGAGTGAAATTACATCAAGACTTGGCAAAAATATCCAGTCTGTTGTCAATAGTGTCATTATGTATGAAGCACAGCTCTCACAGAAGTCACCGAAAATTCACTGAACAATGGTAAATGTGACCGTGTCTTAAAGGATTTCGCCTACGAAAATTTGCAGAACAAAGGTATGGTCACAGCACCACAAATGACTGGATTTCAGCAGTCATTTTCCAGTACTGTTCGCAAAAGTACTAGAACCATTAAAGGGTTAGTTCACCCAAAAATGAAAATTCTGTCACAAATTACTCATCCTCATTCCACACCTGTAAGAGTTTCATTCATCTTCAGAACACAAATTAAGAAATTTTTAATAAAATCTGAGTGTTTTCTGTCCCTCCATTCACAGCATAGGCAACGGAAACTTTGACGCTTCAAAAAGTTCATACAGAGATCGTAAAACTAATCCATATGAATTGAGCGGTTTAGTCCAAATTTTCTGAAGAGACTCAATCGCTTTATATGACCAACAGATGTAATTTAGGCTTTTATTCACATATAATCATTGATCAGCGAACATAAACAGAAGCTAAACCTGCTTGATGTGCAAAAACAAACCTCTTGCGGAAGCTCAGTCATGCTGCATAACACATGAGAACGAACCTCACTGGTTCTCGCATGCTTGAGCTTCCATTTATCATATCTGATGTGTGAGTTGATGAATGTTTATATGTGAATAAAAGCCTAAATTCAAACTGTTTGTCATTTAAAGTGATCAAGTCTCTTCGGAAAATTTGGACTAAACCGCTCAATTTATATGGATTAGTTTTACGATCTCTTTATGATTTTTTTGAAGCATCAAAGTGTCAATTGCGTAGCTGTGAATGCAGGGACAGAAAGCTCTCAGATTTCATCAAAAAGATCTTCATTTGTGTTTCGAAGATGAACGAAAGTCTTACTGGTTTGGAACATGAGGGTGAGTAATTAATAATGACAGAATTTTCATTTTTGGGTGAACTAACCCTTTAATGGAACCGTTAAAGGCACAATATGTATGTTACGCCACTAGGGGTCGCTGAACTCTTCAAAACAAGATTGATGACGCAGTGAATGAGCGTGGAATCATGGAAGTTGTCGTCATGCCCATAGACATTATAATAAACACTAGACGCCCTACTGGCCTCTTTGGACTGTTGCTGCGATACGTCAACGAGTCCGCCATATTGTGCGGGGCAAGACTGCGCTGTTAACAAATGCAAGTAAACGGGCGAGCTGCGGTTTTTCTGGATAAAAACAAAAAAATAACGTTTACATTTATCAACCGATTTCAGTGGTTTATAATGTACATGGTGTACAAAAAGTTCTAGTTACTTAAAATGTCTATAGTTAGACATATAAAATATTTATTTTAATAAGAATAGTCAAAGCTCAGGCTTGTCATGTATTTGGCTGCTTTATTCTTGCATAAGAATTGTGAAAACGCCCATACTGAGATATCATTTAATTTTCACATTAAATGAAATAAAGTTTTCTTATTGTGGAAAGGGCATTTTCTGTCTTTAACCCAATTTTAGCTTTTCTTGAGCTTAGAATTGACCACCATTGAGAAAATGAAACAAATCATCAAATACAAACCACACAGGCTGCTTTCTGTATTTTTATAGCACTAAAATGATACAGGTATTTGCAGATAGATATTCCAAAACACACAATAATAAAGATAACTGATGGATCCTTTATGGTAATGATATGGTACAACTACAGTGCAATGCAAATAGTAAATATAAGAAAGTGAGAATAGTAAATAGTTTGTTATACACTATATATAAGAAATAGTTTATGTAGTACATAATATAATAATATAGTCAATAATAAAGTATATATTGTCAATAAACAAACAATATACAGCAAATAAAATAGTAACGAATAGTACAATTATATAATAGTATAAGTACAATAATATATTGATAATAGCATATAGTATAATAATACTATAATAATAGCAATAGAATATGTAGTATCATTTACAGAATATAGACAATAACAACAGCATAACTAGATTGATAATCTCAAGTGGTATAATATAATAGTATTGGTATAACAATAATAATCGCAAATACAATGTAATATCAATTGCAGAATAATATAGACAATAATAAAAATAGTAAATTAAATAGTGACTACAATAATAATATAGTATTGGTATAATAATAACAACAACAGGCTAAATATTTTCCATCCATCTTTCGGAAATGGTGAAAACAGTGCACTGACAGGCTCTCCTCAGCTTTCCTTGAGGCTTGTGTAGCCCTGGTTGCAACGGGCTAAAAAGGAAATAAAAATATAAACAAATCACCATTTAATGGCAAACTATTAAATAATCTAAGAAGACAAACCTACTCTTTGTAGATGAGTCGGGAAACTTCCCTTCTTATAGCTACTTCCCACTATCTCCTCAACTCTTTGTCTTTGTGAAACCTTCAATGTGTGAGAAACTAGCCAACTAACTAACGTTACAGTAAGATTCACAAAATATCAGTCACCTAGCCGAAACGAGTACTTGTCATAAAAGTCGGTTTTAAGAAAATAAAGATGCATATTTAAACTTAAGGATATTTAGTTTATAAAATAAGATATAATATAAGCTAAAACTATATTAGAAATCATGTAAACTCATGTCTCAACTTTCACAGCTAACTAGCGACATCGCTGACTGACTCCGGTGGCCAACTACTATCAATATAATTATATAATGACCAAATACAACCAGAAACAAATGTTCAGTCTTACCTGTGAAAGGTCATTCCCCGAGACCTGTTTTCAATTGTGCAGCGATTTGTACAGCCCCAAGCAGCACACGAAGCAGGCATTTTTCTCATTTCCAGTTATGCGCGTTATGGGAACGTTGCCCCGCACAATATGGCGGCGCCGTTGACGTACGGTCCAGCGGCCAATAGGGCGTCTAGTGTTTATTATAATGTCTGTGGTCATGCCGATAGAGACAGAGCGCATTTAGGCCACGCCCACACTGGGGGGGGGGGGGGGGGGCAATCCGACCGTCTCCATTGACTTTGTATTGCGTGAGGCTGCCTCCTTGTCATTTCCGACTTATAACAAAAAACAGAACAATGCCTTAAAGCTGCTGTGTGACAAGGTGTACAGCAAACAAGCTAAAAAACCCAGAACTAAGTTTTTATAAGGTACCGAACCGTAAAAGCCAGCCTTTAAGGAGACAAAAGTGGATACAGGCAATAAGACGTGAAGCATCAGCAGGAAGAATGGGTAAATTTTGGGATCCTGACACTCAGTATGCCTCAGTAAGCCTACTTGTGCAGTAAACATTTAGTCACTGTTAAGTCAAATATCCAAATGTCAGTTTTATATATTATATTTCCTGTCACTGATTATGTTCCCCTCCAGTGGGCGTAGTTCTCATAGTAATATGACATGTCTCAATCGCCTGTATCCACTTTTTAGTCCTTAAACGCGTTTTTTTGGGTCGACACCTTATAAAAACTTCTGGGTTTTTGGTTCTGATTTTTTTTTTTAGCTTGTTTTCTGTACACCATGTCACATAGCAGCTTTTAGACTGTTTTTTGTTATAAGTCAGAAATGACAAGGAGGCAGCCTCACGCAATACAAAGTCAATGGAGACAGTTGGATTGTAACATTTCATCGTGTTGAACTATATAACATTGATTCGTCTTATGTAGCCTACATTTGCTCACCTTGTCTAATAACATGCAAGAGCGGCGTCTCTGTCAAGTCAAAGTTTGTCGCAATTAAGGCTCTCGCCATCTCGAAAACGCCACGCCGATATTGATCCTCGTTTTATTTATCCTTTTGTCCCAAAGTTTGCTTGCCATGGTCCATAATGTTTGAATGAAACAACAATAGCGTGCCGCTAGACTTTAAGCAGCTGTCGCATCTGTTGACATGGTTACTAAACCAAGGATAATTACGTCATTGACAGGTGACAAGGGAGGGACGGGCACTATTTAAAATTGTGAATTTCTCTGAATTTACAAATTCTTGGAAACATTTAGGATAATGTAAGTACACAGCTGAACAAAATGTGCAAGTGGTTTTGGATATTTTAATATAAAAATCTTACATATTGTGCCTTTAAAGTAGCAGAATCGCAAAACAGGAATGCTACTATTCTCATGCCCCAAATAATTTTATTAGCCTATGTAAAAAAATGAGACAGTTCAGTTATATGTGAGAAACGAATCTGCCACAGCTGTCCGATTGTTCCCATGTCACCATTTTAGGGTCCAAATGCTGTATAAGATCTCAAAAGCAAAAAACAAATAGTGCCGATATAGCCTACACTCACGGTGTGTTGTGGTAGGCTACTACCGGTAAATCTTGATAAAATAACCTTTATCTCCATACTGATATCTCAGTTGGCCAGACAGTGATTCATCTTTTCTGAATCATTAAAATATTGGCGTCTGGGATGTCTTGAGCCTGGAGACTGTAGTGTACACTAGAGTTTTTAAGGCGTGCTAAAAATAAATAGTTATCATAAATGGCTGTTGATGAAGTATCATACAAAATATATTTGACCACTGACCAATCAAAAGGAATGTATTTTTCCTTGTATTTAGTGATGTATTCCCTCCTTCCTTGACCAATACACTATTCTGTGTCTCATTTAAAGGTCCTCTCCAGAATAGCCATATTCACTGTACATAATTTTCCTGCATGCATGAGTTTAAGCTGAATGATTGAAGGGAAGATTGTGTTCACGCAGTGTCAGATGTATCTCCTGGGGGCTGTTTGTGTATTTGTGTTTGCTCTCTGAGGCAGCTGCTCTGACTTCACTTCCCCTATCGGTGTCCCTGCATTCAGACAGTAGAGCAGCTCTAAGCCCTTTTAGCGTCCTATGGTTTTCTATTTACAAGCCAACAGTTCTGTACAGCCGATACACTGGAGATCACGTTTCACTAATGCCATCTAAGGCCCAAGTAATTAACGTAATCTAAACCCACGCTGCCAAAGGAGAGGAGTCGGTAAATATTATCGCTGGGAAAGAAGGAACGTAGGGACTAAGGCAGGTTTGTGTGTGTAGGCCAGCCCGCTTCTCATTGGTGAGTTCTGTATTGCCTTGATTAGTTACTAATTAAAAAGTTGACTGGCTGGCTGGGCCGAGGGAGATGACTTCATTAGCAGGGTCTCAGAGAGTGTAATTTTCCCTGTTCATTCACACATCTCCTTGGCAGCAGGCAAACAGGAGAGAGATGGATCTCTCCAACAGGATCAACCAAGGGCACACTGAAAGATCAGTCCTAAATGATCAGTCAGGGATGATTTATATGGTTTATGCTAAGCTACTAGTGATTGTGATTGGTTCTTTTTTGTGCAAAAGATTCAACCTCAAATCTAGGGTGTTCGGAGCAGTTTTTAGTAGTTGCTTTGCAAATGATAGGGTGTTGTGGATGGTTGCAGCTTGCAAGGTGGTTACTTACTAGACTAAAGAGCCCACCTTCAAGTATAGATATACAGCTCAGGTCCATCTTTTAATAATGCAGTTGTTGTGTTTTTTTTTTTTTTTTGCTGTTATTATATACCAGGTGAATATTATAGTCATTAATCGCATGCCTCTATGGTGACCCATAGATTCACAAAAAAACAAAATGTACTAAGCAAATTAAAGTTACACAACTAAATTAAGCCACAATACAATCAATATGCTCTTGACCACTTCACGAGTTCAGACTTACATATAATTAAACAGGGTAAAGGTTATGCGTATTTGGTGTGCTGTCCGACGGGAGGGCTCCGAGCTTGGAGTTTGACCCAAACCCAGAATACTCTCCCATCCCAGGTTAGAATAGGAATAGTTAGAAGTGAGGAGATGGGGTGGTGGAGGGATGCTGGAAAACTGTCATAGAACGGAGGTAAGTCTGTTGTATACCTCTTATCTTGATAATTAAGTTGATTGACTGAATGTGCTCCTCCCGTGTTAATTAGGTTAATTATCTGAACATGCTCCTCCCGAACTTTGTTTATAAAACATCATTAGGGCATTTGCTCTGCTTATAAAATAATTTCATAAATCAGAACAGAACTTTTGGTGAGTTCAGTTCCCAGGTGAAAACAAAGTACACTTCTATAATGTACTTAAAGTGCTCTATTTTCGCGCACTAATTTTGTACTTAATATACTAAAAATTCTTCTTTAGTACTTCTTAAGATAATCTTAAGAACATCTAAGTGTACTCAACTGTGCTATTTTGAGATGCCATGAAATATGAACTAAAAATTTGCTTTTAATATACTATCTCTGTATTTAAAAAATATATTTAGTTACCACTTGTAGTACACTATGGGTTAAAATGGTTATAAGTAGTATCTAAATAAATTTTTTAAATACAGAGATAGTATGTTAAAAGCACATTTTAGTTCATGGCGTCTCAGAATAGCACAGTTGAGTACACTTAGATGTCCTTAAGATTATCTTAAGAAGTACTAAAGAAGAATTTTTAGTATATTAAGTAGAAAATTAGTGCACAAAAATAGAGCACTTTAAGTACATTATAGAAATGTACTTTTTTTCACCTGGGTTGCTCCTGGGAAGTTCATAATCTGTCATAATTACAACTTTAGGTATGTTCAAATCAGTTTTCTATCTTCATTTCTACAAAATGACAAATAATGCTCATCAGGAGTGTTTTAATTTTACTTACTATATTTTTACTTTTAAAAAAAAATCATTTTTTGTACATGCAACTTAAAAATAATACATTAAACAATTATTTCAACAAATTTATGTCAATACAGATGATGCATCAATTATGTCTGTCATGTTTTCTCACAGACACGCATACAATTCAGAAACTTGAGGCTCCAAGAAAGTTTCCCACTCGTAATTACGACATTGTGGTGGCTTCCATGTGCGTTCAACTCGTAAATACAATCTTTCTGACATGATTTGAACCAGTCCCTTTCAAGGAAAGTCTGTTCACTCGGCGGCCATATTTGCAATGCCTCTGGGCAGCTATTATGGGCATCCAAGACCAAGTCCTATCTATTTGAATGGGGGATTCCTGAAATCTCACGAACTGCTTGGCGAACTCAAATCAGCAACAAAATCTGACATGAACTGTCCCATAAATGTTGTTTCTTATGCTCAAATAGCGTTTAAAAAAGCTTATTTTTCAGGCTAGACCAGCCACTCCGCATGTGCAGTCCTAAGCACAAGTCTCGACTTTCTATGGGACCCGGAGCTTCTAACTGCAGCTGCATGACTTTATCAATCAGCGATTGGCTCTTTTACTTAGAAGGCGGGACGTATTCCGCCATATTGCGCGTTGCAGTTTCTTCCATTAATAAATAATAGGAGTCAAGTCAAGTCATCTTGATTTATATAGCGCTTTTCACAATACATATTGTTTCAAAGCAGCTTCACAGTGACAATAGGAAAATTATTATCGAGCTAAAGTTGGTTTTTGATTGAATCACTTCCGTTGTAAAAATGGTTAATTATTACTTTAGGGGCCACTTAAATGACACCTTTCCTACTGAAAACCGAATACCTTTAATGCATTCTTGCCGTCCAGGAGTGAACGTCATTCTATATCTATAGTCTTTGTTTGTTGCACAAATGTTAAAAAATCTTCTTAGCTTAAATCACAGGTATTCTACACACATTCAGTTTACTCATACTGGAAATTTCTTGCTGCGTAATGCCAGTATGTTTTAAAAATGTTTAAATGTATTGTTTAGTAACGTACATTAGTCTGATAAATCTGCACAATAATAGTCAATAATGTCTCTGTAGGGAAATTGTGAGTGACTTTCTTCTGGGTGAAATTCTCTGTACTTTTAGCTCTTACCAAGAAAAATTGCTTTGCTGAGGCCCCAGTGCCTTCACTGCATGCTGTATTGACCAGGTACTGTTCTTTTAACATCTCTCTGCAGCACACTGAGTCCATAAGCCTGCTTGACTGGGCAGATCTGGCTTTTCTGGGAGAGAGATGAGCCCAAAGTAGGATCTCTGTTTCAGCAGCTGGTTCTGTTATCTCTGTGCTTCTCTCTCCCTCAATGCCGCCTCTGGCATCTCTACATCTCTGCAGATGACACTGCTGGGAATTGCTATCAAACCTCCCAGATGCCAGCGTGTTTATCATTAGCTTGAGTTGGGAAAGTGAGACTATTGTCGTGGAACTGTTTCACATGAGGAGGTATAAGAGCAGCTGCTAAAGGCATAGCCAGACGTGCAGCGCCCAGACACACTTCCTTCCAGCCCATTTGTATCCATCCTACAGCCTGAGTTTGCAGCTGTAGCCAATGATTTTAAAGTGTGTGTGTGTGTTTGAGGCAAATATAGGCTTCCATCAACAAACATGTAGAAGTGCTTTTATGCTTGAATGAGCATCCTCACATATTTGACTTCCATATTGAATTTCATTTAACCTGATGAAAAAAAACAATGCATAAGCAAACAATGGGGCGCACTCTTCAAACAGCTGGGTGGGTACACTGAGGCCTCAGAGGGGATCCCATATGAAAACACTGTAGAAGGAGGGCAGCCATTAACTTAGTTTATGATTGTTTAATTAAATTTAATATCCTTGCTAATTTTTAAAAGAAAATCAGATTAAGGTAGGCTATATAAATGCATTTATTTTTTATTTTTTATTGCTGTTATGAATGTCTTTAGAAAATGACACTTACAAAATTGTTAGAGTATAAGCTATATATATATGTGTGTGTGTGTGTGTGTGTGTGTGTGTGTGTGTGTGTGTGTGTGTGTTTATATACAGTGCTGCTTAAAAGTTTGTGAACCCCTTACAGAATCTGTGAAAATGTGAATAATTTTAACAAAATGAGAGGGATCATACAAAACGCATGTCATTTTTTTATTTAGTACTATCCTGAGTAAGATATTTTACAAAAAAAGATGTTTACGTTTAGTCCACATGACAAATATGGTTGTTCATGAGTCCCTTGTTTGTCCTGAGCAGTTAAACAGCCCAGTGCTCTTCGGAAAAATCGTCCAGGTCCTGAAAATTATTCAGTTTTCCAGCATCTTTTTTTTTTTTTGTTGCATATTTGAACTCTTTCCAGCAGTGACTATGATTTTGAGATCCATCTTTTCACAATGAGGACAATTGAGGGACTCAAACACAACTATTAAAAAAGGTTCAAACATTCACTGATGCTCCGGAAGGAAACATGATGCATTAAAGGGTTAGTTCACCCAAAAATGAAAATAACGTAATTTATTACTGACCCTCATGTCGTTCTACACCCGTAAGTCCTTCGTTCATCTTCGGAACACAAATTAAGATATTGTTGATGAAATCCAATGGCTCAGTGAAGCCTCTATAGAGAGCAAAGCCATTGAAACTCTCAAGATACATAAAAGTACTAAAAACATATTTGAAACAGTACACTGCAGTCACCCCAGTTTGGCTTTCTACTTCTTTAGATAACTGCAGTGAACTTGCATGCCGATTCTCACCAACCCTTCTCATCATCCTGTCGAGGTGTTAACTTCCGTTGAGAATCTGGACGTCTCTGTAAGATGGTTGCAGTTCCATCTTTTTTAAATTTTTGTACCACTTTTGCTACAGTATTCTGACTAATAAGTAAAGCTTTGCTGATCTTGTAGCCTTCACCATTCTGGTGTAAAGAAATTATTTTCTTTCTCAGGTCTTGTGACATTTCTCTTCCATGTGGTGCCATTGCTGACAGCATGAAATGGGAAGGGGTTTTAACACCCTTTTATAGTCAACTGTCTGCTGGACACCTGTGTAATGAATAATTAGACTTACCTGTGGTTGAATTCTTGTTAAATTAGACATTTGTAGTCTAAAATTTAGCTTTGCTCCAGAGACTTTCAGTGGGGTGTACTCATTTTTGCATCACCCTAATTTGAGTAAAACTGAAAAATGTGTAATCTAAGTTATATTATTAACCTCACTTTCATGTTATAAGTTATATAGATGTTATATTAAACTTAGTCTTGTCAACATTTTGGAAATTGTTTTTGTGTTCATTGAGATATTGTTTAAAATGTTACTTTTCAAAGGGGGTGTACTCATTTACGCTGAGCACTGTATATATAATATTGTAAAATTAAACAACTGTTTTCTTTTTTAATATATTTTAAAATGTAATTTATTCCTGTGATGGCAAAGCTGAACTAATTTGAACACTTTAATGCATCCTTATTTAATAAAAAAATAATTTCTTTAAAAAACAAATCTGACCTCAAACGTTTGAATGGTAATTTATATGTGAATGTATGTATTACATCGATCCAATTTACAGTAATAGTCCTGGCTTTAACTGGTTTTCAATTTCTTATCTGTCAAAAGAAATATTACCCAGATATGTTATTTCATATTTGAAGTAAAGCACTTTAACAGCCATGCTACTTATCATTCATCATGCGGGTCATACTGGGGTCAGCAATAAGTTATCCATTATGCGGCCGCCCTCCTGGTCAATATTTGAGTGGTTTGGCCTTAATCAAAAAGAAAATGCATGTTATATTTTAAGTAGAGTCCCTTTGTCTCCAGCAGTGAGATCCCAATCAGCAGGGTTTCTTTTCCTGTTGTGTTATGTTGATGCAGTGGCTTCCCTGGACTGCTGTTCCCGCATTTAATGCAGGTCTGAGATTGAGTCAGTCAGAGTCATGGTTATCTCAGCCACCTGTCTCATAACGACACTGAGGGGAGCCTCATATGAGGGCCTGGCACAGCAGCAAGTAATTATGCTGCCATAACAGGTGACTTGTAGCAGATTGCGACAGTGATGTGCTGTGTGTGCGTGTGCATGCATGTGCAAATCTGCTTTTTTTTCTTCTTCAGTACACTGCAGGGCAGGTGTTACAGTGGATCCTGGCAATGCTAAGCAAGCATTTTCCTTATAGACAGAAGTCTGAAATAACTGGACATTATACTATGCCTTTCATAGCACAGCTCCTTATCTGTATTTATTTTAAAATAATACCAATATAATATGGTCACAGTTGGATTAAAGGATTAGTTCACCCAAAAATGACATTTCTGTCATTTATTACTCACCCTCATGTCGTTCCACACCCATAAGACCTTTGATCATCTTCAGAACACAAATTAAGATATTTTTGATGAAATCTGAAGGTTTCTGAAACACACACGGGCAGCAACGTCATTGTACCTTTTGAGGTCCAGAAAAGTAGTAAAAACACGGTTAAAATAGTCCACGTTACTACAGTGGATCAACCTTAATGTTATGAAGCAACTGAAGAAACTCGTTGCTTTGTACCATTAAGGTTGAACCACTGTAGTAACGTTGACTATTTTAACCGTGTTTTTACTACTTTTCTGGACCTCAAAAGGTGCATTGCTGCCCGTGTGTTTCAGAAACCTTCAGATTTCATCAAAAATATCTTAATTTGTGTTCTGAAGATGAACGATGTTTTATGTGTGTGGAACGACATGAGGGTGAGTAATAAATGACAGAAATTTCATTTTTGGGTGAACTAACCCTTTAATACACCCTTTCTGAGAATTAAAAAAAAAATTACTTTAAAAATAATTTTACCGCTATTTTTGATAAACATAAAATGAAGCCCACTTATTTCTAGTGGCCTAGTGCAGGAGTTTTCAAATTGGGGTTCGGGGTGCCTAGAGGGCCACAAAGGAGTTCTAGGGGGACCATAGATTAAAATAAGTAAAAATGTGATTATAACAAACAAATAAATGAGTAAATAATAAATTAAATAATACACAATACAATACTATAATAAATAGAAAAACGAAACATAATAATGTAACTTAATAGAAACTGTATAAATAATTAAATTAGCATTAAACAAAAAATATAATAAAATATTAAAATAAAATAATAATTATTAGAACAAATAATTAAAATAAGATAAATATTATATAATAATATAATTATTAAAAAAATAATTAAATAATCATTAAATAAAAAATTAAAAGAAATAAAAATACAAATTATTAAAACAATAAATGGAATAATGAAATAAAGAGTAAATAATTATTGAAAATAAAAAAATATATAATATATTATAAAAATATAATAAAACCAAAAATTAAATAAAGTATTAAAATAATTAATTTATTTTTTGTATAAAGCTGCAGTTCTGTTTTGCTGCATTGAGCTACTGCTTTGCTTACATGCGCTGTAAAACAGGCCTTAGAGCCAACAGAACATAAATATGAAATCTCTTTAAGCATATTCACAATGATTAATTTTGTAGAAGTGCTATTCTTGGAACAGTTTTGCCTTCTGACACGCAATGTCTACAAGCAGAGACAGATGGAAGCTGATCCTAAATGTCTCAGGGCTCCTGCTGTCTGGCACTATGGACTATAGGCAAGCAAAGGCCGTGATAGATTCCAGGCACGGGCTCAGCTGCTGCAGTCTGTGTTGTGTATTGATCATGGCTTTAATGGTTCTCCATCTGCCAGGTGATGACGGAGGTCCAGGGTGAAGGCAGCCGCATTACGGTGCTATTTCTGCTGGATCCCGGCCCGCCGACGTCCCTCTCTAACCACACCAGCCATGTCCCAACATGCTCCCTTCCAAACTCGCTGTGTGTGCCGCGCAGGATAGACTTCCCTTGTTCTTATTAAGGCAGTCGATGTGTTTTTTGTGTGTGTTAGACTGCTGAGTCAATGGGAACTGTGGTTAGCCTGCGCTGCTTGATCCTGCTGTCTGGTTTGGAGAAGTGGAGTGTCACATATCCGTGTAGTGCAGGCGGTGTGGTTGGAAAACTGGCTACACTGAGGATCTATTGCAGAGCAATTGAAAAGCACTGTATATTCAGCTGCCTGAACTGTAACATTATTAACCATCAAGGACGAGTTTAAGAATGGGGGAAGGTGTCCCGAGCTATCTTTTTCTCATTATTGTTTACATTTGAATAATAGCAACTGTCAAGGTGACTGTCTTTTCTCTGAGGAGCCTATTAAATTTTCTGATGGACCGCCAAGATTGCAGACTGTTCAATATGCATATTCCCGCTCATAGAATAAAGGTGAACTTGTGGAATTAAAAGAAAAGGCCTGGAATCGTTCCCTGGGGTCCTGCGAATTGATGCCTTGTCCTTTCTTTTAATGATTAATACTTGATCCATTTAAAAGACTGTCACACCTGCCCTTCACTGAGGTGCCACAACATACCCACCCTCCATGTGCTACCAAGAGTCAACATGAATCAGGGGCTTGACTAGGCTATGTAGCTAAAGCTCCAGGTGTTTACTGTACCACCTGTAATATGTAAAACACCATAGACTGAAAGCATTGTTTTCTTGGTTTTTATCTTATAAATATTGTTAATTTT